>NC_133647.1:38343237-38943237 GCF_009905375.1 Apium graveolens
CTCCAGATAGAGAAATTGAATTCGCAATCGACTTAGCACCTGGAACCGAACCAGTATCCAAGGCCCCGTACAGAATGGCGCCTGTTGAGATGAAAGAGCTAGCAAAGCAATTGCAGGAATTGTTAGAGAAAGGAATAATCAGACCCAGCGTATCCCCATGGGGAGCCCCGGTATTATTTGTCAAGAAAAAAGATGGAAGAATGAGACTGTGCATCGACTATAGGGAGCTCAACAAGGTTGACAATCAAGAATAAGTATCCGTTACCCAGAATTGATGATTGTTTGACCAATTGAAGGGAGCCAAGTATTTCTCCAAGATCGATTTAAGATCGGGATATCATTAACTGAAGATCAAACCAGAAGATATACCAAAGACAGCTTTCAGAACAAGGTATGGGCATTATGAATTTCTAGTAATGTCTTTTGGATTGACCAACGCCCTAGCAGCGTTTATGGACCTGATGAACAAAATTTTCAAGGAATATTTGGACAAGTTCGTTATAGTATTTATAGACTATATTTTGATCTATTCAAAGACGGAGGAGGATCATGCGGAACATTTAAGGACAACTTTGGAGATTTTAAGGAAAAAGAAGTTATATGCTAAATTGTCAAAGTGTGAGTTTTGGCTACAGGAAGTTCAGTTCTTAGGACACATAGTCAGTAATGAAGGGATCAAAGTGGACCCGGCAAAGATCGAGGCAATTACGAATTGGGAAAGACCGAGAACACCCACTAAGGTAAGAAGTTTCTTGGGATTGGCAGGATATTATCGACAATTCGTTCAGAATTTCTCAAGAATTGCAACACCATTGACAAAGCTTACACGAAAGAATGAAAAGTTTATATGGAATGACAAGTGCGAAGAAAGTTTTCAGGAATTGAAGCGGAGATTAATCACAACACCTGTTTTGTCACTTCCAGACGATCAAGGGAATTTCGTAATTTATAGCGATGCTTCTTACAAAGGATTAGGATGTGTTCTTATGCAGCACGACAAGGTGATTGCGTATGCGTCAAGGCAATTGAAACCACACGAATAGAAGTACCCTACTCATGATTTGGAGTTAGCAGCTATAGTTTTCACTTTGAAGATTTGGAGACATTATTTGTATGGAGAAAAGTGTGAGATTTTCACGGATCACAAAAGTTTGAAATATATATTTACCCAGAAGGAATTTAATATGAGACAAAGGAGATGGTTAGAATTGATCAAGGATTATGATTGCTCGATTAATTATCATCCCGGTAAGGCGAACGTTGTAGCAGATGCGTTAAGTCGGAAGGAAAGGTTAAATGTGTTATCCGTACCTGAAGAGATATATAAAGAATTTCAAAAATTGGAATTGGAGATTAGAATTTGCAAGCCTGAGGAAGCAAAAGTGTACGGTATGATTTTCCAATCGGAGTTATTGGAGAAAATAAAGAAATGCCAGAAAGAGGTAATGGATCAAGATATAAATAGTTTGGTAGGTGAGGAATTATGCACGCAACAAGATGATCAAGGTATTCTTAGGTTTTCTTCAAGAATTTGGATTCCACCAGTGACGGAGCTGAAAAATGAAATTTTACAAGAGGCACATAGTTCAAGATATTCCATCCATCCAGGGAGTACCAAAATGTACAAAGATTTAAAGAAGAATTATTGGTGGCCAGATATGAAGAGGGAAATTGCGGAATGGGTTAGTAAATGCTATACATGTCAGAGAGTTAAAGCAGAGCATCAGAGACCAAGCGGATTGCTACAGCCATTGGAGATTCCAGAGTGGAAGTGGGAACATATTACCATAGATTTCGTAGTTGGATTACCAAGGACAAGGGCTAATCATGATGCCATTTGGGTTATAGTAGATAGACTTACCAAGTCAGCTCATTTTCTGCCTATAAATGAACGATTTTCGCTCGACAAGTTAGTTCATATGTACTTGAAAGAGATCGTAGTTCGTCATGGACTTCCAATGTCTATTGTATCTGATCGAGATCCAAGATTTAATTCAAGATTTTGGAAGAGTTTTCAAGAATGTTTGGGAACGAGATTAAATATGAGTACGGCCTATCACCCCCAAATGGATGGCCAAAGTGAAAGAACGATCCAGAGAATCGAGGACATGCTACGTGTTTGTGCTATTGATTTTAAAGGAAGTTGGGATGAGCATTTACCCCTGGTAGAGTTTGCCTATAACAATAGTTATCACGCCAGCATTGGGATGCCACCTTATGAAGCCCTTAATGGATGCAAATGTAGATCTCTAGTATATTGGGACGAAGTAGGAGAACGCAAAATACTCGGACCCGAATTGGTGCAGCAGACAAAGGAAGTTGTTGAAATTATCCAGAAAAGATTAATAGCCGCACAAGATCGTCAAAGGAAATATGCAGACCAGTCAAGAAAAGACATGGAATTTGAAGAAGGAAGCTTGGTATTATTGAAAGTATCACCGTGGAAAGGACTAACAAGGTTTGGGAAGAAAGGGAAGCTAAACCCAAGATATGTCAGACCTTTTGAAATCCTAAAGCGTATTGGCAAAGTAGCTTACGAGTTGGCGTTACCTCCGCACATGGAGCACATTCACAATGTTTTTCACATATCAATGCTTAATAAATATAATCCAGACTCCAGGCATGTAATAGAATATGAGCCAATAGAACTTCAAGCAGATTTATCATATGTAGAGAGTTCGATAGAGATTCTAGAGGAAAGAGAGAAAGTATTGAGAAATAAAGTGGTAAAATTAGTAAGAGTATTGTGGAGAAACCCAAAGGTTGAAGAGTCAACCTGGGAGTTAGAAAGTGATATAAGAGAAAAGTACCCTCATTTGTTTTCTTAGAGATTCTGAGGACAGAATCCTTTTAAGGGGGGAAGGATGTAATATCCGGGATATATAGTGTAATTATTTTTGCTATTATATAATTATTATGTGTGTTCAGTATCTATTCTGTGAGTTAATTGTTAAGTGTTATCTGTACTTGAATATTCAAAAAAATAATATTAATTGAGTATTTTAATTTTTATATGTCCAAAATAAAATATAGATAATTGTCATATCTTCCTAATTATTTTTATGTTGGTTTATGGATTTATAAGAATCATATGAAATTTCTAAAATCTTTTTCCGGGTAATTAAAATCTATTTTATAAAAATGGGAACCAACCGAAGTCAACCGTTCTTAGGTTTTTGGAACCCGAAACTCTTTCGAGAACTCCTTCCTAACCTAATTGTAATATTTTGAGCATATTCCATGTTTTGACTTTTTCGATTCGGCGTACGGTTTGTCCTGCGCGGGTCCCGGCGCAACATTTTCGATACAATATTCGTTTCGGTAAATCAATAAAACCCGTATTTTTGATAAACGGGAGCTTTTTATTAAACTATCACAATTATCACTTCGTAATACGTGTAACCAGGCGCTGAGACCAAGACCGCAGTACAAATTGTACTGATTTGGATAATTATCCCGAAAACCGATACCGTGTGGATCAGTTTTTACAAATAAACGTACTGTTTTATATCCGGAATGATCCAACGGGATACCAATTTTTTCGTAATTATAAATAGCCTTTTACCGTATTTTATTTCGTATCAAAATCATTTGCAGACAGATAATTATATAATTTTCAGAGAAAAACCCTAATTTCCTAAAACTGTTCTAAGAATCAAACAAGCATTTGGAGGTGTTATTGAATTCGGTTTGGAAAGCTCGAGTAACCCATCTGAAGGTCTTGAAGAGCTCTACTAGATTCTGTAATCCATACACCTGTAGAAATCAAGGTTATTTTTCTAAAAATTTATTTATTTTCGAATTTATTTTATTAAAAATATGAATTTTTGTTCGGATTATTGTTTGTATGATTTGATGATTGCATGTTGTAGAGCTTGTTTTCCTGATGATTTTCATATGTCATACGTCTGATTTGGAGTTCAATAACATGTTCAAATTTGAGTTTGATTTTCGAATTTTAAAATTAGGGTTTATAACCCGTATGAATGTTCTTAATTGAAATTTGGGGGTTTCTTATTCTGTGATAGATTGATATTGTGTTATAGTGGGTTGTGTTCTCTTTGAAATTTGTAATCTAGTCGTATAAGTTTCATGAACCAACGAGGTCTGTAGAGAAGGGAGTTGTGTTTTGAAGTTTTCCGATGTTCGCCGGTAACTGGAAAATTTCACGGCCAAATTCCGGCCAACTCAGGGATTGTTAGGATGAATTGATTGCATGGTTGTGTTCCTGGTGTTGTGTAGATGTGATCTGGAGGTGATGGTGGCCTGAGCATCCCTGGAACGTGTTCTCCGGCCATCCCCGACTGTTTTCCGGCGACCCCCTGGAAAATTACAGTTTACTTCTTTATAAATAATATATCATTGATTACGTGATGTATTATGTGCTATATGTGACTTGTTAATTGACTATCAGTCTATATATTCGGTGTTTACTTGATTATTGCATAACTTTCAATCCGTTAATCGGATTTGGGTAAAACGAAGGGTAGATAGAAGTATGTGTTGAATAGAATTCCATGAGTAAATTATTGATAGATGTTTATGATATGTGAGCAGAAGAGGCAAGACGTAAGAAAGGGAAACAGATAGTTGAGGAGTAAGACGCTTGTGATTGGAAGCGAGTGTAGTATAGTAAGCTAATATCAGGCAAGTGTTCTGAACTTTCTCGAGATATTGTAGTATTTGATAGTCAAATTGATATTATAAGTGCTTTGAAGCACTGAAACCTAAACTCTGATTCCAGTTATTGTTCTTGAGCCATAAACCTTATTCTTTCTAGACCATTGATTGTTGTATACCTAAACACAAATCTCAAGTATACGATACTACTCCACAAATACATGTAAACAAAATCCCAAACACTGAACTGAATTACTTGTACATTCAATCATTGTATCCTATGCTTTGAAAGCCCAAATCTTTGAAACCCTAAAATGTTGATTCCTTTGTTATCCAATTCTTTCATTACCCAGCATCCAAGCTTTTAAATTGCCTTATTGATCCTTACAAGGATTGAAACCCTTTCATTGTTAAACATTTATTATTGTTAATGATTTTGGTTATTGTTTATTATTACATATTCTGTTATTATGTTAGAATTGGATTGTTTTTATACAATTGTGGACCAGATTCGTGGTCAGACCATATAATGGTCAAGTTAGGCCAATGTGTGCCTTGGATCCAGTAGTTAGAGCAATGCTGTGTGCCTTGCTCGGGGTTAGTGCGTGACTGATCAGCAGCCTAACCTTGGTTTTTAAATTAAAAGTATAATATCCAATTCTAAATCATAATCCATTGTTCACTTGATATCATAATCATATTCACTTGATGATCATTATTCTCAGTTTTGTCATTGTGACTTGCTGAGCTAGTTAGCTCATTTGTGCGATGTTGTTTATATTCTTTCCAGTTAAAAAGGGACCAGTTGGTAGCGAGGATCCCCAGTCCAGCGCGAGAGCTAGGGGTTCATGTAACACCCCCAAATCCGGGGTCGGGGATCCGGGTTGTCACGAGTTCCATTTCCCTTAATAACACCCAATCTTAATACACAATCAACTACTCTATACTGTGACCCCACAATAAACACACACACCACAAGTTATACTCTCAGAGATGAATATCCAAAAATAATCACAAGTCGTTTTATTCCACAATTATATGTCAATACACCTTAAAAAAGGTTTCTGAATAAATTTACATTTCTTTGCCATTATTACAATTCATAAATATACATAATCTGGTACATCAAAAGTTGAAAGCCTAGCCTATTGGTAGTTCCTACCTCAGCTACAGCGACATCAACGCCTATAGGAAACTGCGGAACGTTTCCTATCCGCTCGCGAATTGGGAGCTTGGTCCTGTTCATCTTGTCTATCTGATGTTGTGTGATGAAAGAAGAAAGCAAGGGTGATCAACAAGCCCACCAAAATAATATGTATAGTGATTTACAATATATGAGCATTCTCATAGTACTCATGAAAGTCTTGGTCAAGAAGAAATGAACCAAGTTGATATCTGTTATGGATAAAAAACTAAGGTTATTACTTGCTGTATTTAATACTAAGATTCGGGAGCTCAAGGCCTTTAATGGCTGCTCCCGTGTTTCGTGACTCAATCTGCCTTTTACGAGATGCCTACGTATCTCTGTGAATTAGAGAATCAAGCCAAAAAACGTAGTTCTGATTGGTGGGGGTGAGACCCCTTATATAGATGTTGGGAGTCCTTGAATTGGACTTGGTATAGGAGACTTGGTGGGCAAGTCTCATAATTAGAATGGACTTTGGAGTCCTAGATAGTAGGAAACTGATTCCTTATCCTTTTAGGTCCCCTTGAGGCTAATCTCCAAGGATTTATATCCTTATCGGGACTCTTTTCAACATCTGATTTGTCTCTTATTAATTAATTACAAAATTAATTAATAATCAGGGCTTTTGGGCCTTTTTTATTCCATCAGGCCTGATCTGGTCCATCAGGCTTAACCTTTCTGGTCTGAGTATCATATATCTTTTTATTGGGCCTAGCAACCCACAGCTTGTACAATTAATACAGTATTAAATTATACAAGCATAATTTATTTATCCCTATCATTTGCCCCCCAACTTTTGGGAAACATTGATTAGGTTTCGCAGAAGTTAAGTCTATTCGTTCCCTTACAGGGTTTCGTTTTTCCGTAAAGTGTGGAGCGACCTACACATTTACAATGAATTTTTCCTTTTATTCAGGAATTATCTTAATTTCCAGGAATTTTTCCCTTATTTCCGGGATTTTTTCCTTATTTTCTAGATTTTTCCCTAATTTTTTGGGATTTTCCCTAATTTTCTGGGATTTTTCCCTAATTTTCTGGGATTTTTCCCTAATTTTCTGGGATTTTTCCCTAATTTTCTGGGATTTTCCCATATTTTCTGATTTTCAGCCCTTTTTCGACCAGGATCCTAGTCGAAATTTCGACCTGGATCCTAGTCGAAAATAGGGGTCAGCCTTGCCATCCTGGTCGAAAGAATTCGACTAGGATCCACGACCTGGAATTCGACCAGGATCCTAGTCGAAATTTCGACCTGGATTTAGGACCTGGAATTCGACCAGGATCCTAGTCGAAAATTCGACCTGGATCTAGGTCGAAAATTCCACCTCTTTTCTTTTCTTGCCATGAGCCTATCGACTAGGATTTCGACTAGGATTCTAGTCGATATTTCGACCTGAATCCTGTTCGAAAATTCTTTGATTTTCTTGCTTCCTGGTCGAAGGATTTCGACTAGGATTCACGACCTGGAATTCGACCAGGATCCTAGTCGAACTTCGACCTGAGTTTTTAATCCCTTTTTTTTTTAGATGCTTGGTTTATTCGACCTTATTCCTGGTCGAAGTTTCGACCTCAATTCAGTCCCGTTATTCTAGCTACCTGCCATGAGCCTATCGACTAGGATTTCGACTAGGATTCTAATCGATATTTCGACCTGAATCCTGTTCGAAAATTCTTTAATTTTCTTGCTTCCTGGTCGAAGGATTTCGACTAGGATTCACGACCTGGAATTCGACCTGGATTCTGGTCTTTTTTACCCGTTATTTTCGGGTGTCTGCTTGAAAGATTTCGGGCAGGATTCACGACCTGGAATTCGACCTGGATTCTGGTCTTTTTTACCCGTTATTTTCGGGTGTCTGTTCGAAAGATTTCGGGCAGGATTCACGACCTGGATTTCGACCTGGTTCCTGGTCTTCCACTAGCCTTCTTTATTTAGCTTTAATTTAGGATATTGTATTTTCCAAATCCTAATTGGATTTGGGCCTGGCCTTTTTTGTTGGGCCTTATTAAATTTTACTGAGCCTCTATTATTGGGCTTTTCCAAATCTTATTGGGCTTCTTTTATTGGGCCTTTTCAAAATCTTATTGGGCCTCTTTTATTGGGCCTTTTCAAAATCTTATTGGGCCTCTTTTATTGATCTGGGCTTAATACACCCGGTTTAGAATGCTCTAGAATTCCTAGGAATATTCTGGAATATTCTTTTTTCTGGGCTTTTTCCTATGGGCTTTTGTCCTCAATGGGCTTTTCGTCCCTTCAACTTCCTTTTCCTCTTATATAAAGGAATGAGGAAAGGCTATCACTCCTCACTTTCTCATTTCTTAGTTTTCTTCTTCATCTTCCTGCTAAGATTCTCAGAGGAATAACAGCAAGTCGGAGCTCAAAGCCTTTTTCAGGAGCGCTTCTTCAGGTAAGATTCCTCCATTTGCTTTTCGTGTCTATTTTTCCATTGTGTGCCACTTTAAGATAGCCTATTTACGTGCCCCTTACTTTTTTTTTCAGATGGCTGACAAAAGAATGACCCGTTTGTCCAAGATGAACGTGGCTAGAAAGTCCAACGATTTTCCTATTCGATCGAGGTATACTTCCTTAATCGACATGATCAACACTCGAGGGGACGAGTATCCGTCTGATGCGCATCTGGACGTGCACGATCATATCAGTGCTTTACGGGATCCCAAGGAGCTGGAAAAGTTAAGCAGCTGCTTCAAAATCAAGGAGCCTTTTAAGCTGGTTCTTGCGGGTCCGGCCGACAGGGCCTGTCAGTGGAAGAAGGACGCGCTATGCGTCTATAGGGATACTCTAAGGGCAGGTATTAGGCTCCCTTTTCATCCATTCATTCCTTTGCTACTGGCTGATGTGGGCATCAGCCCTTGCCAACTTCCCCCTAATTCCTGGAGGTTGATTCTCTGCTATCTGTCGTAATGCGCCAAGCACAACGTCCCCACATCTGTTGCTGTCTTCAGGAAGATTTTTCAGTTCAAAAACAGCCCTGATAAAAGTCCGGGTTGGGTTTCTATCAACCAGCGCCCCACTATCCCCCATATCGTGAATGGGAAGTCCATCCCTGACAACAACTTGGGGTGGAAGAAAGATTTTTTGTTTGTTATTTGGGAAGGTGGAGATTGGGGCTCCCTGTTTCGATCATCCTTTGGGCTGGCCGTGGACGGGAGCCCGAATGACATAACTTTGTCTGAGGAGGAGGCTAGAGGTTTCAACCTCCTTACGCAAGATAACGGCACTTCCCATTATTGGGACCTTATCCGGGAGACCGTCCTGGTAGAACGCGGCCTTTCTCCCGTTAATAAGAAAAGTAAGTTCCCTTTCTTATCTCCTTTATTTCCTGCACTTTTATTTCATTGATTTTCAACTGACTTTGTTTGTTGCAGTGGCTGAGAAGATTGAGGAGGCTACCAAACCGAAGGACCTGGAGACAACCAGGATGAAGAGGGTCGGGAAGATCTTCAAGGACCCTCGACTGGGTGACCGCTTCCCGGAGTTCCTTCTTCAGGCAACGGAGCCAGATGAGGAAGGCCCCAGCCAAGTTCTGCGCACCAAGCAGAGGCCAGGTGCCTATTTTCAACCTGCTTGGGGGATCCGGGGCAAGGACTCAATTGTGGGCAGCACGGCGCTGTCCAAGGAATGGTCTAAGCATTCCATTTCCCCGGTGGATTATCAAGATTTTGTCCTTCAACAGGACTTGGAGGGGAATGAGCTGTTTGGAGCCCAAGCTCTGACGACGGTACGTACTTTACTTATGCCTTTTACAAGTCTCTTTTCTTTCTTTTCTAAACCTTTGCTGTTTTCTCTTGCAGGCTAACGCCCATTTTCAAGGGGCAATTCACCAAGCTAAGACTTGGAAGGTTGGCCTGGAAGATGCCAACAAGAAGTTGGAGGAGGCCAACCAAAAAATTGAGGCCCTTGAAGCTCAATTGGCCTCTTCCACTTCTGACCTGGAGACGGCCCGGGCTGAAAATGTCATCTTGAAGGCGTAGAAAGAAAAAGCCTTTGATGGCTGGATGGACACTCAAGAATTCAAAGACTTGATGGTGGAGCATGACGCCCTTCTTCATCCTATTAGCTATAAAGAAGGCTGGGACGTTGCTGTGGAGGCCATCCAGGATGAGTTTCCCGAGGTTCTTGAGCAGTCGCCCTTTCCTTGCCCAGTGCGGGTTCCAGAGCTTGGAGGTGTTACTGAAAAGCTTGCTGGCATGATCAAGGATGGAGAGGAGGAAGATTCCTCCGAGGAGGAGTTCGAGCCTGTCACTAAGAAGGCCAGGGTGGAAGAATCTCCCAAAGCAGCGCCTCAACAGCCATCATCTCCTGCAGAGGGAACTTCTACAGGGACTTCGGAGGGGACGACCGAGACGTCCGAAGAAATGACTGAAACTTCCGAAGAGACTTCGGATAGTGGTTCTGAGGAATCTCAGCCTTCCAAGGCCTAGCTTTTTGTATATCTTCTTTTTGAACTTTATTTATATCAGAACTTGTTACCCATCGGGGTTATGTTTTATACGTTGCTTTTCTTGCCTTTTTCTGTTTTAACTTTACAATCTTAATATGCATTTGAACCTTAAACATCCTTGGATTGAAATAATTTCAAGCTCTTTAATATGAAGTCTGGTTTTTCAAAACCTTACACAGCATGGGTTCGACCCTAATCAACAATAACTAGACAATGTAAATTCTACTGGAATATAAAATCCTACGCAAGCAAAGCTTCATGGTGCTTTTAAACCTACTTGTCAATGACAAGTGAGAATCGTACTTCACCTATCTTACACGTAGTAAACCTTCAAGTTTTGTGCGTGCCAGGTCCTCGGGACTTCAAAACCTTCCATAGTTTCCAGCTTGTAGGTTCCTCTACCCTGAACGCTCTTGACTCTGTACGGCCCTTCCCAATTCGGGGCAAGCTTTCCTTTCTGTCCAACACCAGAAGCCTCTATTTTTCTCAAGACTAGATCTCCTTGTTTAAAAAATCTCTCTTTAACCCTTAGGTTGTAATAGAATGAAGCCTTTTTCTGATATTCTACTATCTTTGCATGTGCCTCATCTCGCACTTCATCAATCAGATCCAGGGCTAACCTCTGCCCTTCCTCATTTTCTACAGCATTGAAAGTCTGAATCCTTGGAGAGGAATGCGATATCTCCACGGGAACTACTGCTTCTGCCCCATATGCCAACATGAAAGGAGTTGCTCCTATCGTGACTCTACAGGTAGTCCTATAGGCCCATAATATTGGAAGTATCTCATCCACCCAATTATTTCTTGACTTCTCGATCCTCTTTTTTAGTCCATCCAGGATTATCCGATTTGCTACCTCTGCTTGCCCATTGGCTTGCGGGTGAGCCACAGAGGTGAATCGTAACTCAATTTCATTTTCTTCACAATACTTCTTGAATTCCTCATTGTTGAATTGTGTTCCATTGTCAGTGACGAGGATACGGGGAATTCCATATCGGCACATAATGTTTTCCCACAGGAATTGTGCAACCTGCTTAGTTGTGATTTTGGCCAAGGGTTTGGCTTCGATCCACATGGTGAAATAATCAATGGCTACAATCAGAAATTTCCTTTGTGCCGTGGCCATAGGAAAAGGCCCTAGAATATCCATCCCCCACATGGCAAAGGGAATAGGCGAGTTGATAGAGGTCAGCATCTCGGGGGGTTGTCTAACAACTGGTGCATGCTTCTGACAGCGATCACACTTCTTCACATATTCTTTGGCATCAGCCATCATTTCTGGCCAATAGAAGCCTAAACGAGTTATCTTATGAGCCAAGGCCCTGCCCCCCAAGTGTTGTCCACAAATACCTTCATGCACTTCTTCAAGAGCCAAGCGTGCCTCATCGGGCCTGAGACACCTCAAGTAGGGAACCACGAAAGATCTTTTATAAAGAATCCCATCTATCAAAGAGTACCTTAGTGCCCGAACAGTTAACTTCCGTGCTTCAGTTGCATCACTTGGCAACCAACCGGTCTGAATGTGAGCCTTGATGGGATCAATCCATGACGTCCCCAAGCCTATGGGAGCCAGCAGTTTAACATCTATGTTTCGTGTCTTCAAAACACGGAAGTACACACTTCCTGAACTTTCTTCAATCTCAGACGAAGCGAACTTTGATAGCGCATCTGCCTTAACATTTTCTTCCCTTGGAATGTGTTCAACATGGCACTCATTAAATTGGGTCATCACAGCCCTTACTAGGCGGACATACTTAGCCATCGTATCATCCCTTGCCTCAAATTCTCCCTTTACCTGGGATATGATCAGGTTCGAGTCTCCACGGACCTTTAAGTTTTTGACTCTAAGTGTCCCAGCTAGACCAAGGCCAGCTATCAGGGCTTCATACTCTGCCTCATTATTTGTGGTTGGAAAATCTAGCTTCATAGCATACTCAATTAAGAACCCATCAGGGCTTTGCAAAACCAACCCTGCTCCACTGGAATTTGTTTTTGATGCTCCATCAAAATAGAGAACCCAATATTCTTTCTCCTTGTCATTCTTCTCCCTGTCCCCATTGTCGACTCCCTTGTCTTGAGGTATGGTATCTTCCTGCCCCCCGACTTCTTGGTTGGGTATGGTACATTCCACCACGAAGTCAGCTAGTGCCTGGGCTTTTATGGCCGTACGTGGCTTATACTTGAGATCGAACTCTCCCAACTCTATTGCCCACTTAATCAGTCTCCCACTTGCCTTGGGACTGTGAATGATATTTCTCAGTGGCTGATTTGTTAGCACTTCAATTTGGTGAGCTTGAAAATAAGGACGCAGCTTTCTTGAAGCCATTACCAAGGCTAAAGCGAATTTCTCAATGGCTGAATAATTCAACTCAGCACCATGCAAAATTTTGCTGACATAGTATACGGGTTTCTGGACTTTCAGTTCCTCCTTAACCAACACCGCGCTCAAGGCGCTCTCTGAAACAGCCAAGTACAAGAATAAAACTTCATTCAGAACTGGCTTGGCCAACAACGGGGCCTGGCCCATATACTTCTTTAATTCTTCAAATGCCTTCTGATTTTCCTCACTCCATACAAAGTCTTTGATGTTCTTTAGTGACTTGAAAAATGACAAGCACTTGTCTCCTGACTTGGAGATGAATCGTCCTAACGCAGCAACCCTTCCTGTCAGCTTCTGAACATCCTTGACAGTTTTGGGGGGTTCCATGTCCAGGATTGCCTTTATTTTATCAGGGTTTGCCTCAATTCCCCTCTTCGAAACCATCAATCCCAAGAATTTTCCAGATCCTACTCCGAAAGCACAGTTCGTCGGATTCAACATCATCTTGTGGTACCTCAGGAACTCAAAAGCTTCCCTTAAATGGGCTATATGATCAGTCTTTACTAGACTCTTGACTAACATGTCATCAACATAGACTTCCATAGTCTTACCAATAAGATCCTTAAAAATTCTATTCACCAACCTTTGATAGGTGGCTCCTGCATTCTTGAGACCAAACGCCATAACAAGATAACAATAAACACCAAAGTCAGTGATAAATGATACCTTTGGAATGTCATCCTTATGCATTTTGATCTGGTTGTATCCGCTAAACCCATCCATGAAACTCAGCATCTCATGTCCAGCGGTAGCATCAATCAAAGTATCAATTCTAGGCAGCGGAAAACAATCTTTGGGGAACGCATCATTTAGATCGGTGAAGTCTATACACATCCTCCACTTTCCATTAGCCTTCTTCACCATTACAGGGTTTGCTAACCACTCCGGAAATTGAATCTCCTCAATGAAACCAGCCTCTAAGAGCTTTTCCACTTCCTGCTTTATAGCCTCTTGTCTTTCCGGGGCAAAATTTCTTTTCTTTTGTTTCACTGTCTTCCGGCTTGGATCTACGTTTAGCTTGTGAGTAATTAACTCCGGGTCTATGCCTGGCATATCAGCTGCTGACCATGCAAACACATCACTATTTTCTTGCAAAAATTTCACTAACTTCCCTCTAAGGGGCTCCTCTAATGTGGCTCCAATGAAAGTCGTCCTCTCAGGATTCTCGGGGTCTAAAGGAACCGAAACCAATTCTTCTGCTGGCCTTCCTCTATTCTCATCATTTTCTCGAACATCCATATCTTCAATAGGAAGAACCTGCCCCCCGACTCCATCTGCCCTCAAAGAGGCCACATAACAGCTTCTAGCCATTTTTTGATCTCCTCTCTCTTCTCCAATCCCGTTTCGGGTGGGAAACTTCATGACTGAATGGTAGGAAGAGGGGACTGCCTTGAAGGCATGTATCCCTGTTCTCCCTATGATAGCATTATAAGTTGAACTAGCCTTTACCACTACGAAATCCAGCATCTGCGTTGCTTGCCTTGGCTCCGTACCTATGGTGGTTGGCAATTTGATTATCCCTTCCACAGGACATTCTACTCCAGCAAATCCATATATAGGCATGTCGGTTGGTGTTAACTGGGAGTCGTTATACCCCATCCTTAGAAAGGTGTCGTGGAGCAAGATATCCACAGAAGCACCATTATCCACAAGGACCCTCTTAACCGGGCTATTTCCTATTATTGGTGTTATGACCAGCGGGTCGTCATGGGGAAACTTCACACCCTCTAGGTCGGAATCATCAAAAGCCAATGTTACTTCTGTCCTGGCCCTCTTCGGGGCTTCTCCAACAATATGCATAACCTCTCTAGTATATGCCTTTCTGGAATTTTTGGACAATCCAGCAGCAGTTGGACCTCCAAAGATCGTGTTTATCACAGGCCCTCGAGGTCTCGGCCCTCCATAAATGGTGTTTATAACTGGTCCTCTAGGCTGGGGGTTTCGCCCCTGATCATCTTGGTCCCTCTTACGATCTTCAAAGTTCTTCCTTCCATTATTAATTCTGTCCCCTCCATCTCTAGTATACTTGTTCAATCTTCCTTTTCGAATCAAAAACTCAATTTCATCTTTCAATTGCCTACACTCATCGGTGTCATGGCCAACATCTTTGTGAAACCTGCAATACTTGCCCTTATCTAGCTTGGCGGGATCAGCCTTCAAGGGCTTAGGCCAGCGAATATCTCTGTCTTTCTCAATCTCCATCAAAATCTGACTTCTGGGAGCATTTATCTTAGCGTATTCAGTGAACTTTTGCCCAGGTCCTCCCTTCTTGGGGGTTGAATCAGGGTTTTGTTCGGTTCTAGGATATTTGTCCTTAGCGATATACTCCAGATCAGTTTTTCGTTTCTTGCCTCCAGTGGGCTCATTACTTACTACGGTCTTCCTCATACTTTCTTCAACCTTGATATACTTCCCTGCCCTCTCTTGGAGCTGCAACATGCTCTCAGGGGGTCGTTTGGCCAAAGACATCTTGAAAAACTCATCCCTAGTTCCTTGTTGCAGTGCTATCATGGCTACCTTATCATCAAGGTCTGGGACTTTTAAAGCCTCCTTTGTAAAACGATTCAGGTAATCTCTTAAGGATTCCTTAGCTCCCTGCACAAGACTCATAAGAGATGCTGAACTTTTCTCATGGACTCTTCCACTGATGAATTGCTTAATAAAAGCCTGACTTAATTCTCTGAACGATCCAATAGAATTTGGGGGTAGGCGACTGTACCATCTTTGAGCCATACCCGACAGGGTTTGAGGTAAGGCCCGACATTTTATAGCATCATTCACGGGTTGCAGCAGCAGTGCATTAGAGAATGTCCTAACATGATTAGCGGGGTCTCCCGTGCCATCATAGGCTTTGATAGTGGGCATCTTGAATTTCCTTGAGATATGGGCATTCATTATCTCTTCTGTGAAGGGTGGAGTTGGATCATCAGGATCTCCAAGGGGAAGGAGATTGCTTGGATCAGTTCTTGGGACAACAGCCCTTCTTCTTACCGGACCATCCAGGTCTATGATAGGAGGAGGATTTCTCCCCCTAGGAGGTATGTGGGGTCTGGTGGCTTGGTGAGCCTCCAAATCACGCCTCAGCCTTTGGATTTCAGCCTCATGAGCCCTGATCCTTTCCTGCACTTCTTGGGGATTCGCCCCTGGGGTGCTTTGGGGGCGTTGCCTTCCATCGGCCATTGGCTCTTTTCCAGGACGCCTCCTTCTCGGGGCCACTTCATCATCCGAAGATTCGGAGTCTCTCTCAGTGTATGGACCAGAAAATTCCCGATCCTCAGGGATAGGATCCAAACCTCGTATATAGGGGGGCGACCGCCCTCGTGCTTCGCTTCGCCCAGCATATCCGCTTCCTCCAACCTCAGGGTGAAGGGGCATCCCATAAGGGGGGTTAGTAGTAACAATAGTTGAATATTCATACCCGACAGGTCAAGAATTCACAGGTATATGTATTTGTTGAACTTGAGGATTCGTACGTTGAATCGGGGGAATTGTCCCTTGTAGCTGGGGTTGAGTTGCCCCTGTCTGGGTTTCCTCCTGAGTAGATGTATAAGTTGAATGGGGAGGAACCTCCACGGTTGATGAAATCACCTGGGTTGTCTCTGATGGTGTTCCTTCCTCTAGAGCTCCAATTGTTCTCCGTGTTCTCGCCATGGTTGTTGTTGCTTTTCCCACAGACGGCGCCAAATGTTATGGATAAAAAACTAAGGTTATTACTTGCTGTATTTAATACTAAAATTCGGGAGCTCAAGGCCTTTAATGGCTGCTCCCGTGTTTCGTGACTCAATCTGCCTTTTACGAGATGCCTACGTATCTCTGTGAATTAGAGAATCAAGCCAAAAAACGTAGTTCTGATTGGTGGGGGTGAGACCCCTTATATAGATGTTGGGAGTCCTTGAATTGGACTTGGTATAGGAGACTTGGTGGGCAAGTCTCATAATTAGAATGGACTTTGGAGTCCTAGATAGTAGGAAACTGATTCCTTATCCTTTTAGGTCCCCTTGAGGCTAATCTCCAAGGATTTATATCCTTATCGGGACTCTTTTCAACATCTGATTTGTCCCTTATTAATTAATTACGAAATTAATTAATAATCAGGGCTTTTGGGCCTTTTTTATTCCATCAGGCCTGATCTGGTCCATCAGGCTTAACCTTTCTGGTCTGAGTATCATATATCTTTTTATTGGGCCTAGCAGCCCACAGCTTGTACAATTAATGCAGTATTAAATTATACAAGCATAATTTATTTATCCCTATCAATATCTTAACGCGACCAAGTCGCAAAATATTCAGTATATATGTATATATACTTTTCAAAATCTTGGAAGTCCTCTTCCATGTATAATATACACAAAGTTCCAGTTTATAACTGTATAAAAAAATATCGTTGCAAGGTGATCTCATATATCTAACCTTGTCTCAACGTTTTTCTGAAAGTCTTTGTCATGCATAAGATAATCATTTACTAGATATAAGTTTAAAAGATGAAGTTACAAGATACTCCAATATACTTATATCTTTTCCAAATATTACTTGAACTACCACCGTTCAAGTTATAATTAGTTTCAAAAGTTCATCACACTGATGAGACTACAAGATAAGACTTGAATAGATTCAATCTTTGAAATATTTTGAAGGAAATGAAGTTATGATATACTTCATTAAGTCCCAATATATATATACACCTATATATATACATACATTTCCTGAAAATCTCTGTCATGTAAAGTATGAACAGAATTGCAATATCCAATAAATTTGGAAAGGAAAGAATTTTGGCATAAACCTGATATCTTGCTGATCATGCAAAGATACCAATAAGTAACCTTTTTCTACTAGTAGATGGACGAATTCCCCACTGGTCATCACCCTGGTCGCAATAGGACCTTATGCTGGACTGCCACTCAGCCACTTATGCATTTGATGGACTCCCACTGAGCCACTTACACTATCATGGACGCCCACTGAGCCCATGTTGCTTATGCCGACTCGATAGATGGACTTACTTCCCGAACGTTGGGTAAGTAATCAATTCATTTACCAAAACTGCAACCTTGTTGTGAATATAAAATACACCATAGAGCCGGATCCCTCAGGTTTTGAGCGAGTATTTAAATCCCCTTTTTAAAAGGAAGATCTTAAATATAAAAATGAGTTTTGGGATCCGCTCTAACTTTTAAAAATCATTTTGAAGACTCGAAAACACTTTAAGGAGTGTTTGGAGTAATGCTGATTTAATGAAGTAAATCAGTCCCACTATATTTAGAAAATGTCTGAATATTATTATTTAAATAATATTCCCATAAAGAATAATCTTTATACAAATAATTGAAGTAGAAGTTGTAAGACTTATACTTGAAATGAGTATTAAATAACCAAAGATATACTTATACGAAAGTACTATCTTTATTTGAATAATCGAAAATAAGTTTGATTATCGAAACATTATTCTTTAATAAAATAAAGAATATTATTAAATAATAAGCGGAGTCATAATACCTCGAATGAATATTATAAATGATATTCATTAAATAAAATAACGGAGTCATACATCCTCAAATGAATATTCAATTAATAATCATTAATAATATAACTGAGTCATAAGCCCTCGAATGAATATTCAAAATAATATTCAATAATAAAATAAAGGAGTCATAAGTCCTCGGATGAATATTCGAAATAATATTCAATAATAAAATAAAGGAGTCATAAGTCCTCGGATGAATATTCGAAATAATATTCAATAATAAAATAAAGTTAAAGTTATCGAATAAACCTTATTCGATTAATAGTTTTGAAAACTATAACCATATATATATAAAAAATATATATATTATACTCGGGAACATCGACTCCCGATTTAGAAGTATGTTCACCTTTTGATCCCCTATACTAAGGGTAAACTCAATACCGCTTATCTCTAGCATAGGTATTATGCAACTGTAAGCATTTTAACCAACAGATATATAATCCAAGAATATGAAACAGGCATGCATATATACCATATCACATGCTACAATATATCGCAAGAATTTGCTAATAACAAATATGCATTTATCGCAAGATCATGCATATACACATATACATCACAACAACAGTATAACGGGTAGAAAACTTGCCTGAGCGACTGGGGGTTACGAATGGCTCGGGACGAGTCTGGTAACCTATAAGCAACAAGTAAGTTGGAATTAAACCAAAGTCACTTGTAAATCTATACTCTAACCAACTCAGACTCTAACGCTCATTTTGCGCTTACTGCTTCTCTTAAGTCACTCAAGTACCCTCGGCTCCACCATTTTTAATAATTTAACCATTACGAGTTTTAAGGTGATTCCTTCGCGAGTGTCTTACCAACTGCCTATTACACCTTACATAAATGTTTCATACTTCAATTAGTCTTTTAAGGTCTTTAACCTATGTTTCAAACTAAGGCGAGGGGTAAGGGTTCGTTCACGAAACGTCGTTACTTAAAACGGCCGTTTCTCCTAAACCGTCCATCGGAATCAAACGAACCACATATCAAAACGAAGCTCGTAACATGAACTATATAAACATGGCAATGGTCAAAACCTAGCAGGGAGTTCTCGGGTCCTAATGTTATGAACAAAAGCAGTCTAAAGTAAATCGGACATTACGACGGCTATGTTTACGCGATTTCCCAATTTTATACCATTCCAATTCAACACCAAACCATCACCAATCAACCCACAATCACAACCCAATCAAAACTCCATCCATACTTTTTCATAACAGCCCCAACAACTCAACATTAATAATTTATACTATTCTTTATCATGAATTTAAACTACACTTAAGTTCATTAATCAACAACCAAAATTTACAACTCCAAAAACATCCCAAAACCAACTAATCTCTACATACACAACCATCAAGCCTCTCATGAACTATAACACTCATATTATGCTCTTAACATTCAATAACAAAGCTTGGTTAAGAGATTATACCTTCCTTGAAGCTTCTTAACACAACACAAGAGCTTTGAATGCCTAAAGAACCATGATCCTTGCTTGTATGACCTTAAACTTTCATAAAAATTCAAGAAAACTAAAGTTATTTTTTGAAAGTTACTATTCACCATCTTCTTCCTTGAATTAATGGAAGAGATTGTGAAGGAATTAGAAGCTTAAACTTATAGGACATCCATATCTATGTACAAGGAACCTTAGATAATTACCTTGTGATTTAACAATGCTTGGAACTTGATTTTTGATTTTTCTTCCTTTGAAAAGAAGAAAAGGCCGAGATCAATGTTGAAGAAATGAAATTTTTTGTGTTTGCTTTGATTTATTTTGGCTAGCTAGGTTGTTTTGGTTTTGTTTTTGGTTAATTACCTTTCTAACCTTGAACTTTGTGTGGTTTACAATCATCCAACAATTCCTTCCCTTTTGTCATGCTTATGTCACCTTGCATATGTCATAATGCTTCCACTTGTCCACACCTTGTGATTTGATGATGTCACAATCCTTGGCTTCTTGTACAAGCTTGTCTCTTGGTCACTTATTTGTTTTACGGTTCGCTTATCTTTCGTTCTCGTTTATCGTTTGAGAGATCATATCCGGGATCTTATTACTTGGGTTCCCTTAACCTTTCTCAATACATTATATTCCTTTTATGATCCTCTCTTATAATCCTTTAATTTAAATCCTTTTTATCCTGTTACCTTATACTCAATTCTTTCTGTATCTAGTGGATTTCCGGGAAAAATCAAAGTGTTCGGAATTGGATTCTGACGATCTTTGCATACACTTATATGTCATATAGTGTGCCAATAAAATCTCAGAATATCCATAAAAGAACCCCTACCTAGTGTGGCATGAAAAGTTTTCTCATTCAGCAAAAACACTATTCATAAGGGTTTCAAAAATTTTCCAAAAATTGGGGTTATTACAGTCTCCCCTCCTTAAAAGGATTCCGTCCCGGAATCAGATAGAAAATGAAATGGATACTTTCTTAACATTGCACTTTCTAACTCTCGAGTAAATTTTCCCACATTGTGGTTCTTCCATCAAACTCTGACTAGTTTGATAACCCGTCTCCTAAGCACTTGTTCCTTTTCAATCTATAACCCTTTCTGGTTGCTCCCTATAGATTATGTTTGGTCGCATGCCTATACGCTCATATGCCCCTATTTATCTGGCATCCGAATTACACTTCCTTAACATTGATACGTGAAACACGTTATGACTTGCTACATGTTCGGGGGGTAGGACTAGTTCATATGCTAACTTCCCAAACGTCTTAATATATCCAAGGGTCCAACAATTTGTAGACTTAGCTTTCCTTTCTTTCCGAACCTCATCAATCCTTTCCAAGGGATACCTATAACATTACTCGGTCCCCTATTTCATACTCTTTGTCCTTTCGTGTCAAATCAACATACTTATTATGTCCATCTTGGGCTACTACCAGCCGTCCTCTGATTAGATCTATCATATCCTTGGTCCTTTGGACCACTACTGGTCCGAGCATCTTGCGCTCTACAATTTCATCCTAACATAAGGGAGATCGACATTATCTTCCCTCAAGGATCTCATAAGGCGACATCTCGATAATGACATATGATCTATTATCGTAAGAAAACTCAATCTGTGTTAAGTGATCATTCCAATTTCTTTCAAGTCTATTGCACAGACTCTCATTATAGCTTTTAGCATTAGAGCTTTTATTTTTCAATACCCATTCTTTTCTAGTTCGTAATCACTACTACCTTCCGTTCCTAATATTATACTGGTTATACTTCTGCTCGTTAGTGTTCTATAACCTTTTAATAACCACGTCAACCTTAGTATCACGAATGTGTTTCCATTCAGAATACCACCATAACTTTACTACTCCTTTTTCAGCTGTTTCTATTTTTGAAAGATTGATCCATCATATAGAAGTAAAAGAATTCATTGAGAGATCACTATGATCATGAACACTTGTTATATCGCATAGTTAGTACGGAAGGTGGCCAGCCTTTAGTACTTGACAAGCAATTAAACAATATGTGGTATCCTACTAGGGTTCTATCACAAAGATAGATAGTCATTCGGCAATACCTCCCCTTCTGGAAGGGTTGTTCTTCTCAGCTTACATGAAATGAAAAGAAGAGAAAAGAACGAACTGAAGAGAATTGTATATATGTAAAAAATATTGCCATAAAATATCTGGCTTGGAATCTACCTCTGAACTATAGAGGTTTGTCATAGGAGAACAAAACATATATGTATTTATATCAACATCAAGTATTATAGCATCGTATTTCACATGCTTAAATATTTTTGCTATTCCGTCCATCATTCTATGGACCCATGCTCTTCCTCGAGCTTATACACAATCACCTTTGAAACTCCCTCGACATTGAAAATCGAATCTGGGATCTCATTCTAGACATCATCGTTACTAGAATTCTATGCTTGCATCGCAACCTTCCTCGTATAGTAACACGACTCCCTATTGATAAGAAGGAATGGATACTCAATAGGTAAATAATTGACCTAGTTTTTCTATCAAAGATAACTTATACGTCAACATGACCCGATTAGTGGTACTTAATCTCAACCTCCATTCCAATACAACTCTCACGGTTGTAATCAGCTCATTACTCGCAAAATCATTGCTGCATTACTATGGTCCACTACTATCCTACTATCGTCATTCACGTTCCATGAAATCTTAATATCTAACCATACGGAGTCCATACATGTCGTATCAAATCCTTCTAAGGAGGTAACATAATCACCATTCATGATTCATGAAGAACACTCCTGATCCTGACATACATATATGACATGAAGCAGATAAAATTGCAGAAGAGTTTCAATCAAAGCAACGATAGCAGGTTAATACCATTCTTAATCATATGCCTTCAATAGAAGACTTAACTCAAAGGTTTGTTTGGTCCTTTTTGAAATATGGTCCTGGCTTATTCTCAAGATAGGACCTTCTAAGATAGATAGCCCGCTCATGGCGATTACACGAATTAAACCTTTACCAACTACTATTACGGTTGGGTATTGCACAGTCATCAGAAGGAATGTCAATCTTCCAAACCATAATACAACCTTCATAGCTTTAACCATCATCACTGTATTCCTTTGGCACACGCGCCTATAATTATCCTCTTACCTTTAAAGTGTCGACCACCTCTTTGGCCTTTCCTGATAGTAAAATTTCCTTACAGTCAATGTCATCTTAACCACCTCCAAATAAATTTTCTACCTCATTTCAATCACAACTTATGTGAAGATGTTTTCCTTAAAATCTGATGAGTAAAAAAAAAATCACTATTTTCCATAAGTTATTGCCTCAGTCTTGAGAGGTTAATCACTATCGCGACTGACTCTCGATCGTACTTAGAACATCTTTTATCTTAGGTCCTAATTGCCCTGAACAATTTTGACCTTTACTGGTTTGATCCATACTTTCTCATGGTTTAACACGTGCCCCAATTGGCATCATTATAATTACGTCATATTTCCTTTATCAACATTTCTATTCTTGAGAATTTTGAATATTACCTTTCTCCTTGTAAAACCTCTACGGTTATCCTTCAATCGTTCTCCTGTATTCCCTAGATACAGGGCATATCAAAATACCATTTACTACTACTAGAACCATTGTCTATATACTTCTGAAAAATTTCTCCACTGATCCTTAAAGGTTGTTATTACCTTAATACTTTCCAATTCATACTGTCAAAACTCATACTATCCCTATTAAGGGTGAAATGCCAACCTTTAGGCATTCCCCTAGGATTCGTTTTAAGTTACCGATGTTCTATCCTTAATTCCACCTTTAAAAAGGTACACGCATCCTTCCATGGATAAATCAAGTCATATATCCCTGTTAAGGGTGTCTTATTCAATCATTCCCACCTCGATAGTATATGCCTAATTTTCATAATAACATCTGTATTCAAAATGAGGTCAATCAATATGGCCTCCAAAAGATAACAACGGTTATCCGCTTTTCTTGCCTAATTTGGTAACGATAACAAGGATGTTCTGGAAGATATTGGTCGTGTTCAACGTGAACCTCTTCTTAATAATTCCTTATTTACTTTTGTTGTTTATCTCAACAGTCACCTCAATGTTGGGATATCTTTCATACATGGCGTCTCCCTTTTTGGGTATCAAGCCGCCGGTCTTACACTTCACATTCTTGAAGGTCACTTCCTTCATCCAATTTTTCCTAATTTTCTTACTTCCTTGTCTCCCCAGTCTATCCGCGTCTCATTATTTATCCTTCGAACAATCTCAAGGTTTCCTCGAATCCTCCCAACTTACAGGGGATAAAATATATGTATCTCTTATGCCTTCAACCATCAATTTTAACTCATGGTGAATCACCCTCATCCTGACGATTACATACTTTTCTATTTCTATTACTATGATTCTTTAGGGTTTCCTCATACCCAACTCCCTTATCATTCCTCAAACTCTATTGCCTTAATATTCCTTTCCACTTCAGTTTCTTTTTATTTTCCTTTCTCTTATAATTATTTCATGAACCAACGCAACATAAGCATTGATTTCAAATATCCCGTCATTCTGGATTCGTGTCCTCAGAACGAATCTTGACAACTTTTACAACTTATATTCATAATTCATCATACTCGTCCGCCTTTGTTCTGGCTCTAAAGCTTTTACACTATCTCCATAACCTTGGGAAGTACTTTCCTGAAAACAATTGACTGAACTTTAATCAATTTATTGTAACCTCTGGCTCCGTGCCTTCCTTGGACTTTCACCAGCGGGTGGTCTCTCTCTTAGGAGGGTAAGTGACAAAAACACTCTTTTGTGATTCATCAATCATTTAGAATCTCAAATGATTCATGTATTTCCTTTAGCCAGGCTCATGCCTCGACTGGGTCAACCTGTTCCTTGGAACTCTGAGAGCTTAGCGACTTAAAGAACCTGAAAGAATTTCTCACCGCATTGTTTCCTCAGGGTGGTGGTTGGGGATAATAGTATAAGTTCTGTTTAGGCAGGTCCATGAATTGCCCAATAGGAGTACCATCCTGATTCTCCCTATCTTGTTCAACTTCTGTTTTCTCAGTATGAAATGTTCCAACTTCTCCCATAATCGGGGTTATCTTATACGTTAAAAATCTTTATTTTCCACTTCATTATGTTATGGTTTCCTTCTATCTTGATGTCGACCTCCCTGACTATCACGTTCAGGGTTTGCTCTAAATCTTATTCCTCAAACTAGCTTTCATCTAAGATCTCATCTTTAAGTTCTTGAACATTTGGAACCCAAATTCTGTAGGAATGCCTCATTATTCCCTTATCATCTTTCTCGGTATTAATCTCTTATCTATTTGTTGGCTTTCTGCCTTCATTCATCACTTTTTCTGGCATAATATGTTCTTTTCCAATAATTCGGGCTGTATTGCAATCTCAAACATCATTTCGGTACCGGCTCCGGTTACCTTCACTTCCATTTCCATTTTCTCAAAATCTCTTATAACTCTCCCAAAGACATTATAATCTTGAGTCTCTCTTTTTTACTAAGGGCATCAGCCACCATATTGGCTTTCCCCGAATGATAAAGAATCTCCCAATCATAATTCTTGATTAGCTCTAACCGCCTCCTCTGGCGTATGTTGAGCTCTTTCTACGTAAAAATGTACTAGAGCTCCTATGGTTTGTGTAAATCCCGCACTTCTCTTCGTACAAGTAGTGCCTCCAATCTTTAGGGAAAAACTATTGCCATGAGCCCAAGCTCATAGGTGGGGATATCGAATTTTATATTCCCTTAATTATCTTGACGCGTACGCGATTACCTTGCTGTGCTGTATAAGAAGCGCCCTAATTCCTTATGCGAAGCGTCACTACAATTCACAAAATCTCCTTTTTCATCCGGCAACGCCAACATATGGGTCGCCACCAACCTTTGCTTTAGTTGTTAAAATCTTTTCTCATATTTCTCTGTCCATTCAAACTTCTTAGTCTTACGAGTAAGCCGCTTCAAAGGGGCTACTATCTTTACAAACTTGAATGAACCTCCGGTAGTGACCGGCCAATCCTACCTCTGGTAGTCGACCTAACCATGGTCATCAATTCATCAGTGGTCCTTTATTCATTCTTGTCAGGATCCTCCATGGGATCCTCCTCAGCAACTATCCCTTCTAGGACAACATCCTCAATCGCTACATCCTCAATATCAACATCATCCGGTCCTACGTTAGGACGCTCTATCGGATCCACAATCCGATCTCCAATTAGTAAAACATCATCGCGTTGTTACTCCTCAACCTCAGGGTTCGGTGTCCCGCTACCATATACGATAACGAACTACGCTTCTATCACGATATTTATAAGGGTTCCCGTAAGGGTTTTAACTGTCAGTACTACATTAGGTAGCCCGACTATGAACTTGGCAAGAGTTCTTATTATCTTAGTGAACTTATTATCTTAACGCCACATCATCTCTGAGGTTTATAATGCTTAGCTCTGATACCACTTCTGTAACACCCCCAAATCCGGGGTCGCGGATCCGGGTTGTCACGAGTTCCATTTCCCTTAATAACACCCAATCTTAATACACAATCAACTACTCTGTACTGTGACCCCACAATAAACACACACACCACAAGTTATAGTCTCAGAGATGAATATCCAAAAATAATCACAAGTCGTTTTATTCCACAATTATATGTCAATACACCTTAAAAAGGTTTCTGAATAAATTTACATTTCTTTGCCATTATTACAATTCATAAATATACATAATCTGGTACATCAAAAGTTGAAAGCCTAGCCTATTGGTAGTTCCTACCTCAGCTACAGCGACATCAACGCCTATAGGAAACTGCGGAACATTTCCTATCCGCTCGCGAATTGGGAGCTTGGTCCTGTTCATCTTGTCTATCTGATGTTGTGTGATGAAAGAAGAAAGCAAGGGTGAGCAACAAGCCCACCAAAATAATATGTATAGTGATTTACAATATATGAGCATTCTCATAGTACTCATGAAAGTCTTGGTCAAGAAGAAATGAACCAAGTTGATATCTTAACGTGACCAAGTCACAAAATATTCAGTATATATGTATATATACTTTTCAAAATCTTGGAAGTCCTCTTCCATGTATAATATACACAAAGTTCCAGTTTATAACTGTATAAAAAAATATCGTTGCAAGGTGATCTCATATATCTAATCTTGTCTCAACGTTTTTCTGAAAGTCTTTGTCATGCATAAGATAATCATTTACTAGATATAAGTTTAAAAGATGAAGTTACAAGATACTCCAATATACTTATATCTTTTCCAAATACTACTTGAACTACCACCGTTCAAGTTATAATTAGTTTCAAAAGTTCATCACACTGATGAGACTACAAGATAAGACTTGAATAGATTCAATCTTTGAAATATTTTGAAGGAAATGAAGTTCTGATATACTTCATTAAGTTCCGATATATATATACACCTATATATATACATACGTTTCCTGAAAACCTCTGTCATGTAAAGTATGAACAGAATTGCAATATCCAATAAATTTGGAAAGGAAAGAATTTTGGCATAAACCTGATATCTTGCTGATCAGGCAAAGATACCAATAAGTAACCTTTTCTACTAGTAGATGGACGAATTCCCCACTGGTCATCACCCTGGTCGCAATAGGACCTTATGCTGGACTGCCACTCAGCCACTTATACATTTCATGGACTCCCACTGAGCCACTTACACTATCATGGATGCCCACTGAGCCCATGTTGCTTATGCCGACTCGATAGATGGACTTACTTCCCGAACGTTGGGTAAGTAATCAATTCATTTACCAAAACTGCAACCTTGTTGCGAATATAAAATACACCATAGAGCCGGATCCCTCAGGTTTTGAGCGAGTATTTAAATCCCCTTTTTAAAAGGAAGATCTTAAATATAAAAATGAGTTTTGGGATCCGCTCTAACTTTAAAAATCATTTTGAAGACTCGAAAACACTTTAAGGAGTGTTTGGAGTAATGCTGATTTAATGAAGTAAATCAGTCCCAATATATTTAGAAAATGTCTGAATATTATTATTTAAATAATATTCCCATAAAGAATAATCTTTATACAAATAATTGAAGTAGAAGTTGTAAGACTTATACTTGAAATGAGTATTAAATAACCAAAGATATACTTATACGAAAGTACTATCTTTATTTGAATAATCGAAAATAAGTTTGATTATCGAAATATTATTCTTTAATAAAATAAAGAATATTATTAAATAATAAGCGGAGTCATAATACCTCGAATGAATATTATAAATGATATTCATTAAATAAAATAACGGAGTCATACATCCTCAAATGAATATTCAATTAATAATCATTAATAATATAACTGAGTCATAAGCCCTCGAATGAATATTCGAAATAATATTCAATAATAAAATAAAGGAGTCATAAGTCCTCGGATGAATATTCGAAATAATATTCAATAATAAAATAAAGGAGTCATAAGTCCTCGGATGAATATTCGAAATAATATTCAATAATAAAATAAAGTTAAAGTTATCGAATAAACCTTATTCGATTAATAGTTTTGAAAACTATAACCATATATATATAAAATATATATATTATACTCGGGAACATCGACTCCCGGTTTAGAAGTATGTTCACCTTTTGATCCCCTATACTAAGGGTAAACTCAATACCGCTTATCTCTAGCATAGGTATTATGCAACTGTAAGCATTTTAACCAACAGATATATAATCCAAGAATATGAAACAGGCATGCATATATACCATATCACATGCTACAATATATCGCAAGAATTTGCTAATAACAAATATGCATTTATCGCAAGATCATGCATATACACATATACATCACAACAACAGTATAACGGGTAGAAAACTTGCCTGAGCGACTGGGGGTTACGAATGGCTCGGGACGAGTCTGGTAACCTATAAGTAACAAGTAAGTTGGAATTAAACCAAAGTCACTTGTAAATCTATACTCTAACCAACTCAGACTCTAACGCTCGTTTTGCGCTTATTGCTTCTCTTAAGTCACTCGAGTACCCTCGGCTCCACCATTTTTAATAATTTAACCATTACGAGTTTTAAGGCAATTCCTTCGCGAGTGTCTTACCAACTGCCTATTACACCTTACATAAATGTTTCATACTTCAATTAGTCCTTTAAGGTCTTTAACCTATGTTTCAAAGTAAGGCGAGGGGTAAGGGTTCGTTCACGAAACGTCGTTACTTAAAACGGCCGTTTCTCCTAAACCGTCCATCGGAATCAAACGAACCACATATCAAAACGAAGCTCGTAACATGAACTATATAAACATGGCAATGGTGAAAACCTAGAAGGGAGTTCTCGGGTCCTAATGTTATGAACAAAAGCAGTCTAAAGTAAATCGGACATTACGACGGCTATGTTTACGCGATTTCCCAATTTTATACCATTCCAATTCAACACCAAACCATCACCAATCAACCCACAATCACAACCCAATCAAAACTCCATCCATACTTTATCATAACAGCCCCAACAACTCAACATTAACAATTTATACTATTCTTTATCATGAATTTAAACTACACTTAAGTTCATTAATCAACAACCAAGATTTACAACTCCAAAAACATCCCAAAACCAACTAATCTCTACATACACAACCATCAAGCCTCTCATGAACTATAACACTCATATTATGCTCTTAAAATTCAATAACAAAGCTTGGTTAAGAGATTATACCTTCCTTGAAGCTTCTTAACACAACACAAGAGCTTTGAATGCCTAAAGAACCTTGATCCTTGCTTGTATAACTTTAAACTTTCATAAAAATTCAAGAAAACTAAAGTTATTTTTTGAAAGTTACTATTCACCATCTTCTTCCTTGAATTAATGGAAGAGATTGTGAAGGAATTAGAAGCTTAAACTTATAGGACATCCATATCTATGTACAAGGAACCTTAGATAATTACCTTGTGATTTAACAATGCTTGGAACTTGATTTTTGATTTTTCTTCCTTTGAAAAGAAGAAAAAGCCGAGAGCAATGTTGAAGAAATAAAAAATTTTGTGTTTGCTTTGATTTGTTTTGGCTAGCTAGGTTGTTTTGGTTTTGTTTTTGGTTAATTACCTTTCTAACCTTGAACTTTGTGTGGTTTACAATCATCCAACAATTCCTTCCCTTTTGTCATGCTTATGTCACCTTGCATATGTCATAATGCTTCCACTTGTCCACACCTTGTGATTTGATGATGTCACAATCCTTGGCTTCTTGTACAAGCTTGTCTCTTGGTCACTTATTTGTTTTACGGTTCACTTATCTTTCGTTCTCGTTTATCGTTTGAGAGATCATATCCGGGATCTTATTACTTGGGTTCCCTTAACCTTTCTCAATACATTATATTCCTTTCATGATCCTCTCTTATAATCCTTTAATTTAAATCCTTTTTATCCTGTTACCTTATACTCAATTCTTTCTGTATCTAGTGGATTTCCGGGAAAAATCAAAGTGTTCGGAATTGGATTCTGACGATCTTTGCATACACTTATATGTCATATAGAGTGCCAATAAAATCTCAGAATATCCATAAAAGAACCCCTACCTAGTGTGGCATGAAAAGTTTTCTCATTCAGTAAAAACACTATTCATAAGGGTTTCAAAAATTTTCCAAAAATTGGGGATATTACAGTTCAGGTTGAGAAAGCTGAGCTAGTAGGCTTCTTTAGGGATAATTTAAGTTTGTAAAAGTTTGTAATAATGTTTAATACTCAGTTTGAGTTTGAAATAGTTGGGATTTGAACGGTTTGTAATATATTAGTGTGTGTGGCTTGTGTGCATAATTTAACCTGTTGCAGTCCGTGGTGGTTGGTAAGTAGGGTCACTGCATATATTATTATTATCTTTATTATTGTTATAAGCAGGTTATAAATAAGGTGTGTGTGTGGACCCCAAACTTCTGACCCGGGTTTGGAGGGCGCCACATAATCTGTTATAGTATATATATATATATGTTTTCTTGCTGTACCTATACTGTGGTGGCACGGAAAAGGAACGGCACGGGAAAAGAGATGGAGGCTCGCTGTTCGTTAAAGTCAGAGTATGGCGGCAGCGGTTCAATAATAAAAAAAAGGCTGAAGTCTGAACAGGGCAAAGGAGCGCGCGTCTAACGTGCGCGCGTGGGGCACACGCACTCGTGTCACGTGCGGCGCGTGTCAGACACGCGTGGGTCAATGGTCAGCGTAGTGCTGACGTCATGCTGACGTCATCAGATGACGTCATGCTGACGTCAGCCCAGGGTTTTGGGCGCGTGAAGCACGTGTGCGCGTGGGGGCGCGTGGAAGACATTCAGACACGCACCTGACAGCGTGTGCGCGTGGACACGCATGGCAAATCTTCTCCGGGCGCGTGAGGGCGCGTGAGGGGGTCAGAATGGGGCGTGCTTGGTGCCGTTAGATTCGTTTTTTCGAGACGCATCTAATGGTATATTATATGATATTTTCTGAAATAGTTTCGAATTGTTTATAGCTAACATTAGTGTTTTAAAGTTGTTTTTGACTGTTTTAATTGCTTTTAAATGCCTCATGTGATACATAGAGATGTATAATGCTTAGACCAATATGCTACATGATGTAACATGCCTACCTCGACGTTTATTCATGCTTATATATGTGATATATGCTTAGTTTGTCATGCGATGATAGATTTAGGTGAACTTGATTAACGTAAGGCGTTTGTTAGACAATCTAGTATAGTGAAATTGTTTCATGACCTTAATATAAATATTATGAATACGATCATGAGATTCTTATGTTTATGAAACACGTAATTGAATATGAATTTTCAATATTGAGAGAAAGGATGATTCTGTCAACAACAGATTTCTATCTGTAAGAAAGGGTTATTAAGTGACGCCTCTTGACAATGCTCCACCCGATCTGGGAATCATCTGATTATCGATTATTGATTTGAAATATTTAATTTAAAAGGAAGAATCTCTTTATAATATGATTATGATTGTGACGTAATATAATCCCTCTAAAATGAAATAATATCAAGTAGTAATTGGCCAATGACACAACGGGCTTGTGCCGGTCATAGCCTTCCAACATAGTAGAAAGTGGTTCTTATTTTTAAATCATTATCGTTTCGTGCTACAACCGAGGGCTTTGATTTCGAAATAAGAAATACTTGTCTATTACATAGAGATGTGTACATTAAATTAGAATCTAAAGGTCGTTACGTGCTACAGCCGTGGGCCGTTGGAGACTGATTCAATTGTACGAAATGTTGGGTTAGACTTGACTTAGAATATTGAGTTTGTCGTGCCACAGCCGTGACTCAATTATTCAAGAGGCTAAAGTAATATTAGGGAATAATATAAGATGTAATTGACAAGAGTTGTCTGCCTATTGAACATCACATGACGTTTCGTGCTATAGCCGAGGTTGTGTGATGGAATGTAGGATCCCTATTCCCACTAGCATTATGAATGCTTAATTTTCACTTAGGGGGTTGAATAAATTAGATAAACTAGTGGGAGACACTTATGAATAAAGATCCGATTCATATAGTATTTTGAAATAAAATTGAATATTTGCTAAGTGTTGTTATGTGTTTATCATTTACAGATTTACTATATTCGTCATGTCTTCTGCACTATCACTCCGGAGCATACTAGATGTTCACAAGTTGACGGGTCCTAATTTAGCTGTTTGTTTTCACTATAACAAGTTGGGGCACTAGAAGAGGAACTGCAAGGTTTACCTTGCAGAATTGAAGAAGAAAAAGGGTAGTAAGACTACCGCTTCTGATTCAGGCATGTTCATGATCGAAGTTAATATGTCACTAGGTCAAATTTCTACTTGGGTATTAGATACTGCCTGTGGGTCTCATATTTGCAATTCGTTGCAAGGACTGAAGGGAAGTAGGACTCTTGAAAAAGATGAGATGATTCTACGTATGGGCAATGGAGCAAGGGTTGCGGCCATATCTGTAGGATCATTTAGTTTACATATGCCTACGGGCAAGACTATTATTTTGAATAATTGTTATTACGTTCCCTCTATTGTGAGGAATATTGTTTCTATTCCTATGTTAGATTTGGATGGTTTTTCATTTATTATTAAGAATAATGAATGTTCTATCCTTAGAGATAATGTTCTTTATGAACATGGTATTTTAAATAATGGTCTGTATGTATGTGACGTAGAGCATGATTTACTTCAGATTGAACAAACTAATAAAAGAAAACGAGATGATGAAAATCTGACCTATTTATGGCACTGTAGGCTAGGTCATATTAGTGAAAATAGACTGCGGGCATTGCATAAGGAAGGGTTACTTGACCCCTTTGATTTTGAATCATATCCTACATGCGAATCTTGTCTATTGGGTAAAATGACCAAATCTCCATTTAGTGGACATGGAGAGAGGGCTGCAGATTTGCTAGGATTGGTACACACAGATGTATGTGGACCAATGTCTACGCAAGCCATGGGTGGATTTTCATACTTCATTACTTTCATAGATGATAGATCTAGATTCGGATATGTGTATTTGATGAAACACAAGTCTGAAGCCTTTGAAAAGTTCAAAGAATATAAGTATGAAGTGGAGAAACAAACCAAACAAAGTATTATAACTCTTCGATCAGATCGAGGTGGTGAATACTTGAATGGAGAGTTTCTAGATTATCTCAAAGAAAATGGTATAGTCTCCCAGTGGACTCCTCCATATACTCCAGAGTTGAATGGGGTATCTGAAAGGAGAAATCGAACTTTGTTAGACATGGTTCGGTCCATGATGAGCTATGTGAATCTTCCAATATTCCTATGGGGTTATGCATTGGAAACCTCAGCATATTTACTGAATAAGGTGCCTTCCAAATCTGTTCCTCAAACTCCATATGAGATATGGAAAGAAAGGAAACCGAGTCTTAAACACGTTAAGATTTGGGGCTGTCCAGCTTATGTCAAGAAAGTTGACCCAGATAAGCTGGAATCTCGATCCGTAAAATGTAATTTTGTGGGATATCCTAAAGAGACTTTGGGGTATTACTTTTACACCGATCATCAAGTGTTTGTCTCCAGACATGCAACCTTCTTGGAAAAGCAGTTTATCCTTGAAGGAAACAGTGGGAGCAAAATTGAACTTGATGAAGTTCAAGAAGCACAAACTACAATGGATCAAGTGGAAACACCTGTTCAGACTGAACAACCTTCTGTGCAACAGCCCATTCGTAGGACAGGGAGAGTGTCTCGCCAACCTGAGAGGTATTATGGCCTTTTCATTGAGAATGGCAATGAGTTGTCAATCATTGATGATGACGACCCTGTGACCTATAATGAGGCTATGAGTAGTGTTGACTCAGAGAAATGGCATAGTGCCATGAAATCCAAAATGGAATCTATGTATACCAACCAAGTATGGACTCTGGTTGAGGTGCCTGAAGGTGTTAAGCCTATTGGGTGCAAGTGGGTATACAAGAGAAAGATTGGAGCAGATGGCCAGGTGGAGACCTATAAGGCCAGGCTCGTGGCAAAAGGATTCAAACAAAGGCAAGGGATTGACTTTGATGAAACTTTTTCGCCTGTAGCCCTGTTAAAATCAATTTGGATTTTGCTTGCGATTGCTGCTTACTACGACTATGAGATCTGGCAAATGGACGTGAAAACGGCCTTCCTCAATGGGGAACTTGAGGAGGAAGTGTATATGACACAGCCAGAGGGTTTTCTTTCCAAGGGAAATGAACACCTAGTGTGTAAGCTGCTGCGAACCATATATGGTTTAAGGCAAGCTTCTCATAGATGGAACATCCGTTTTGATGAGTGTTAGGGCGAAAACACGCGCTAATATTCACGCAAGTATACGCGTTCGCAAGTAGTATAAGATATAAATCAGATTCCTTCCCACAGAGACTTGTTTAGGTTAAGTTCAATTTATGCACCTATGCAACAATGTATGGTTATCGCTCAATGCTAAGACAAATAACAAATTGGGTTTTTATTAAACTAAGAGATTATACTAAATAACATTAACTAAGAGAATTGAGATTGAATTACTATATATAACAAACATGGGATCCTAACTTCATTACTACTTCATTCAATATCCTTTTCGTTCTTAACCTTAACATGTGATGGTGATGACACTAATCAGATAACACGAAACTGATAAATGCCAACTTTCGTTGCACGAGTACCATTCTACCAGACATCCATAAAAGAGATAGAAGCTGAATAGGCACCAATTATATTGAGACCCTATATGTCTATAGAATTTGATAACATAACGGTTTAAGCACAAGTTATCTATCATGATTACATAGGGCAAGTCAAACAGTTAGAGTTACCTACGAATCTTGCATACACATACATGAACCTATGCTAGCATGGCAAGTTCTAAACCTCTATATTCACTGTCGCTTCAATAGAGATTAACACACTATCTTATATGTTAGTTACGCATAAAAGACGAATAAGCACAACCAATACTAGGATATCATACAATCACCACACACCAAGATATCGAAACAATTAATTATTGAAATCCATAAGTAAATCCGCTAGAACCCCATGATAACGATTAGCCCATAATCGAACTCATCGTCACCATGGGTTCCAATGAAAGCATGGTATAAACAAGGTCTTAATAAACTGAATAATAATTAAAGTACGAATAAACGAGATCTAGGTTCAACAAGAACGAAAACGAGCATCCAAAGTTACAACTAATTCAAAGAATCACAAATTGAAAAACAAGATCTTCTTTTTCGGAGTTGTTCTGTGCTTCTAGGTCTTCTCCTTGGTATCCCAATCTTCCCGGATGATGAAAACCCTTTTTTTAAGTATATATACGCCCCTAGTGGACCTGGACCCTTAAAATCGTCAAATTCCACTCAAAAAAGGCTTTTTCAGCGAAATCAGCGACCAGCCGCGTCCTGAGCGGGCGCTCAGCTCTGCTGAGCGGGCGCTCAGCTACTGACTGGGAAAATATTTTGATGAATCTTGTTTTGACCATAACTTGAGTTCTACTCGTCAGAATTAGGCGATTCAACTGCCCACGCGAAGCTATTAAGATTCTCTACAACTTGACAATGGCCTTGGCTTCCAATTCTGATCACTTTACATCATATTTCCTTTAAAAGCTCTTTTCTTCTTATAACTGATACCTGAAATGTAATAACACAAAAACACATCAAAATACCAACAACTTGAGTCCAAAACACCAATTTAAGCTTGTAATAAAGCGTTCTAAGTGGATATAAAATCCACTTATCATACCCACAAACTTGAATCGATGTTTGTCCTCAAGCATATACAGACTCAAAACTACAAAACAAACCTAATGCATGAATGCAACTACGTGAATGCAACTAAATGATAATGCAATCGATCCCCTCAGAATAACCATAACCAAATGAATAAGCCAATGCCTCTAAGAATGCAATGACTTTAAACAGAGCTCGAATAAATCCCACAAACCAACTCACAAACCAGAAATATGCGTGTGTGAATGCTTAACATATATACTCTCGATACTAGATCAATAAGCATAACTTATCTATCATCGAAACAATCAAAAGTTTATAAACAGAATTGACAATAAACGCATTATGACTCACAACACCTCCTTTCTACTAGAGTTATACAAGGATTCACACTATTCTTGATCGTGCAATAAATGAGGTCCCAAAAGACTTATACAATAATACCCATGTAGCGAGCGTTAGGTTAGCGGATCCTAGACTATAAAAGCCTTAGGTCACTAGGCACAAAGTCCCCTAGAACTTAATAACTCGAGTATTAAAGAGCTCACTCTTGATAAATTATGCATAAACACATACTTTTTTATTTCTTTTTTTTCTTTTTTTTTCTCTTTTCTTTTTTTTCAACAATTTCTGAATGAGTGCGTTTCGCTCCACCTCATTCAACCCTAGACTACTCATAAAAATATGAGCCGGCTACTAGCCATTTGACACCTAGCCTTACAACAACTAGCAATGAAATCCAAGTTTTTCTCCTGATAAAAAGAATCAGTGTTTTTACGTCACTACGAGAATATCATAAATTCTAAATATAACCAAGTGATTAAATCTCAACAACAAACAAGTATGATCATGATCTAGATCAAAAGCAACCCTATAAGACTTTGTGAAAATATTTGTTTCTGGCATGCAAATCAATTCATTAGGACTTAAACATCCCTCTATTCGTCATCACCACACTCAAATCAACATCAACTTATCAAATATCATAGTTCATCTTAAGGGATCATGCTAAATATGCATGCAAATGCAACTATATGAAATTACATAAAAATAAACAAATATGTCCTAAATGAACAGTCATACAAAAATATGAATGAACTACAACTAAACATGCAACATGAATCTAATAAATCTATATGGAAACACACTACTAATCCTTACATTATCACCCCCAAACTTAAAATTTTCAATGTCCTCATTGAAGGTAATAATAAGGATTTCAGGCATACCTAGTCATCGAAAAGATCACCCTCTTCAGGTGGAGGATCAGGTGGCCAATCAACCTCGCCACCAGTGTCTCGAACAACAGTACCGAAAGCATGTGTCAAATCTGCAGCAAAATGACGGTGAATGTCGTGCATGGCCTCCATACGCCTAGTCACTCGCTTGTACTCCTCATCACCAACACCAGTCCTATCAACTACCTGCTGCACATGAGAAGAACCCTCTGTAGGCATTGGAATATCCGTCCAGCCACTCTTTACATCATCAAAAATATATCCCAACCCCTTATCATGGGGTGCACCTAAGAATGAATAACTCAAGTGGTTTGGTAGTGGGTGAAGCTCAAGTATGGAAACATCTTCAATAGACGGCTCAAGACGGTCTTAAGAAAATTTCAGCTCTGCTAACCCAAGAGAATCGAATGGCAAATCCAACTTCCTCTTCCACAGAGGTGCATTCAAAACCTGCATTTGCTCTACTTTAAAGCAATCCTCTTTAGCTGTGGGTAACTTTATTTCCTTGAACACATTAAAAGTGACCTTTTGATCGTAAACCTTCATCGAAAGCTCTCCTTTTTGCAAATTGATCATAGTTCGGCCTGTAGCCAAGAATGGTCTTCCCAAGATAATGGGAATCTTCTTATCTTCCTCAAAATCAAGAATTACAAAGTCAGCAGGGAAGAAGAGTTTATCCACCTTGACCAAAACATCCTCCACTATACCTCGTGGATAAGCGATGGAACGGTCAGCTAGTTGCAATGACATGTATGTTGGTTTCGGATCAGGCAGACCAAGCTTCTTGAAGATAGATAAGGGCATCAGATTGATGCTAGCTTCTAAATCACATAAACACTTGTCGAACGACAAGTTCCCGATGGTGCAAGGAATAGTGAAGCTTCCAGGATCTTTAAGCTTCAGAGGCAACTTCTGTTGCAGCACAACACTGCATTCCTCCGTGAGAGAAACGGTCTCTAAGTCATCAAGATTCACTTTTCGAGAGAGAATACCTTTCATAAACCTCGCATAGCTAGGCATCTGTTCAAGAGCTTCAGCGAAAGGTATGTTGATATGAAGTTTCTTGAACACCTCCAGAAACTTAGCAAATTGCTTATCCAGCTTTTTCTTCTGCAGCTTCTTAGGAAAAGGAGGTGGAGGATAGGTCTGTTTCTCCCCTATATTACCCTCAGGAGGAGTGTGTTCCACAGTAGTCTTTCTTGGTTCCACCTCTACTTCCTTCTGCACATCTTCTTCAGCCAAAACTTCAGATTCTGGAACTTGAGACTTTTCAGGCTCTTCGTCTTGCTGAATTTGGGGGCTTGCAACCTTTCCAGACCTTAAGGTGATGGCATTCACCTGTTCTTCAACTTCCCTCTTGCCTGGATTGGCTTCTGTATCACTAGGAAGCGTTCCTGGTGGTCAATTCAATAAGGCATTAGCAATTTTCCCTATTTGGTTCTCCAGAATCTTGATAGAAATAGCTTGGCTTTGGCATATAAGAGCCTGGTTTTTACATATAAGCCGCAACTCCTCCAATTCAGATTTTTCAATCGAAGATAGTTCTGCATCATGATTTTGTTGTTGAATTTGGAGTTGTTGTTTTGGTGCAATTTGTTGCTGAAAACCAGGAGGGTTGAATAGCTTATTTCCAAACTGCTCGAACGGCTGTTGCATAGCAGTCTGATTGTTGCTCCAGCTGAAGTTAGGATGATTCCAGTTGTCAGGATGATCAGTGGCAGGAACTGGCTGCTGCGATCTCTGAAAGTTGCTCACAAACTGAGCTGAGTCACTAGATATAGCGCATTGCTCTGTCGTATGCGGATCTGCACACAACTCACAAATACTAATTATCTGTTTAACACCATAGTTAGCCAGAGAATCGATCTTCATAGACAACGCCTTTAGTTGAGCAGTGATACCCGTAGATGTATCCACTTCAAGAACTCCTGCGACCTTGCCCTGTGGCAATCTCTGGGCTGGATACTGATATTCATTAGCAGCCATCAGTTCAATTAGATCATAAGCTTCCTCATAGCTCTTTGCCCATAATGCTCCACCTGCTGCTGTATCGAGCATGGGTCTGGACTGTGCTCCCAACCCATTGTAGAAATAAGTGATGATCATCCAATCAGGAATTCCATAATGAGGACACTTCCTAAGCATCTCCTTGTAGCGCTCCCAAGCTTCACATAGCGATTCTCCCGTTTGCTGCGCAAATTGAGTAATAGCGTTCCTGAGTGCAGCTGTCTTCGCCATAGGGAAGAATTTAGTAAGAAACTTCTGAGCAAGATCTTCCCAAGTAGTAATCGAACCAGCTGGTAGAGAGTGTAACCAGCTCTTAGCCTTATCCTTCAGAGAGAATGGGAACAGTCTCATCTTCACAGCATCTTCAGAAACACCATTGAACCTGAAGGTGTGATGCCCTCCAAACCCGGGGTCTAGATTTGGGGGTCACTTGTCACTAAATTATAATAAAATAATCACAGCGGAATAATATAATAAATACGACCCCTTTACCTGCACTGGATCGATCACAGGTTATAGTATGGAACAGGCACTACTACAAATCAAGTGTTATTACAAACCATAAGTCTAATTAGTTTTACAGATTATTCAAATTTTATTACAAACCTCTAGACTATCCAAGCGTCCCAAAATAGTCTACCTGGAATACACACCACTATTTATAAGCACTCGACTTCTGACCAAACCTGGATCTCAAGCTTGCTCTGGCTTAGCTGAAAGATTAGATTGATAAACAAGTATGAGCGAAAGAAATGCTCAGCAAGCAATATAAAATGTACTTGAAATGATAAACCACATTCCAATAATAACTGAACAAAAGAATAAAAGCAGTAATATTTGATCATTAATAAAAGCTTCACAAATTATCAACAATAAACGATAACTTTTAGATTGGAATCTAACTCCGACGGACGTACTATCACATGCTGATCAGCCCGTGTGATAGCACAAGGTCATGATTCATAGAAACATGTCCCCAAAATACGAGTACTCAATTAAAAAGGCAATATACCTGCCTGTGGCAAAAATGGTGTCATAATATTTCATATAACACGTAGAAATAGCCCTCCGCTGGACCGTCCGTCCCGGTCACTTACGCATTCATCCAATCCATAAAACATTTTGATCAAAGGAGCCGAATCAAAGGACATCCTTAACCATATAACTCCCCATTTCTCATGGTCCAGAGTTATCTCAACCATCGATGGTGAAATAACTAGAACAATTAGTTATTCGCTAATCTCAATTCAATATTCCACTATATAGAGTAATGTATAGCAAAATATAAAACGTTTAACTATTCTGAACTTAGAATAGTATGGAAATCGAAAGAATAAAGTTCAGAGTCAATATCAATTGAATGATAAATGAAGATATAGGTACTTGCATAATATGATTCGAATTAAACGTCACTTGAACAATAAGTGAAGTTAGGGGTACTTGCCTGGTATGCTCAATAACCTCTTACTTTAACTCTGCTTCTAACTGATGGCTACTATCTTCGTCTAACACTTGATTGCACTCCTTGCTACTTGATTCTATAAACAAAAGGACTATCTTAATTGACATAACTAAACTCAATCGACGTAACTATACGTCTTGACATCTACCCGATCGTTTATAACTAGCATGGCATTTTAAAACTGTAACAGATAGCATGTATATCACGTATCACGTAATCATGGTATTCGTATAGCACGTACTCACATATTTCATATAATACATAAGTCCAATCATTAAAAGATACGTCTCAATGCATTCAGAATGAAAATTAGGTCAATATTAGCATTTACCCATTAAATACCGACTTAAACTGATACACAAATCAAATGACATTGCAATATAAAAGAAATTAGGTCTCAAAAGTATTTTTATTGGAAGCGCAATATTTTTCTGAGTCTGTACGCGTTCGTTTCGTATTAAACGGACGAACGATTTAATTATTATGAATAAAATAAGAAATAAATAGATTTAAATCAATTAATAATAATATTAATTGATTTTTAAATACCAAAATATAATTTTTAAAACCTTAAAATAATTTTTAGAAATTATTCGAATTAATTATAAATAATTTATATTTATTTAACTATTTATAAATAAAATTAATTGATTAATTGATTTTTAATCAATTAATTAAATTCATAAATAATTAACTAAAATGAATTATAAATAATTAAATCAAATTATATTTTTGAAAATAATTAAAGAAAATAATTTTTAGAATTTAAAATAATCAAATACATAATTTTTAGAATTTAAAATAATTATTAAATGATTTCTGAAATTAAAGAAAATAACTTTTCAGAAAATAGCAAATAAATTTTGAAAATAAATAAAACAGAAAAAAATCCCATAAACAGGTTTTTGGATTTGGTCTCCTCCTTCGCAGGATCTACAGGCGGGGTCAGCTGGCAGAGAAACGAAGAACACGGCCGGAATTGAAGAACATGCCGCCGGATTCTGGAAATTCCAGAAAACGGCCGACGACCTTCAACTTTCCGGCCAAGTCCCAATCTCGGCCAAAATCACATAGTTCAATCCGTTTTTCAAGCCAAATCGATCCAAAACATCTTCTCTGACCCATACTAACATCAGTTCATCCAAAATCATCCGGAAAAATCATTTTCCGTTCAAAATCCGAGCAAAACTCGAAATAATCCGGCGAAAACTCGAACTCACCAAATACTCACTCAAAAATCAAGTTTTACATACCAAAATAAAGCTCACGATGTCTACAATCCGATACAACAATCAAAACAACCAGAATCAACACATATTAACCGGAAAATCAAATTAAAAATTCGGTGAAACCAAAAACTCGGTTATAACATTCTGGGACTAGAACAATTCAACCAAATACTCAAATCGATTCTAAAGATCATTCTAAAACTACTGGTAACATCCAAATCAACCAAAAATCATCACAAATAGAAAAAACGATTTCAAGAACAAAAATATAAAAAATCGATTTTAATCATCAGCTCACCTCAGTTTGTGATTTTGGTACCAAAAGATCCGTCTCTTCGAGAGGATTGGAGTGATTACAAGAGCGTTAACAGAGGTTCAGTAAATCTCTCAAAATCAAGGGATTTGTGTCAAGAACAAGATTATACCCCCAAACTTTGTTCTTGCCTAATTCTATTTTCTGAATTTTTAATAAAATAAAATGAATAATTTAATTATGTTCAGCTATTTATATTAATTCTGAAATTATATCCCCAAAATAAATTAAGGGTATTTTTATCCCTAAATTACAATAATTAAGCCCCAAAATAATAATTACGGGGAATAATTTTAAAAATGATAAAATACAATATTAATGTCAAAATTCCCCGAAAATTGAAAATAATAAAAAAAAAATACAAAAATAAAGGGTATTTGAAACTCAAATAATTTTATAAAAATGAAAACACAGATTTTGTGGGGTTTGACGTCCCGGTGGGGTCCCGGTCCGTTGATTTTTTTGAAAAACGGAAACGACCCCTAAATTACCAGAAAATCCCGAAAACACGTAAAATACATTCAAACGTGCATAAAATCAAATAAAACAGGTATCTTAATAAAGACGCTGATAAATACGCGTCCCGATTGCAGATATGTTCATATAATTGTAGTTTAAGCATATATTAATCAACCGAAAAATTTTCTGGCCCGCACAGAAACACACATAACAGTTATAACATCTCATATCATAGTAACAATTACTTTAAATTTATAAAACACATAATATGTATTTATTTAACACATAATATTCACATGATTTTCCCGGTTATTACATCCTTCCCCCCTTAACAGGATTCTGTCCTCAGAATCAGCCTAGGAAAATAAATGAGGATACTTGGATCGCATTTCGCTTTCCAACTCCCAGGTCGACTCTTCAACCTTGGGATTCCTCCACAAGACTCGCACTAAAGATACAGACTTATTCCTAAGCACTCTTTCTTTCTTATCTAGAATTTGCACTGGTTGCTCTATAAAAGACAAATCTGGCTGGATCTCTATTGGCTCGTATTCTATCACATGATTCGAATCAGGTAAATAACGCTTCAACATTGACACGTGGAACACGTTGTGAATATGCTGCATGTGAGGTGGTAACGCTAATTCGTAAGCAACCTTTCCCACACGCTTCAAAATCTCAAAAGGGCCAACATAACGCGGACTCAGCTTTCCTTTCTTTCCAAATCTTGATAAACCTTTCCAAGGAGAAACTTTTAATAACACTGCCTCTCCAACTTCAAATTCCATATCTTTTCTGGTAGGATCAGCATATTTGCGTTGACGATCTTGAGCTGCTGTTAATCTTTTCCGAATGAGTTCTATTTTCTCCTTCGTCTGTTGGATCAATTCTGGACCCAAAATCTTTCTTTCACCAACTTCTTCCCAACATATTGGAGATCTGCATCTTCTACCGTACAAAGCTTCGTAAGGCGGCATTCCAATACTGGCATGATAACTGTTATTGTAGGAGAATTCAACTAATGGCAAATGCTCGTCCCAACTCCCTTCAAAATCTAGTGTACATACCCTTAGCATATCTTCAATAGTCTGAATCGTTCTTTCACTTTGACCGTCTGTCTGCGGATGATACGCGGTACTCATGTTCAGCTTCGTTCCGAGACAATCTTGAAAACTTCTCCAAAATCTTGAGTTAAATCGAGGATCTCTGTCTGAAACTATGGATACTGGAACTCCGTGTCTTGTCACAATTTCTTTAAGATATAACCGTACCAATTTATCCATTGAGAATCTCTCGTTGATAGGAAGAAAATGCGCTGACTTCGTCAATCTATCGATAATAACCCAAATAGCATCATGATTCGCCCTGGTCCTCGGTAATCCAACTACGAAATCCATCGCTATATGCTCCCATTTCCATTCTGGAATGTCCAATGGTTGTATCAGTCCACTGGGCCTTTGATGTTCCGCTTTGACTCGCTGGCAAGTGTAACACTTACTTACCCATTCTGCAATTTCTTTCTTCATGCTTGGCCACCAAAAGTTTTCTCTTAAGTCTCTATACATCTTCGTACTCCCGGGATGAATTGAGTATCTGGAGTTGTGAGCGTCTCGAAGAATTTCATCTTTCAGCTCGGCTATGTTGGGTATCCATATTCTGGAAGAAAATCTTAATATCCCTTTATCATCCTTTTGACTCCCTATTTCTTCTCCTGTCAAACTGTCTCGTTCGTGGCTCATCACTTCTTCCTGACATCTTCTTATTTTCTCTAATAATTCTGGTTGAAAAGACATTACACACAATACCTCTGTAGACATACTTGGAATACTGACCTCTATTTCTAGCTTCTCAAATTCCCTGATCAATTCCTCTGATGAAATTAACATGTTTAACCTTTCTTTTCTGCTCAGAGCGTCGGCCACCACATTTGCTTTGCCTGGATGATAGTTAATAGTACAGTCGTAATCCTTGATTAGTTCTAGCCATCTCCTCTGCCTCATGTTCAATTCCTTCTGGGTAAAGATATACTTCAAACTCTTGTGGTCCGTGTAGATCTCGCACTTTTCCCCATAAAGATAATGCCTCCAAATCTTTAATGCAAATACTATAGCTTCCAATTCCAGATCATGCGTTGGATACTTCTCTTCATGTGGTTTCAACTGTCTTGAAGCGTAGGCTATCACCTTGTCATGCTGCATCAAAACACATCCTAATCCTTTGTACGACGCATCACTGTAAATCACAAAATCTCCTTGTTCATCTGGCAAGACTAGTACTGGAGAAGATACTAATCTATTCTTTAATTCCTGGAAACTTTCTTCGCATTTCTCATCCCATTTAAATTTCTGATTCTTCCTGGTGAGCTTTGTCAATGGCGTAGCTATCTTTGCAAAATCTTGCACGAATCTTCTATAGTAACCTGCCAATCCCATGAAACTTCTTACTTCCGTTGGTGTTTTTGGCCTCTCCCAGTTGATTATGGCTTCAATCTTTGCTGGATCCACTTCCACTCCTTTATTGCTAATCACGTGCCCAAGAAATCGTACTTCTTTTAACCAAAATTCACACTTGGAAAACTTTGCGTATAACTTCTCCTGTCGCAGTATCTCCAGAACTATCCTCAAATGTTCTACATGCTCCTCTTCTGTTTTGGAATAGATCAAGATGTCATCTATAAACACGATCATGAATTTATCCAAATACTTTTTAAATACTCGATTCATCAGATCCATGAAAGCTGCTGGTGCGTTGGTTAATCCAAATGCCATCACTAGAAACTCATAATGCCCATATCTGGTTCTAAATGCGGTCTTCGGAATGTCTTCAGGCTTGATCTTTAATTGATGATATCTGGATCTTAAATCAATCTTAGAAAACCATACAGCGCCTCTCAATTGGTCAAACAAATCATCGATCCTTGGTAACGGATACTTGTTCTTAATGGTTAGCTTATTCAGTTCTCGATAGTCGATACACAGTCGCATACTCCCGTCCTTCTTCTTGACAAACAGTACTGGTGCGCCCCATGGGGATACACTAGGTCTTATAACTCCTTTCTCCAAAAGATCTTGCAACTGAGATGCCAATTCTTTCATTTCCACTGGTGCCATCCGGTACGGGGCTTTAAAAACTGGTTCTGTTCCGGGTGCTAGATCAATTGCAAACTCAATTTCTCTGTCGGGAGGTAATCCTGGTAGATCGTCTGGAAAGACATCTAAAAATTCGTTGACAATTGGAATCGCTTCTAGTGTTGGAACTTCTTTACTGGTGTCTATCACATGGGCCAAATATGCTTCGCAATTCTGACGCAATAACTTCTTCACTTGAGCGATCGTTAAGAACTTCTTCTCTTGCTTATTTCCTCGGAATATCACCTTCTTCTTATTATCCAAGGTCTGAAGTCTCACTTTCCTATTCTTACAATCAATCTGGGCGTTATTTTCTGACAACCAATCCATTCCTAAAATAACATCAAATTCTCCCAACTTAAAAGGTATCAAGTTGGCATAGAAATGATGTCCTCCTACCTCAACATCACACCTCGGGCACACTCGGTCGACGGAAACTTGATCCTTATTAGCTAACTCTATTATTAATGCTTGTTCTAACAGCTTAACTTCGCAATGCAGTTTATCGACAAAATTTTGAGAAATAAATGACCTCGTAGCTCCAGAATCAAATAAAACTTTAGCATCTACGGAGTTGACTGGAAGCGTACCTGCAACCACGTCTGAACTCTGAACAGCATCCTTCATAGTCATGTTAAATGTCCTGGCTTTTGGTTGGTCCTTTGCTGGTGGTCCTTCAATTCTTGGCAGATTCTGAGATGGAGCACCTGTAAGCCTTGGGGTGTTGCTCGTCGTACCCTGAGTTGGGCAATTCCTGGAAATATGCCCTGGCTTTCCACACTTATAACATCCAGTTCCCACATTCTGACCTTGAGTCGGATTCTGACACACATTAGCAAAGTGTCCCTTCCTGCCGCACTTGAAACACGTCACATTAGCATTACAATTCCCAAAGTGCTTCCTACCACAAAACTGACAATCTGGTATTGGTGGACGATTGGGCCTCTGCTGATTTGAATTCTGAAAACGGTTGCCTTGTCCTCCATTTCCTGATTGTGGTCTTCTGAATCCCATATTCCTATTACCCTGAAACTCTGGCCTTCTGTTGAAACGGCCCTGAAAATTACTTGACTGCTGACCTCCCTCTGAGGTTTCCATTTTCCTTTTCTTCCCATCCTTTCCTTTCTGTGACATATCACTCCTACTCTCAATCACCATTGCCTTCTGAACCACTGCCACATATGAAGTCAACTCAAACATGGCCACTCTGTTCTGAATCCAAAACTTCAATCCCTGTTCAAACCTTCTGGCTTTCTTTTCATCCGTATCAACCTGGTCTGGCACGAACCTTGCTAACTCAGTAAACTTAGCCTCGTATTCCGCCACGGTAAGATCACCCTGGGTCAGGTTCAAGAACTTAATCTCCATTTGATTCTTCATATACCTCGGGAAATACTTCTCCAGGAACAACTCTGTGAATCTCTCCCAAGTTATAAACTCACCTCCTTCCAATGCTCGCGCGGATTCCCACCAATAGTTCGCCTCGCCCTTCAAAAAGTAGCTTGCAAACTTGGTCTTCTGCTCAGTTCCTGCTCCGACTAATTCAAAAGCCTTTTCCATTTCCTTGAGCCATGCATTGGCTTCCACAGGATCAGCACTTCCCTTGAACTCAGGTGGCTTCACTGCTTGAAACTGCTTAAAAGTCACTGCTGGTGGTGCTGTTGCTTGCTGCTGTTGTTGCTGTTGTTGCTGCTGCGTAAGATGTAACATCTGCTGCTGCATCAGTCCCAACATCTGGATAATCGCTGGATCTGTACGACTCTCGGTATGATCCTCTCCTGAATTATTCCTTTTCTTTGGAGCCATTATTCTGGTAAGAAACAAGCAATATATATAATAATCTGTCAAGCATTGTGTCAAATATGTAGCAATTCCTTAGCATATTAAAGTTCGCAAACAATATCTCTTCCTTGAATATCATAAACTTGCTACCATATTAACACAAGCGACATGATTATCACATAATCCTGCTTATTATCTCGAGAATAATAACATAAAGAAAATTTACTCCGAATTATCCAAACCTTTTAAATCCTTGCTCGAAATCTTAACTAACCCAACAAAATAGAAGGGCAATGACACAAGGCCTAAAGCTAACCGCAAAACAGGAAACCTAAACAACTTAACTATAACCCAGCCCAATATCCTAAATTTAATCCTATAAAAGCTAAATATACGCGCCTATCTTATGTGATCTTACTATGACTCATCTATGACAATCCTACGCCTGTTTTAGTGACCATAACCTGTAGCTCTGATACCAACCTGTGACGCCCTCCAAACCCGGGGTCTAGATTTGGGGGTCACTTGTCACTAAATTATAATAAAATAATCACAGCGGAATAATATAATAAATACGACCCCTTTACCTGCACTGGATCGATCACAGGTTATAGTATGGAACAGGCACTACTACAAATCAAGTGTTATTACAAACCATAAGTCTAATTAGTTTTACAGATTATTCAAATTTTATTACAAACCTCTAGACTATCCAAGCGTCCCAAAATAGTCTACCTGGAATACACACCACTATTTATAAGCACTCGACTTCTGACCAAACCTGGATCTCAAGCTTGCTCTGGCTTAGCTGAAAGATTAGATTGATAAACAAGTATGAGCGAAAGAAATGCTCAGCAAGCAATATAAAATGTACTTGAAATGATAAACCACATTCCAATAATAACTGAACAAAAGAATAAAAGCAGTAATATTTGATCATTAATAAAAGCTTCACAAATTATCAACAATAAACGATAACTTTTAGATTGGAATCTAACTCCGACGGACGTACTATCACATGCTGATCAGCCCGTGTGATAGCACAAGGTCATGATTCATAGAAACATGTCCCCAAAATACGAGTACTCAATTAAAAAGGCAATATACCTGCCTGTGGCAAAAATGGTGTCATAATATTTCATATAACACGTAGAAATAGCCCTCCGCTGGACCGTCCGTCCCGGTCACTTACGCATTCATCCAATCCATAAAACATTTTGATCAAAGGAGCCGAATCAAAGGACATCCTTAACCATATAACTCCCCATTTCTCATGGTCCAGAGTTATCTCAACCATCGATGGCGAAATAACTAGAACAATTAGTTATTCGCTAATCTCAATTCAATATTCCACTGTATAGAGTAATGTATAGCAAAATATAAAACGTTTAACTATTCTGAACTTAGAATAGTATGGAAATCGAAAGAATAAAGTTCAGAGTCAATATCAATTGAATGATAAATGAAGATATAGGTACTTGCATAATATGATTCGAATTAAACGTCACTTGAACAATAAGTGAAGTTAGGGGTACTTGCCTGGTATGCTCAATAACCTCTTACTTTAACTCTGCTTCTAACTGATGGCTACTATCTTCGTCTAACACTTGATTGCACTCCTTGCTACTTGATTCTATAAACAAAAGGACTATCTTAATTGACATAACTAAACTCAATCGACGTAACTATACGTCTTGACATCTACCCGATCGTTTATAACTAGCATGGCATTTTAAAACTGTAACAGATAGCATGTATATCACGTATCACGTAATCATGGTATTCGTATAGCACGTACTCACATATTTCATATAATACATAAGTCGAATCATTAAAAGATACGTCTCAATGCATTCAGAATGAAAATTAGGTCAATATTAGCATTTACCGATTAAATACCGATTTAAACTGATACACAAATCAAATGACATTGCAATATAAAAGAAATTAGGTCTCAAAAGTATTTTTATTGGAAGCGCAATATTTTTCTGAGTCTGTACGCGTTCGTTTCGTATTAAACGGACGAACGGTTTAATTATTATGAATAAAATAAGAAATAAATAGATTTAAATCAATTAATAATAATATTAATTGATTTTTAAATACCAAAATATAATTTTTAAAACCTTAAAATAATTTTTAGAAATTATTCGAATTAATTATAAATAATTTACATTTATTTAACTATTTATAAATAAAATTAATTGATTAATTGATTTTTAATCAATTAATTAAATTCATAAATAATTAACTAAAATGAATTATAAATAATTAAATCAAATTATATTTTTGAAAATAATTAAAGAAAATAATTTTTAGAATTTAAAATAATCAAATACATAATTTTTAGAATTTAAAATAATTATTAAATGATTTCTGAAATTAAAGAAAATAACTTTTCAGAAAATAGCAAATAAATTTTGAAAATAAATAAAACAGAAAAAAATCCCATAAACAGGTTTTTGGATTTGGTCTCCTCCTTCGCAGGATCTACAGGCGGGGTCAGCTGGCAGAGAAACGAAGAACACGGCCGGAATTGAAGAACATGCCGCCGGATTCTGGAAATTCCAGAAAACGGCCGACGACCTTCAACTTTCCGGCCAAGTCCCAATCTCGGCCAAAATCACATAGTTCAATCCGTTTTTCAAGCCAAATCGATCCAAAACATCTTCTCTGACCCATACTAACATCAGTTCGTCCAAAATCATCCGGAAAAATCATTTTCCGTTCAAAATCCGAGCAAAACTCGAAATAATCCGGCGAAAACTCGAACTCACCAAATACTCACTCAAAAATCAAGTTTTACATACCAAAATAAAGCTCACGATGTCTACAATCCGATACAACAATCAAAACAACCAGAATCAACACATATTAACCGGAAAATCAAATTAAAAATTCGGTGAAACCAAAAACTCGGTTATAACATTCTGGGACTAGAACAATTCAACCAAATACTCAAATCGATTCTAAAGATCATTCTAAAACTACTGGTAACATCCAAATCAACCAAAAATCATCACAAATAGAAAAAACGATTTCAAGAACAAAAATATAAAAAATCGATTTTAATCATCAGCTCACCTCAGTTTGTGATTTTGGTACCAAAAGATCCGTCTCTTCGAGAGGATTGGAGTGATTACAAGAGCGTTAACAGAGGTTCAGTAAATCTCTCAAAATCAAGGGATTTGTGTCAAGAACAAGATTATACCCCCAAACTTTGTTCTTGCCTAATTCTATTTTCTGAATTTTTAATAAAATAAAATGAATAATTTAATTATGTTCAGCTATTTATATTAATTCTGAAATTATATCCCCAAAATAAATTAAGGGTGTTTTTATCCCTAAATTACAATAATTAAGCCCCAAAATAATAATTACGGGGAATAATTTTAAAAATGATAAAATACAATATTAATGTCAAAATTCCCCGAAAATTGAAAATAATAAAAAAAAAAATACAAAAATAAAGGGTATTTGAAACTCAAATAATTTTATAAAAATGAAAACACAGATTTTGTGGGGTTTGACGTCCCGGTGGGGTCCCGGTCCGTTGATTTTTTTGAAAAACGGAAACGACCCCTAAATTACCAGAAAATCCCGAAAACACGTAAAATACATTCAAACGTGCATAAAATCAAATAAAACAGGTATCTTAATAAAGACGCTGATAAATACGCGTCCCGATTGCAGATATGTTCATATAATTGTAGTTTAAGCATATATTAATCAACCGAAAAATTTTCTGGCCCGCACAGAAACACACATAACAGTTATAACATCTCATATCATAGTAACAATTACTTTAAATTTATAAAACACATAATATGTATTTATTTAACACATAATATTCACATGATTTTCCCGGTTATTACAGAAGGTGTCGCAGATCTCTATGAAATCCCTAATGTGTGTATTGAAATCTTCCGTTGGAGAACCCCCAAACTGGACTGAAGTCTGTACCCATTGAATTATGCCAGGCTTGATCTCAAAGGTATTATCTGTGATAGCTGGCCGGATAATGCTAGATTGAATGTCATTGATCTTGGGTTAAGAAAACTCTATCAAGGCTCTTGTTCGTGCTACTGGATCCCTATTGTAATGAGTACCTGAAACACAAACAAATAAACCGTGAAAGTAAAAGAATCCGAGTCAGTGAACTTTAACGACCACTGATGACAAGCACATAAACTAAAAATTAACACCGAGTCCCCGGCAGCGGCGCCAAAAACTTGTTAGGGCGAAAATACGCGCTAATATTCACGCAAGTATACGCGTTCACAAGTAGTATAAGATATAAATCAGATTCGTTCCCACAGAGACTGGTTTAGGTTAAGTTCAATTTATGCACCTATGCAACAATGTATGGTTATCGCTCAATGCTAAGACAAATAACAAATTGGGTTTTTATTAAACTAAGAGATTATACTAAATAACATTAACTAAGAGAATTGAGATTGAATTACTATATATAACAAACATGGGATCCTAACTTCATTACTACTTTATTCAATAGCCTTTTCATTCTTAACCTTAACATGTGATGGTGATGATACTAATCTGGATAACACAAAACTGATAAACGCCAACTTTCGTTGCACGAGTACCATTCTACCAGACATCCATAAAAGAGATAGAAGCTGAATAGGTACCAATTATATTGAGACCCTATATGTCTATAGAATTTGACAACATAACGGTTTAAGCACAAGTTATCTATCATGATTACATAGGGCAAGTCAAACGGTTAGAGTTACCTACGAATCATGCATACACATACATGAACCTATGCTAGCATGTCAAGTTCTAAACCTCTATATTCACTGTCACTTCAATAGAGATTAACACGCTATCTTATATGTTAGCTACACACAAAAGACGAATAAGCACAACCAATACTAGGATATCATACAATCACCACACACCAAGATATCGAAACAATTAATTATTGAAATCCATAAGTAAATCCGCTAGAACCCCATGATAACGATTAGCCCATAATCGAACTCATCGTCACCATGGGTTCCAATGAAAGCATGGTATAAACAAGGTCTTAATAAACTGAATAATAATTAAAGTACGAATAAACGAGATCTAGGTTCAACAAGAACGAAAACGAGCATCCAAAGTTACAACTAATTCAAAGAATCACAAGTTGAAAAATAAGATCTTCTTTTTCGGAGTTGTTCTGTGCTTCTAGGTCTTTTCCTTGGTATCCCAATCTTCCCAGATGATGAAAATCCTTTTTTTAAGTATATATACGCCCCTAGTGGACCTGGACCCTTAAAATCGTCAAATTCCACTCAAAAAAGGCCTTTTCAGCGAAATCAGCGACCAACCGCGCCCTGAGCGGCCGCTCAGCTCTCCTGAGCGGGTGCTCAGCTCTGCTGAGCGGGCGCTCAGCTCTGCTGAGCAGGCGCTCAGCTACTGACTGGGAAAATATTCTGATGAATCTTGTTTTGACCATAACTTGAGTTCTACTCGTCAGAATTAGGCGATTCAACTGCCCACGTGAAGCTATTGAGATTCTATACAACTTGACAATGGCCTTGGATTCCAATTCTGATCACTTTTCATCATATTTCCTTTAAAAGCTCTTTTCTTCATATAACTGATACCTGAAATGCAATAACACAAAAATACATCAAAATACCAACAACTTGAGTCTAAAACACCAATTTAAGCTTGTAATAAAGCGTTCCAAGTGGATATAAAATCCACTTATCAATGAGACAATCAAAGAGTTTGGTTTTATCAAAAACATAGATGAACTATGTGTCTACAAGAAGGTTAGTGGGAGCGCGGTAACATTTCTTATATTGTATGTTGATGACATACTTCTTATAGGAAATGATATACCGATGCTACAATCAGTCAAAGTATGGCTATCAAAGAACTTCACCATGAAGGACTTGGGAGAAGCATCCTACATTCTCGGTATGAAGATCTATAGAGATAGATCTAGAAGATTGATAGGTCTGACCCAGGGTACATACATCCAGAAAGTGCTTAAAAGGTCTAGCATGGAAAACTCCAAAAGAGGTCTCATACCGATGAGCCACGGAGTGTCCCTTTCCGAAAAAATGTCTCCTAAGACACTTGAGGAAAGAGAGCGTATGAGTAAGATTCCTTATGCTTAAGTAATATGATCTATCATGTACGCGATGTTATGTACAAGGCCTGATGTTGCTTATTCAATTAGTGTGACGAGCAGATATCAGTCCAATCCAGGTGAAGACCACTGGAAAGCAGTGAAAAACATCCTTAAGTACTTGCGAAGGACTCAGGACATTTTTCTTGTTTTTGGTGGTGAATCTGAGTTGAAAATAGAGGGTTATACTGACTCCAGTTTTCAATTAGAAAGTGATAGCAAATCCATGTCAGGGTATGTGTTTACTCTGAATGGTGGTGCGATAAGTTGGAAGAGTTCCAAACAGTCTACAACGGCTGACTCCACAGCGGAAGCAGAATATATAGCTGCAAGTGAGGTTGCAAAAGAAGCCGTTTGGATGAGGAAATTTGTTTCTGAGTTGGGAGTTGTTCCTAGCGTTGAAGAGCCTATTGTGTTTTATTGTGATAACAACGCAGCAATAGCACAAGCCAAGGAACCTAGGTCTCATAAAAGTTCCAAACATGTCCTGCGGCGCTTTCATCTGATTAGGGAGATTGTTGAAAGAGGAGATGTCAACGTCGAGAGAGTTGACACACATAACAACATAGCAGACCCTTTCACAAATCCACTTTCTCAAAGTCACTTTGATCGTCATAAAGACAAGATGGGTATTAAATACCAGAGTGATTGGCTTTAGTACAAGTGGGAGATTGAAAGAGATATGTCCTAAGTCCAATCATGTATGAGGATTTAGGAATAACTTTTTTGTAATCTGTTTTGATTTCATTGATATTAATAAAAGACTTATTTTGTTTTTTATTGCGGGCTCTATCTATTTTAAGTGTTTAAATAAGATATACCAGAGTTTAGAGTAAAGCTTTTTATGGATTGTGATGAGATCATAATAATGAGACCTAAAAGATGATAACTCTAAACTTAAATAGTTCCTGGTCGTAGGATTACTAACTGGTAATTAATAATCTGCAAAGATCGATACATACTATGCTTGCTTTATTATGAAGGATGTCTGTTCTCATAGACATTTGTGTGGTGACACTATAGCTAGTATGAAGGTGCTTATTATAGAATAAGTTCACTGAACATGACTCACACAGCTGAACAACTGATGGAGTTCACTCACGTGTCAGCAGTTTTTCATATAGTGAAAGTTGTACAAGTATCCTTAGACTTGAGGTCATCATAGTCATCTTGTGTACACTGAACTATGCTTTGGTTTACTTTTTAGTCTCCAGGGACAATTATAAGGGCTCTACTGGATATAGGAATTTGTACACGAAGATAGTGTATGATCAATAAAGGATCTACCCCTTCCAGTGAAGGAAGAGAATGTTCAATGCTGATCCACTTATGCTAGTTCAGGAATCTCTGGCCAGAGTGAATGAAATTAGAAAGGAGTTTTTTATTTACATTAAATAGAACTAAGCATAGTGAATGGGAAAACAAATGATTAAATAAGATAGGTTTGACACAAGTTCCATACCTTGTATTTAATCGTGACATTGTAGGGTAGAAGGAATTGATTGTACGGTAACTACTCACTGAATAGGTTCTTGGTATTCTAAGCAGTGAATTTGTATTATCCGGATAGTCGCGATATGCTGAGAAGTATCCCTCACGATGTAGAATAAATATGATTAATTAATTAATCATATTTAATGAATTATAGAATTTATATAAATAATGATAAAATAGTTTTATTATTATTTATTTCTACTACCGGCCTAATATTGAACCTACAGGGTCACACCATAAAAGAGAATGATTTAATGGTGGAAGAATTAATTAATAATGGCCGATAATTATTTATTTATGAAATAAATAATTAATTGGCAAATTTAATAATTGATTAAATGAGATTTAATTGATTATAAATTAATTAAGAAAAGTTCTTAATATTATTAATTAAAAATTTAATTTTTGGAAATTAAATCAAGATAGAGAATTATTTCTAAAGTGTTTAGAAAAAGGATTAATAATTAAATGGTGTTTTGATTATTAGTGAGAATAATAACGGGTTAATAATAATAATATTTTATGGGAAAATTTTCAGCTGAAAATTTTTCCATTAAATATACTGTTATAAACCCTATTTTTTGGATCGCACTTGAGGAGCAGCTGCTAAGGATCTCCGCTCGTGGTTCTTGGATCGCTTTTAAAGGTTAGAAATCGATCCCTCGATTTTATTTACGATCTGTATGCATATTATATGGATTTTATATGTAAAATTGTTTTACCATGCTTCCGTGATAGATAAAATCCTACATGGCTGGCACTGGTTGCTGCTATCACTAGAAGTTGCTCACAAACTGAGCTGATTCACTATAAATTGCGCACTGATCAGTCTCATGGGCACCAGCACATAGCTCGCAGACACTGGTGATTTGATTAACTCCATAATTAGTCAAAGTGTCTACCTTCATCGTCAAAGCCTTAAGTTAGGCAGCGATAGCACTTGCTGCGTCCAACTCCAGAATTCCTGCGACTTTTCCCTGAGTCAGTCTCTGGGAAGGATTCTAGTACTCATTAGCAGCCATCATTTCAATAAGTTCGTAAGCTTCATCGTAGTTTTTAGCCCACAAGGCTCCTCCTGATGCTGCATCAAGCATGGGTCTAGAAGTAACACCAAATCCATTGTAGAAACAGTTGATAATCATCCAATCAGGCATGCCATGGCGTGGGCACTTCCTTAGCATCTCCTTATATCGATCCCAAGCCTCACACAGAGGTTATCCTATTTGCTGAGAAAACTGAGTAAGAGCATTCCTGATTGCAGCAGTTATAATATCCGGGACATAGCGTATAATTATTTTTATCGATAAATGATTATTATGTGATTTTTGGTGAATTATTGATGATTGGTGTGGATATGTGGATGCTTATATGTGGTAAAGTATAAGTATGTTAATTTTATTACGTCCAGAATAAAATACAGATAATTAAGGTATTTTTCTGGTAATTTTTGGAATATTATATGATTTTATATTGATTTATGAATTTATGAATTATTTTTTGAATAATTATAAAACTATTTTATAAAGCCGGGAATCGTCCGACTTCAACCGTTTTTACGTTTTTACCACCCGAAACTCTTCCGAAAACTCCTTCCTAACCTAATCTGGCGATTTCGGACATTTTCCGTATTTTGACTTTTTCAATCCGGATTACGGTTTCACCCGTGCGCGGCGCGGCGCAAGATTTTCGATATGATAATCATTTCGGTGAATCATCAAAACCCGTATTCTCGAAAGACGGGATATTATTACATTATTTTCGTATAAAGTATTTTATAAAAAGCCCGGTTTAGAAAATTATCCAATAAGGGTATCAAATCGGATCGTTTTTGCAGTTACTTAGCGGCTAAGTACCTAATTTATCGATCCAAAATGATCCAACATGAACCAATATTCCATAAATATATATAGCCCTTTTATTATTTCATTTTATTCGTATAATCATAATCGATCAGCAAAAATATAGAAAATATAGAGAAAAACCGTAAAAACGCTGCGTTCTTCATAATTAAACGCACAAACGAAGGCGTTATCGAACTCTGATTCAAGCGTGCAATATATCAAATCGAAGCTCTTGAAAAACTCTTTCTGAATCCACCATCTATTCAAGTGCAGAAATCAAGGTGAATTTCTTATTTATTTATTTAAATTCGAATTAAGTTAAGAATAAATTGGGACTTTTTGATTTCGAAGTTGTTGATGTGATTTGATGATTTCATGTTGTAGAGAATTGAATTCTGGTCAATTTGGTATATTATATGTTAAATTTTGAGCTCCATATCATAGAGAAAATGATGTTTGATCTTCGAATAGTAAAATTAGGGTTTATGTATACTTTGAATGTTTTTAATTCGAATTAGGGATTTCTTATGTAATGATTTTCTGTTTGTTTTGATTGTTGAGTTTAATTGTAAGGATCACGAGCTTCAGTTTCGTATATAATTGATTAAGTTTTGTTAAGAATCCAAGCAAATCGACTCTCGCCGGATTTTTTCTTGAACTCGTCGGCTTTAATGGATAACTCGGCCGGAGAGGTCGGATTTGGGTGAAACGAAGGGTAGATATAAGCTTATGGCATTTATGTGAGGATTAGAATGAAATGAGATTGAGTATTGATAGATACTTCTGATGCCTAGTAGAGTAAGAGAGGCATAGAAATGAAAGCCAGTGATCAATAAATAGAACTGAAGTGTAGAAAAAGAAAGCAAGTGATCGATGAATAGAAGCAAGACATAGAAAAAGAAGGAAAGTGATGGAAAAGTAAAAATGTTAAATGGGTACAAGTAAAGTTGGAAATCATTGGTGATAAGGAAAGTACTTCTGAACTTTCTTCAAGATATATTGCAAATATTTTCAAACTATCTCATAACATGTCGCTATTATTCAAAATAACTCATGTTTTATATTGCAAGCGCTTTAAACTATTTAACCTTGAACCCTGATTCTCATTGATCTTGAGCCATAAGACTTATTCTTCATAAACCATTGATTATTGAATTCCCAGATACGAGCCATACACATACGATATTACTCCAAAAATACATATCTACCACATATACTGATTCTGATATTGAATTTCTTAACATACCTAACCTTATTCCTTGTTTAACAGAAGACCAATTCTAGAAACCCTTGAACCCTTGGTCTTCTACTTTCTGATTCTTTCCTTAATTGAAAGCCAAATCTTTTTGAATTCCCTGTTATACCTTCATGGTATTGTGAATCACCCTATGCTTCAAAATAAATATTTTTTATGATTCAGCTTATTGATTTATATTGGTTATCATATTAAATTGTTTTAGAATTGGATGGTTTTATAAATGTAGACCAGATTCATGGTTAAAATAGGCCAATACGTGCCTTAGATATTGTATATAGAGCAAAGCTGGGAGCCTTGCTCGGGGTTAGTGTGTGACTGATCTACAGCCTAATCTTGGTTTTTAAAATGAAAAGTGAATATTCAATTCTAATCATTGCTTATTTAGAAACTTGATTCTTCAGAATCATTTCAATTGGTTATTGTTTAACCTCAGTTATTGCTATTATGACTTGCTGAGCTAGTTAGCTCACTCTTGCAATTTTTTTTAATGTTTTTCAACAGTTGAAAAAGGAAATTGTTGGTAACGAGGATTCCCAGTCCAGTGTGCAAGCTAGGATTCCAGGTTAAGTTGGCTCGAGCTAGCAGGAGCTTTATATTATAGATGAGTTATGCAAGATTGTAAGAGTGATTGTATTATCCGTTGTAAGTTAAACTAGTTGGGATTTGGTGGGATGTAATAAAAGATAAGGTTGTTGCTTGTTTTCATACTTTAACCTGTTGCGATCCGTGGTTGTGTAAAGAAGGGTCAATGCATATAATATTTTATATAAAGGTTTATATATTAGGTGCGTGTGTGTGAACCCCAAACTTCTGACCCGGGTTTGGAGGGCATTACAGGTTGGCATCAGAGCCACAGGTTATAAGTCACTAAAATAAGCCTAGATTGTCGGGAATGGATAGAGGGTTAGGATTAGGATTAGGAAATAGAAAGATAGAACGTCTAGAGGTTGAATGCGACTGTACAATAGGTTTTGGTATGATTCGAGATTCTTATCTAGCGACGTGATTTTCAGATAGAAGCGATGGCAGATTCTTTTATTCCGGTATCGTCTGATCATTCGGAGCATCTAGTCGGAGGACCATCATCTGATTAATGCCCTGCTCGTCCACCAGTGTTTGCCATGTCACATCCTGTTGCGGCAATTGCACCTTTTCACGTTATTATCCCATCCCCTGATACGAGACTACCTATTCGAGAATTTCCCACATGCTACATCTGATTTTATCGGATATTCAGCTGTGGGCACATCTTTTCTGTCTACTTTACACCCTGTTCTATAACGTCCGTTTAAAACTTGTCTTATGAAGTAACAACACCTATGAGGATGGATTCGAGAGCCACATCATATGGTGAGTATACGAGGTATTAAGAAAGATAGGAAGGAACCTAGAGAGAGAATTTAGTTATTCCAAAGAATAGCTGCTACCAGGTTATATGGAGCTACTAATGAGTATGCCACCCACGATTATCTTGTGGAGTGAGCTAGATGAATCTTTAAAATAATTTGAGAGGATTGGAAGTCGAGAGTTTTCTTAAAATTAGATTACTATGTTATGATTAAACATGATACGTATAGAAGCAATGTGATATAAATCGACTTTGTATTATAAAATAAATCTGATGATTACTGGATAGATTTGTTATACTTAGTATCATAAGAGATGATAATGGGAATGTTACCAGTATGGAAGACTAGAAGTGAAGTTACGAATAAAATAATGTGCAGCGGTAACTGGAGTTTTATTGACCAATAAAGGCAAAATGATCCCAATAAGGGGTAGAAGATATATGGAAATAAATGGGCTCTTATCTGATTGCTTCCCTGATTAGATACCTTGAAATTATTAACAAGGACAACAACCAACTCATATAGTAATGACGACCAGGTGTATGATTCTCAAAATTTTAAACAATTTTCAAAAGAGATTTTCTTCACAAATTTTTTTCTAAAAATTCCTTGGAACAAAAAAAGTTTAAAAATGTGGTTGTCAAACTACTACTTGAGGTTCTTGTTTGTTATAAGATTCAGATTATCCAGAAGAATACTTGTTCTAGAAGTTAGTGTGGTTCATTTAGAAGGCCAAGTGGACCCGCTATTACGAAGAAGATTTGTTTGTTTCTAACAGAGGAGTGCAAATCGTGTTTGATAAATTTAACGACAGAACCAATGTATGGAGAAACTGTTCATCTAATTTTTGAGACGATTAAAGTTCGAAGAATACATCGATTCACAAGAAGCTGAGTATGAGCAAAGAAGATTGAGAAAATTTTAGCAAAGGAGGCAATATATTGAACGATCAGCAGCATAAGCGTAATTTGAAGTTATGATTGTAAATCTCATAAGACTGCAAATAAAGTTGAATTATAAATATGGAAGCGCGACACTAAAGATGCAAGACCCAGTACAGGGGAAATTTATTCTAATGATCGATTAAGAAGGCATGTCAGAGAACTCTTTAAAGTTAATATATAACTCAGATTGGAATATATTGATCGAATCAGCATTAAAGCTGGAAATAGATGAAATGTGGATGACGACCAATGCTATCATCCTTTTCTATAATACCATTTATTCTTATGAATTTTGAATAAAGTATGAATCTCATTCATAATCAGCTCTATGAGGTGATAAGAAAATTGTTATATTCCTTTCAAAATCATTTTTCCCTCAAGTCTTATCTTCTGATTGAGACAAACAGTGTTATGGTGTGACGCTTTGTCGAAATGACAAAGAGTCTGGTGGGACGCCACCTAATCATGTGCTGTATGCCATATAGTATGAAAGACTAGCCATCTTGAATACAAATATGGTTGTCTCACTCATATCCAAATCATCAGTCATTCTTTCCTCTTCAATTGTGATTTCTTGATTCATAGATCTTTCCGATTATTTCCTTGTACTCTTATTCCTTACAAAAGGTTTTCAATCAGAATCATATACACAAATTCCTTCTTGTGTAAGGTCTATACTTTGAATATTTTAAAAAAAAAGACGTAAAATGAACCCGTGTAGCAGATGGAGTTATATGATTAGTATGGATAATTGCAAGCAAATAAATGGTGGACATTTACATGCAGAGAAGAATCATTATGCCTATAACGGGATTGTTGCGAGGATATCAAATCAAAGGCGGAAATTTGTATACATGATACATTGCAAGTATGAGATTTTAGCGTAAATTGGACTAATTAGCAAAACGTATGAGGTAAGTTAACTAAAGAAACAAGAAACTAAAGCTACATGTATCAGATAAGGCAAATGATCGATTGGACAACGGAGGCGAATGAAGAAATCCTTAATAATAACCAGATAATCGATTAACATGTTGTGAAAATGAAGCATACCTCAATCATGTGGGAGATATTTGTCATGAAGATTCAAGATCGAAGAAATGCTAGTTATGAACAAACTTTAAGTGTGTTCATTAAGGGATGGTTGGGCTTTCCCACTCAAGTAAGTGAGTTATGGTAAAATTGATGCTTATAGCTAGGTCAGCAAAGAAGGTTTAATATGGAAAGACATAAGGGGAGATGAAGGTATGGTAGTTTAATTGTAAAATTTTTAAGATGTGATGCTTTAAAGCCAAATGAATTCTTTCACAAGATTATGATAGTGTTGGTTGAGATCATATGTTGGTTATCAGAAGTTGAGCAAGTTAATTAATAAAGAACCAGTACCTATTGTCAAGGATAGATGAATTGTCAATCAGAGAGCTTGAATTGAAACATGAACTAGAAGAATTTTAGAATAATTTGTAATGATACTCATTAATGATATTCTGTTATAATCAGAAGATATGAGAAAAGGTATGGTATAATAAGAATTGTTCAATATAATCTTAAGTTGAACTAAAGATATGGGTTGTACTGATTAGTATTATATGCGGTGGTGACGTAATGAGTTTAGAAGGTGGAAGTGGATTGGTAAATTTGAAGATTGATTGTTGGTTGTTTAAGTGATTGTCAGTTGTTTGATTGATTGTTGGTGTCGTCTTGAGCCCGACTGGTAGTCAATAATATAAAGGAGATGCTACCCAAATTTTCAGAAAATACCCTACTTCTAAAGATAGAAAGTATACTTCCGTGTGTTATTGATATTCATGTTCATACTCTAAACAATTATGATCTCGACTCCTGAAAAAGGTTGTTATAGTCAATTCGACTATATATGATTGGTCTTTGATTTCATTTAGCTAGTCATCATTTGGTGCAATCGATCAATTAAGTGAGTTAATTGGGTAATTTTACAAATTAATGGTCAGTTAGATGGAAATTGATTCCAATTAGACTAAGTCAAATTTTGATGTGATTTTCAAATCCAAAATCAAAGCAATGAGGAATTGGGAAAAAGTAAGGACACCAATAGAATTCAGGAATTGTTGCAAGTACGTGAGGCTTTACTTGGATGAATATGCCCTTTTATAATGGACAAGAGAAATAAAAAGTTATTTGTATGGACAAGTAAGGAGAACGTTTTAAGAACTAAAGATTTAAGATAGAGCAAAGAGAAGAAAGAAAGGAAAGGAAAAAGAGAGGTGAAATGAAGAAGAGATTAGTACCTACACCAATATGGATTTTATTAGTCAATTAAAGAGATTTTATCATCTGCAATAAAGTTTTATTAAAAGATGTCTTGTTTCCAAATTGTTTTGATAATCATACAATAAATGATTTATCAAGTAATTCTGGTTTGGATAAAATGTGGGATACAGTTTTAATTCAGTTTCTGATTGATGTTGATACTTAGGTTGTTGTTAAATATCGAAAGTGGTATTAATATAGATGATTGATGTTTACTTCAGAATGGGATGTTGTGATCATCAAAGTTCATACTGATATCTAATTTGATATTACATCAAAATGAGTAGTAATGTCAAGAGTTCGGTTCTGAAGAAGCTATGAGAATGAAGAATGGAAATAGGAGAGGAAGTGGAATCAAAAGGATGATAAAGAAATTTTATAAGATGCCAGGATATAGGTAAGATAGGGGTATTATGTGCGACAAGAGTAGAGTGAAGAGTTTGAAGAAAAATTTGTAAATTGAGATATGTACTGTATCTCAGAAGTATGATTAAGTACCGAGAACTAAAAGAACATATCTAGTGACCAGACATGAAGAGAAAACGGGAGAAACATGTAATTAAATGTTATACCTACCCAAGAATTAGAGCATCAAAGGCTATTGACTTTCAAAAATAAAGATAGATATATTTCGCCAAGAGATGTTATAGTGAAATCACCTGAGACTCCAAAGGTGAGGATAACATAAATTAAATTTATTGATAGGTTATCCAAACCCAGTCTTTCTCTTTTATTTGTAAGCAGTTCGTCCAATAAGTGGGTTAGTTGCTGCTTGAAGAAATGGTGGTACGTCCTTAGATCCAAAAATTGAGTATAAATGATCAATATTGCTTGATTTAAGATTTGACAGGTTTATATAGAATACGATGAATTATGTCAAACCAGAATAGTATATATCACCCCTAGATGAACGGACTTTAAATAAGGCGGAACTAAAAGATAGAAATTTAGCTAAACATCAATAACTCAAAGGATTCAAGCTACTCCGAGAATATGATACGAAACATAGATGTCAAAGAAGACTTTCTAATAATATGACATAAAGAAGGGATAAATGTTATATATGACTAGACGTCAAGGAAAGCATTGCATTCAGTTTCGTATGAGGACTTCTTAGAACTAAAACAAATGATAATATGGGAGAGAATATGCTGGTAATGCCTCCTAGTTAGTGTATTTTCCTTAAAATAGTACTAAAGTTTCGCTCAGCAAATATACTCAATTGTGATTCAAGGAAAATAAGATATGGTGATAAGTTTGTGCGACAATTATATACAGTCAAGATTTTCTCGTTGATTCTTAATTCAAAAGTAATTTCGAGAACATCAGGAATCAAATACGCCATGGTTTCAGTATATCATTCACAGATGGACGAGAAGATTAAGAGGACAATTAAAGAGCCTCGAATGCGATTGGAGGCGATTATAAACTAGGTTAATTGAACAGTGGGGTTCAATAACCAGTAACTATTGCAAATATTCATGAGCCTGAATTACTAGAAGTACAAAGAAATAATAATTAGTAAGCATTATGCTGGTCCTTTAGAGATAGTAAAATAGTCAAGATAAGTGTAAGTAAGTTGGCTTCACCGCCACACGTTTAACAGATTCATAGGGTATTAATATGTATATATTCAGGAAGAGTAATTTAGCTCCATTATATATAAAATGGAGGTTTGAATTGAATATTATGAGCAACAAATAGAATATGATGTCAGCGAGAGGCTGTTAAGTAATGAATTATGTTGCGAGTAAAGGTTTATGAAAGTTGTAAGGTTGAGGGATCAACCTGAGAAAATGAGAGTGAGATACTTAAATGTATCATTATCTGATCCTTAGTGTGATTCTGAGGACATAATCCTTTTAAGGGGGAAGGATGTAATATCTGGGACATAGCGTGTAATTATTTTTATCGATAAATGATTATTATATGATTTTCGGTGAATTATTTGATGATTGGTGTGGATATGTGGATGCTTATATGTGGTAAAGTATAAGTATGTTAATTTTATTACGTCCAGAATAAAATACAGATAATTAAGGTATTTTTCTGGTAATTTTTGGAATATTATATGATTTTATATTGATTATGAATTTATTAGTTATTTTCTGAATAATTATAAAACTATTTTATAAAGCCGGGAATCGTCCGACTTCAACCGTTTTTACGTTTTTACCACCCGAAACTCTTCTGAAAACTCCTTCTTAACCTAATCTGGTGATTCCAGACATTTTCCGTGTTTTGACTTTTTCAATCCGGATTACGATTTGACCCGTACGCGGCCCGATGCAAGATTTTCGATACGATAATCATTTTGGTGAATCATCAAAACCCGTATTCTCGAAAGACGGGATATTATAATATTATTTTCGTATAAAGTATTTTATAAAAAGCCCGGTTTGGATAATTATCCAATAAGGGTATCAAATCGGATCGTTTTTGCGGTTACTTAGTGGCTAAGTAACTAATTTATCGATCCAAAATGATCCAACACGAACCAATATTCCATAAATATATATAGCCCTTTTATTATTTTCATTTTATCCGTATAATCATAATCGATCAGTAAAAATATAGAAAATACAGAGAAAAACCCTAAAAACGTTGCGTTCTTCATAATTAAACGCACAAACGAATGCGTTATCGAACTCTGATTCAAGCGTGCAATATATCAAATCGAAGCTCTTGAAAAACTCTTTCTGAATCCACCATCTATTCAAGTGCAGAAATTAAGGTGAATTTCTTATTTATTTACTTAAATTTGAATTAAGTTAAGAATAAATTGGGACTTTTTGATTTCGAAGTTGTTGATGTGATTTGATGATTTCATGTTGTAGAGAATTGAATTCTGGTCAATTTGGTATATTATATGTTAAATTTTGAGCTCCATATCATAGAGAAAATGATGTTTGATCTTCGAATAGTAAAATTAGGGTTTATGTATACTTTGAATGTTTTTAATTCGAATTAGGGATTTCTTATGTAATGATTTTCTGTTTTTTTTATTGTTGGGTTTAATTGTAAGGATCACGAGCTTCAGTTTCGTATATAATTGATTAAGTTTTGTTAAGAATCCAAGCAAATCGACTCTCGCCGGATTTTTTCTTGAACTCGTCGGCTTTAATGGATAAATCGGCCGGAGAGGTCGAACTACGGTTCAATAAAGGCTGTGGTTGCTTGTTCTGAGAAGCTGGTAACATGCTTATGAAATTCGGCTGAAAAATGAACGGGAAATGAGTCCTTTCCGCCTCCAATTGGTTCTCACCGGAATCGACAAGAAGCTGCCGGAATTTGGGAAAGCGGCCGGCGTTCTTGAAGACCTGGATGAAAACCCTTGACCTGGTCTTCGACTCGTTTCCTAACCCGGTTCCAATCCATATTTTCCCATATTGATTCTTAAAAATCAGTTAGTACAGATTTCCTTTCTAAAATAAATTCAAAATTCTATTTTTATTTTCTAAAATTAATTTTTATTTCCAAAAATACTTTTAATTATTTAAAAATTCAGAATTAAATCTGAATTATTCATTTAATTAATTTTAGTTAATATTATTTATTTAATTGGTCAATTAATTTAAATATTAATTGATTAATTAATTTACTTAATTATTAATTAATTTTAATTAATTATTTAATTGGATTTAATCATTTCTTTTGATTTAAAAATTCCAAAAAATAGTTTCGATCTTTAAAATATTATTTTAAATTATTTTCAAGACTCGATAATTATTATAAAATTATTTTAAAGTTAGATTCGGGTGTTCCAACCCTATTATTTAATTATAAATTGATTCGGAGTTAATTCCGAAAAATGTTCGAAAATTCGTATTAAATACCTGGAAATCATTTTGACTCCGAATCTTCTTTCAAAAATTATTTTGATCAAATATCTTGCGTGCTATGTGCTATCTGGTTGATGTGTTATATGCATGTGTGGTTGTTGTTTGACTGTTTCAGTCATAACTTTCAATCCGTAAATCGGATTTGGGTGAAACAAAGGGTAGATAAAAGCTTATGGCGTCTATGTGACGATTAGAATGATATGAGATTGAGTATTGATAGATACTTTTGATGCCTAGAAGAGTAAGCGAGGCATATAAATGAAAGCCAGCGATCAATAAATAGAACTAAAGTGTAGAAAAAGAAATCAAGTGATCGATGAATAGAAGCAAGGCATAGAAAAAGAAGGAAAGTGATAGAAAAGTAAAAATGTTAAATGGGTACAAGTAAAGTTGGAAATCATCGATGATAAGGGAAGTACTTCTGAACTTTCTTCAAGATATATTGCAAATATTTTCAAACTATCTCATAACATGTCGCTATTATTCAAAATAACTCATATTTTATATTGCAAGCGCTTTAAACTATTTAACCTTGAACCCTGATTCTTATTGATCTTGAGCCATAAGCCTTATTCTTCATAAACCATTTATTATTGAATTCCCAGATACGAGCCATACACATACGATATTACTCCACAAGTACATATCTACCACATACTGATTCTGATATTGAATTTCTTAACATACCAACCCTTATTCCTTGTTTAACAGAAGACCAATTCTTGAAACCCTTGAACCCTTGGTCTTCTACTTTCTGATTCTTTCCTTGATTGAAAGCCAAATCTTTTTGAATTCCCTGTTATACCTTCATGGTATTGTGAATCACCCTATGCTTCAAAATAAATGTTGTTTATGATTCAGCTTATCGATTTACATTGGTTATCATAATGAATTATTTTAGAATTGGATGGTTTTATAAATGTAGACCAGATTCGTGGTTAGACCAGATTCGTGGTCATAATAGGCCAATGCGTGCCTTGGATCCAGTATATAGAGCAAAGCTGGGAGCCTTGCTCGGGGTTAGTGCGTGACTGATCAACAGCCTAACCTTGGTTTTTAAAATGAAAAGTGAATATACAATTCTAATAATTTCTTATTCAGAAACTTGATTCTTTGGAATCATTTCAATTGGTTATTGTTTAACTTCGATTATTGCTATTATGACTTGCTGAGCTAGTTAGCTCACTCTTGCAAAATGTTTTTTAAGTTTTTCACCAGTTAGTAACGAGGATTCCCAGTCCAGTGTGCAAGCTACGATTCCAAGTTAAGTTGGCTAGAGCTAGCAGGAGCTTTATATTGTAGATGAGTTATGCAAGATTGTAAAAGTGATTGTATTATCCGTTGTAAGTTGAACTAGTTGGGATTTGGTGTGATGTAATAAAAGATAAGGTTGTGGCTTGTTTTCATACTTTAACCTGTTACGATCCGTGGTTGTGTAAAGAAGGGTCAATGCATATAATATTTTATATAAAGGTTTATATATTGGGTGCGTGTGTGTGAACCCCAAACTTCTGACCCGGGTTTGGAGGGCGTTACAGCAGTCTTCGCCATAGGGAAGAATTTAGTGAGAAAATTTTGAGCAAGATCTTCCCAAGTGGTGATAGACCCTACTGGTAGAGAATGTAACCAGCACTTAGCCTTGTCCCTCAGAGAGAATGGGAAGATGCGTAGCTTGATAGCTTCTTCAGTCACATCGTTGAACTTGAAAGTGTCGTAAATCTCGATGAAATCCCTGATGTGCATGATGGGGTCTTCAGTAAAAGAACCCCCAAACTGAACTGAGTTGTGTATTATCTGAATCGTGCTTGACTTGATCTCAAAAGCTTTAGCCCTGATGGCTGGTCTGATGATGCTTGACAGAATGTCATTAATCTTAGACTGAGAATTGTCCATCAAAGCCTTCAGATTTTCCGCTTGATCACCCATCTCTAGTAGTAGTTGGTTCTTCAACTTTCTCTTCTTTTTCTACCTTCTTTTCTTCCTCGAAAACTTCCTTACGAACCACTATCGTTGTCTTCTCGGCTTGATCCACATTTTTCTTACCAGTACACGAACGCGTATGCATACACCCTCGCTAGAGTACCTGAAATAAAATAAGGAAACAACTAAGTAACAATGTCCGAGTCAATGAACTTTAACGACCACTGATGGAATATACATAAACTAATAATTAACACTGCAGTCCCCGACAGCGGCGCCAAAAACTTGTTAGTCGCTAAACACGCGCTAATAATACACGCAAGTATATGAGTTTGCAAGTAGTATAGAATCTTTTCTAGTTCATTCACACAGAGACTGTATTGCCTAACTAATTAATTCACGCACTTAAGCAACAATGTATGGTTATTATTCAATGCTAAGACGATAACAAATTGAGGTTGTTTATAACTAAGAATTAAGCTAACAATTATAACTACAAGATTAATATTGACTGAATTAATATATATGACAAACATGGGATCCTAACTTCATAAATACTTCATTCAATGGCCTTATTGTTCTCAACCTTAGAATGCAATGATGATGACACTAATCAGATAACACGAAACTGATAAACGCCAATTTCGTTGCACGAGTACCATACTACCAGACATCCACAAAAGAGATAGGAGCTGAATAGACACCAATTATATTGAGACCCTATATGTGGCGACCTCCAAACCCGGGTCAGAAGTTTGGGGTCCACACACACATACCTTATTTATAACCTGCTTATAATAATAATAATAAAGATAATAATAATATGCAGTGACCCTACTTACCAACTACCACGGACCGCAACAGGTTAAAGTATGCACACAAGCCAAATACATCTACTTATATTATAAACCGTTCAAATCCCAATTATCCAACTCATAACGGAGTATTAAACATTATTACAAACTTTTACAAACTTAAAATTATCCCAAAAGAAGCCTACTAGCTCAACTTGATCAACCTGAACCCCTAGCTCTTGCGCTGGACTGGGGATCCTCGGTACCAACCGGTTCCTTCTTAACTGGAAAAGAACATAAACAACATCGCACAAATGAGCTAACTAGCTCAGCAAGTCACAATGACAAAACTGAGAATAATGATCATCAGGTAAATATGGTTATGATATCTAGTGAACAATGGATTATGATTTAGAATTGGATATTATATTTTCATTTTAAAAACCAAGGTTAGGCTGCTGATCAGTCACGCACTAACCCCGAGCAAAGCACACAACACTGCTCTAACTACTGGATCCAAGGCACACATTGGCCTAACTTGACCATCATATGGTCTGACCATGAATCTGGTCCACAATTTTATAAAAACAATCCAATTCTACCGTAATAACAGAATAAGCAGTAATAAACAATAAACAGGATCATTAACAACATTGGACGTTCAATAATGAAAATGGTTTCAATCTGTATAAAGATCAATATGGCATTTCCAAAGCTTGGCTGTTAGGTAATGAAAGAATTGGATAACAAAGGAATCAACATTTCAGGGTTCCAAGGATTTGGTCTTTCAAAGCATAAGATACAATGGTTTGAATGTGTAAGCAATCTGGTCAGTGTTTAATATTTAGTTTGTATGTATTTGTGGAGTAGTATCGTATATTTGAGGTTCATATTTGGGTATACAACAATCAATGGTCTAGAAAGAATCAGGTTATGGCTCAAGATCAATAACTGGAATCAAGGTTTAGGGTTTAGTGCTTCAAAGCACTTGTAATATAAAACAGGAATATCAGTTACTACAATATCTCGAGAAGGTTCAGAACACTTGCCTGGTACTAGCTTATTATACTGCACTTGCTCTCAATCACCACTGTCTTACTCCTTGACTATCTGTTTCCCTTTCCTACGCCTTGCCTCTTATGCTCACATATCATAAACATCTATCAATATTTAACTCATACAATTCTATTCGACACATACTTCTATCTACCCTTCGTTTCACCCAAATTCGATTAACGGATTGAAAGTTATGCAATAAACAAGTAAATATCGAATATATAGACCGATAGTTAACCAACAAGTCACATATAACACATAACATGTCACATAATCAATGGTATATCATTTATAAAGAAGTCTCGGGTCATAAATAGGTTTTTGTATATTTAAAATGATTTTTAAAACATTTTTCGGAATTAAAATAGATCGTTGAATCAATTTTGAAGTAGTAAATAGGGTTCGGTTGGCCAATTCTGGCTTCAAAACAATATCATAATAATTATCGAGCCTTGAAAATAATTTAAAATAATATTTTAAAGCTCGAAACTATTTTTCGGAATTTTTAAATAATTTTTAAATAATTAAATCTAATTAAATAATTAATTAAAATCAATTAATAATTAATTAAATCAATTAATCAATCAATTTTCGAATTAATTGACTAATTAATCAATTAAAAATTAACTAAAATTAATTAACTAATTAATTCAGATTTATTTTTGAATTAAAAATAATTTTCGGAATTAAAATAATAATTTTTGGAATTTTCAGAAATTAAAATCGAATTTTTATAATAAAAATAAATAGGAAATATGATTTTTGAATATTTTTAAAACAGGAATCCTATTTTTGCAAATTCTGGAAAGTTCAAGGACCTAACTGTTTCTTCCCTAATAATTCAAGTACTAAACTGTAATTTTATAGGGGGGTCGCCGGAAAATGCCCTGTCTCGCCGGAGAAGACGATCTAGGGATGCTCAGGCCACCACCACCTCCAGATCACATCTACAATTCATCAGGAACATAACTATGCCATCAAATCGACCTAACAATCCCTGAGTTGGCCGGAATTTGGCCGAGAAGTTCGCCGGTTTCCGGCGAGTTCGACGTAAACTTCAAATGACAACTCCCTTCTCTACAGACCTCGTCGATTTGTGAAACTGGTACGAATAAATTGCAAATTTCACAGAGAATACAACCCCCTATACCACAACATCTATCTATCCCGGAATAAGAAACCCCTAAATTCAATTAAGAACATTCATACGGGTTATAAACCCTAATTTTAAAATTCGAGAATTAAACTCAATTTTGAACATGTTATTGAACTCCAAATCAGACGTATGACATATGAAAATCATCAGGAAAACAAGCTCTACAACATGCAAGCATGAAATCATACAAACAATCATCCTTACAAAAATTCATATTTTTAATAAAATTAATTCGAAAATAAATAATTTTTCAGAAAATAAACCTTGATTTCTGCAGTGATTTGGAACACAGAATCTGATAGAACACCTCAAGACCTTTGGATTGAGTACTCGAGCTTTTCAAACGGACTCCGATAACACCTCCGATTGTTGGTTTGATTCTCAGAAAGGTTTATGAATATATGAATTTTCTCTGGAAATTTATATAATTACTGACAGCAAATGATTTTTGATACGAAATAAAATACGGTAAAGGCTATTTATAATTACGGAAAATTAGTATCCCGTTGGATCATTCTGGATATAAAACGGTACGTTTATTTGTAAAAACTGATCCAAACGGTATCGATTTTCGGGACAATTATCCAAACCAGTACAATTTGTACTATAGTCTTGGTCTCAGCGCCTGGTTACACGTACTACGAGGTGATAATTGAGATAGTTTAATAAAAAGCTCACGTTTATCGAAAATCCGAGTTTTATTGATTTACCGAAATGAATATTGTATCGAAAATATTGCGCCGGGACCCGCGCAGGATAAATCGTACTCCGGATCGAAAAAGTCAAAATATGGAATATGCTCGGAATATTATAATTAGGTTAGGACAGAGTTCTCGGAAGAGTTTTGAGTTCCAAAAACGTAACAATGGATGACGTCGGTTGATTCCCGTTTTTATAAAATAGATTTTAAATACTCGGAAAAAGATTTTATAAATTTCATATGATCCTTATAAATCCATAAATCAACATAAAAATAATTAGGAAGATATGACAGTTATCTATATTTTATTTTGGACATATAAAAATTAAAATACTCAATTAATAATATTTTTAAACATCCAAACACATTTAACACTTAACAATTAATTTACAGAATATATACTGAACACATATATTAATTATTTATTAGCAAAAATAATTACACGATATATCCCGGATATTACACTATATGTCTATAGAATTTAATAACATAACGGTTTAAGTACAAGTTATCTATCTTGATTACACAGGGCAAGTAAGATGATTAAAATTACCTATGAATCATGCATAACAATACATGAACCTATGCTAGCTTGGCAAGTTCTAAATCCTTAAATTCACTGTCGCTTCAATAAGAATTAACACGCTATCTTATAAGTTCACGACGCTCATAAGACGAATACGCACAACCAATACTAGGATATCAATCAATCACCATATACTAAGGCATCTAAACAATTTAACTAAAGAAATCTATAACTAGATCCGCTAGAACCGCACGATAACGATTAGCCCATAATCGGACTCATCATCAACGTGGGTTCCGATGAAAGCATGGTATAACAAACGTAGTCTTTATAACGAATAAATAAAACCAAGTACAAAATAAGAGTAAAGTTCACAAGTAAGAAAACTCGCATCCAAATATAACTTAAAATAAAGATTAACAAGTAAAAACAAGATATTCTTCATCTTCATTGAATCGTGCTAAAACGGTCTTCTTACGGCTCTCCTTGCGCTCTGGTACGTCCCTCTCATGAAAATGTTCTTATTTGAATATATATATATATATATATATATATATATATATATATATCAGCCCTTTGCAATCTGGAAGTCTCCCCACTAAGAATAGAATTAGAATCAGGATTCATATTTTTCACACTGGCACGACCGCGGGCTATCACAGCGCGGGTGCGCTGCCTTTCTGGAATCCTGGCACAGCCGCGCGCTATTACAGCGCAGCCGCGCGCTATTACAGCGCGGCCGCGCCGTCCTTTTGGGAAAAACTCAGATTTCATCTTTTTCCTTGCTGCATCGAGCCGGCTTTCCACGAGCTTTTATTCCAACACCACCTTGACACCAAATTAGCACCAAAACAATGCTAATTCACCTGATTCACAGATTAATGCCTTAAATGCAAAAACACTAGAAAACACGTTAAAACACTTAACAACTTGAGTACAAATGCATCAATTCAAAGTTTATTAGAGCATTATAAAATGTCATAAATGCCACTCAACACACCGGGACCTCGTGCGGCTGCCCCGCTCTCCGCGTGGGCGCGCGCACTTTCTGCATCTCTGGCGCGGCCGCCCCGCTTCCTGCGCGGGCGCGCCGCCTTCCTGCACTTTGACTTCAATTCTTATTTTGGATGCAGTTTGAGTTTCGTTCATCAGAATTCAACGATTCAATAGTCCACGTGAATCTATCGAGATTCTCTACAACTTGAGAATGGTCTTGACTTCATAATCTAACCTTTTTTCAGCATATTTCCTTGAAAAGCTCATTTATTCATCCTACTAATACATGTAATGCAATAACATAATAACAAATAAAAATACCAATAACTTGAATCCAAAAAACCAACTTAAGCCTGTAATAAAGCGTTCCAAGTAGATATAAAATTCACTTATCGCACCCCCAAACTTGAATCGATGTTTATCCTCAAGCATAAACAGACTCAAAAACTACAAAACAAAACTAATGCATGAATGCAACTACATGAATCCAACTAAATGATAATACAATCGATCCCCTCAGAATAACCATAAGCAAATGAATAAGCCAACGCCTCTAAGAATGCAATGACTCTAAATAGAGTTCAAAGAAACATCACAAATCAACTCACAAACCAGAAACATGCACGTGTGCAACGCTTAACATATATACTCGATACTAGATCAAATAACCATAACTTATCTATCATCAAAACAATCACGAGTTTATAAACAGGATAGACGATAAATATATAATGACTCACAACACCTCCTTTCTACTAGAGTTATACAAGGATTCATGCTATTATTGAACACATAACAAAGATGCTTATTTGACTGTGCAATGAGTGAGGTCCCAAAAGACTTTTACAATAATACCCATGTAGCGAGCGTTAGGTTCGCGGATCCCAGACTATCAAAGCCTTAGGTCACTAGGCACAAAGTCCCCTAGAACTTAATAACTCGAGTATTAAAGAGCTCACTCTTGATCAATTATGCATAAACACTTACTTTTTTTCTTCTCTTTTTTTCTCTTTTTTTTCTTTTTTTTTTCAATTTTTGAATTAATGTGTTTCGCTCTATCTCATTCAACCCAAGACTACTCATAAAAATATGAGCCGGCTACTAGCCATTTGACACCTAGACTTATTCACAGCTAGAAATAAACAAGTGATTAAATCTCAACAAATAAATAAATATGATCATGATCTAGCTCAAAAGCAATCCTATAAGACTTTGTGAATTTCTTTTGTTTCTGGCATGCAAATCAATTCATTAGGACTTAACATCCCTCTATTTATCATCACTACACTCAAATTAATATCAACTTCTCAGACAGAAATAGCTCAACCTAAGGGATCATGCTATATTCATGCAAATGCAACTATATAACCTCACATAAAAACATAAACAAATATGTCCTATATGAACAATCATGCAAAAATATGAATGAAATATAACTAAACATGCAATATGATTCTATATGGACACAATACAAACTAATCCTTATATTATCACCCCCAAACTTAAAATTTTCAATGTCCCCATTGAAGGTAATAATAAGGATACAAGGCATACCTAGTAGAGGGAGGATCACCCTCTTCGGGTGGAGGATCAGGTGGCCAATCAACCTCGACACCAGTGTCTCGGAAAACACTACCGAGAGTGTGTGTCAAATCTTCATCAAAACATCGGTGGATGTCATGCATGGCCTCAATACGCAAAATCAACATTCTATACTGCGCATCACCAAGACCAAGCCTATCAACTATCTGTGGTGCATGAGAGAGACCATTTGCAGGCACGGGAGGAACCGTCTGGTCACCCTTTAGATTATCATAGATATATTCCAACCCCTTGTCAGGGGGTGCACCCAAAAATGCATAACTCAAATGTTCTTGCAGCGGTTTGAGCCCAAGTGTGGGAGCTTCTTCAATAGACGGCTCGAGACGCTCCTGAGAAATTTTCAGCTCTGCTAACCTAAGAGAATCGAATGACATATCCAACTTCCTCTTCCACAGAGGAGCATTCAAACCTGCAGTTGCTTTGCTCCTTCTTCATCTTCAATAACTGATTCCCTTATTAAGGATCTCTCTAAGGTATCTGACTTTGGCAATTGCTCAAGCTCAAAATTCATGACAAAGTCGACCCGCTATACTTTAAAGCACTCCTCTTTATCTATGGGTGACTTTATTTCCATGAACACATTAAAAGTGATCTTCTGATCTTGAACCTTTATCGTAAGCTCTCCTTTTTGCACATCGATCATAGTTCGGCCTGTAGCCAAGAATGGTCTTCCCAAGATTATGGGGATCTTCTCATCTTCCTCGAAATCCAGAATTACAAAATCAGTAGGTAAGATAAGTTTGTCCACCTTGACCAAGACATCATCCACTGTACCTCGCGGATAAGTGATGGAACAATCATCCAACTGTAAAGACATGTTCACAGGTTTTGGATCAGGTAGTCAAAGTTTCTTGAAAACGGACAAGGGCATTAGATTGATGCTAGCTCACAAGTCATACAAACACTTGCCGAACGACAAATTTCCAATTGTGCAAGGTATCGTGAAGTTTCCTGGATCTTTAATTTTAGGAGGGGATTTTTGTTGCAGCACAGCACTGCACTCTTCCGTTAGAGCAATGGTTTCCAACTCCTCATGTTTTAGCTTCCGAGATGGAATACCATTCATGAACTTAGCATAGCTCGGCATCTATTCTAGACTTCCGCAAAAGGTATGTTAATGTGCAACTTCTTGAAAACCTCCAAAAACTTGGCAAATTGCTTGTCGAACTAATGCTTTTGAAGCCTTTTAGGAAATTAGGGAGGCAGATAACCTTGTTTCTCCCATATATTCTGCTCAGGAGTAGTGTTTTTAGCAGAATTTTTCTTCCTTTCTGCTTCGCCGTCTTTTTTCACAAATGAATCAGTATTTTTTCACTTTCTGAAATTGGCAAGGGCGCGGGCGCGCCTGCATTCTGGATTTTTTTCAGAATCTTCGTCTTGATGATTTTGAGGGTTTGCGATCTTTCCAGACCTCAAGGTGATTGTATTAATCTGTTCTTTGACTTCCCTCTTGCCTGGATTAGCTTCTGTATCACTAGGAAGAGTTCCTTGAGGTCGACTCAACAGTGCATTGGAAATTTGCCCTATTTAGTTCTCTAGAGTCTAGATTGAAACCGCTTGGCTTTGGCACATAAGCCTCAACTCCTCTAATTCAGATCTTTCATTAATAGATGGAGCTGGACCTCCATGAGATTGTTGTTGCATCCTTTGTGGCTGAAACTGATGTCTTGGTACAAACTGTTGCTGGAAACCATGAGGATTAAATTTCTTGTTTCCAAACTGCTTGTACGGCTGTTGCATTGCATTCTGATTGTTGCTCCAGCTGAAGTTCGGATGATTACGGTTGTTAGGATGGTACGTGGCAGGAACTGGCTGTTATAGCCTCTGAAAGTTTCTCACAAACTGAGCTGATTCATAAGATATAGCACAATGCTCCGTCGCATGCGCACCTGCACACAGCTCACAAACACTGGCTATCTGATTAACTCCATAGTTGGACAGAGAATCAATTTTCATAGCTATAACCTTTAGCTGAGCGGTGATAGCCGTAGCTGTATCCACCTCAAAAACTCCTGTTACCTTGCCCTGTGGCATTCTCTGGGTTGGGTTCTGATATTCATTCGTAGCCATCATCTTGATCAGCTCATAAGCTTCCTCATAGCTTTTAGCCCATAGAGCTCCACCTAATGCTGCATCGAGCCTAGGTCTCGACTGTGCTCCCAACCCATTATAGAAGCAATTTATCACCATCTAGTCGGGCATTCCATGATGCAGACACTTTCTCAGCATCTCCTTATAATGCTCCCAAGCTTCACATAGAGATTCCCATGATTGTTGTGCAAACTGAGTAAGAGCATTCCTGATTGCATGTGTCTTTGCCATAGGGAAGAATTTAGTGAGAAACTTTTGAGAAAGATCTTCCCAAGTAGCAATCGAACCAGCTGGTAGAGAGTGTAACCAACCTTTAGCCTTATCCCTTAGAGAGAATGGGAAAAACCTCAATTTCACAGCATCTTCAGAGACATTGTTAAAGTTGAAAGTGTCACAGATCTCAGTGAAGTCCCTAATATACATGGTAGGATCTTCTATTGGAGCACCCCCAAACTGAACTGAGTTCTGGACTATCTAGATCGTGCCAGGCTTGATCTCGAAGGAATTAGCCATGATGGCTGGCCTGACAATGCTCGATTGAATGTCCATGATCTTTGGTTGAGAATACTATTTTAATGCTTTCATTGCTGCTGCTCGATCTCCCATTATAATGATTACTTCTTCTTCTTCACTTTCTTCTTCAATTTCTTCAATAGTTTCCTTAAGAGATTGAGAACGTGTTCGCATACACGCTCTCTCAAAAATTTGAAACACAAACAAGTAAACCGTGAAAGTAAAAGAATCTGAGTTAGTGAACTTTAACGAACACTGATGTCAAGCACATAAACTAAAAATTAACACCGAGTCCCCGGCAGCGGTGCCAAAAACTTATTCGCAGTAAAACATACGCGAAAATACACGCAAGCATACGCGATCACAAGTAGTATAAAATATAAATCAAGTTCTTTCCCACAGGGACTGCTTTAGGTTAATTTTAGATTATGCACTTATGCAATAATGTATGGTTATCGTTCAATGCTAAGACAATAAGAAACTGAATTTTGATTAACTATGAGATTATACTATCAAACATTAACTAAGAGAATTAAAAGTGATTTACTTATATGAGAATAAACATGGGATTCTAACTTCATTAAATACTTCATTCAAAGTCTTTAACCTTAGCATGTGATGGTGATGATAACTAATCAGATAACACGAAATTAGTATACGCCAACTTTCGTTGTACGTTTACTCTACTACTAAGCATCCACATTTAAGATATAAGATAACAGACACCAATTATGCTTAGACCCTATATGTCTATAAGATTTGAAAACATAATGGTTGAAAAGCAAATTATATATCTTGATTACATTGGGTGAATAAGATGGTTAAAATTACCCACGAATTATGCATGTTAATTCATACATAAACCTGTGCTAGCATGAGAAGTTCTAAACCTCTATATTCACTGTCGCTTCAATAGAGATTAACAAACAATCTTAGATGTTAGCTACGCGTCAAAGACGAATAAGCACAACCAAACTAGGAAATCATAAATCACCACACACTAGATATTTAGAACAATTAACTATTGAAATCCATAAATACATCCGATAGAACCCCCATGACAACGATTAGTTCATAATCGAACTCATCGTCACCATAGGTTCCAAAGAAAACATGATAATATAAATAATATAAGAGTAATAGGGTTCAAAGACAAATAAAAAACAAGCATCAAAGTATCAACTATATTGAAGAATATAAAATTCTTCTTCTCTGTAGCCGTCTTGTGCTCTCTAGGTCTTCGTATTGCTCTCCATTGGCTCCCTTGTTATGAAAAACGAAGTATTATGGGTATATATAGGCTTCTGGTGGACCTGGGCTCTCAAAATCTCCAATTTCAACACAAAAAAGGATTCTGGCACAGGGACCCTGCGTGGCCTCCCCGCTCTACGTGCGGGCGCGCACACTTTCTGCATTTCTGGCGCGGCCGCCCCGCTTCTTGCGCGGGCGCACCGCCTTCCTGCAGTTTGACTTTAATTTTTGTTTTGGCCGCAGTTTGAGTTTCGTTCATCCGAATTCGACGATTTAATAGTCCACGTGAAGCTATGAAGATTTTCTACAACTTGAGAATGGTATTGACTTTAGAATCTGACCTCTTTTCAGCATATTTTCTTTAAAATATCATTTATTCATCCAACTAATGCATGTAATGCAATAACACAAGAACACAAAAAATACCATTAACTTGAGTCTAAAATACCAACTTAAGCCTGTAATAAAGCGTTCCAAGTAGATATAAAATCCATTTATCAGTTTTTTATCAACAAAGGACCCATAAATTTGTAGCACTATATACTTGATTTTAACATAAAATTAAGTGAGTTTTAAAGATATTGTGTTTATGTGCATGTTTATTAATTCTGTTTAAACACTATATCTCTACAAGTTAAATTATTTTGTTCACCATATCTAAAATAGTTTTAAAAAGCTTAAAAATATCCAAAACAAATTCACTCCCCCTCTATGTGTTATATTCATTACTAACAAGTGGTATCAGAGCAAAATATGAAAGCAAAGAGATTAAAGATCTTGGAAGAATGAATATACAGAAGCTTAGTAGTATCAAGATCCCTACCTTGAACAGATCTAACTATACATTATGGAAAAAGTAAATAATGATGTTTATAAGGATGACCAACCCATTATATGTTTAGATTCTCAAGAATGGCTCTTTTATCCCCATGGAAATAGTTGATGAATCTACAGATGGAGACATGGTCATTCCAGCTCATTATACTCCTAAGGATCCCTCACAATACAGTGAACCTGAAAAGGAGAAAGTCTCTCTGGATAGTGGCTTGCAACTAATTTTAATAGAATCACTTGACAATGTAATGTACAATAACATTATTAACTGTGACACAGCCAAACAGATCTGGGAGAAGATAGAAATCCTATGTGAAGGAACAGAGGAAGTTAGGTCAAACCAAAGAAGGATTCCGGTATCTCAGTTTGAGGGTTTTATGGCTAAACCAAAGGACGGAATTACTGAAGTTTTTGAGAGGTTCGATAAATTGATAAATGACTTGTAGCTACATGATAAATGTTATGAAGCTGAGGAGGTTAATCTAGAGTTCTTGCTAGCTCTTCCTGACCATCTTGAACAGAAAATATCAGCCATGAGAGAAGGAAGAGATCTAAGCAGAATGACTTTGGAAGTTCTATATGGAATCTTGAAAACTTATGAACTTGAGATGCTATAGAGAAAGTCATTGAAGGCACACCATGGACATGTGGTTGATGGTTCCATTTCTTTAATTGTGCATGACAGAGAAGAAAGTGAAGATGAGCAAGATAATCAAGTTCCAGTTATTCAAGATGTGGAACAAAAGAACAAAGGACCTCAGAAGAAAGTTGTGTTGGAGCTGGAGGAAGATGAATACTACACCTTGGATGAGCTAGATGAAATGGACCAATCCATGGCTTACTTGGCTAGGAAATTCTCTAACATAAAAGTCAAGAAGCCAAGGTTTTATAAAGACAAGGGACAATCTTCCAACAGAAACAAGTAAAAACCAAAAGCTCAGTATAATGCAGCTAGAAAAGGTGGCTACCCGTGGATAGATAAAAGATAAGGTGCTTCAACTGTGATGAGTTGAGTCACTTTGCTACTGAATGCCAAAAGCCCAAAAAGGTGAAGAAGGATAAAGCTTACTTGGAACTAGAAGCAAAGTATGAAGCTCTCTAGAAGAAATATTCTGGAAAAGCCTATATTGCAGAAGGGAAGAGTTGGGATGACACTGATAATGATGATGAGGATGAAGAAGTTGGAAACTATGCACTAATGGCTTTTGAGCATGGAGAAGCATCCACTCAAAAATCAGAGGTACCAACTCTAACCTTTATTGATTTAAATGCTAGTCAATATACGGAGACTATGAAAAAGATGAGTATAGAGATATTTCATATACACACTAGCATGGTAGCAGCTACTGAGGAGGTCAGTAGGCTAACAAAAGCTAATGAGAAGCTTGAGAGTGAGAAGCAAAGACTTGATCTGCTGCTTGTGGAGCTTGACACAGTCAAGCAAGAAAATGAATATCTGAAAAACAAGCTAAATTGTGCTAATGAAATTGAAGCTGTGTTGAGGGAAAGTTGAAAAAGAATGAAATAAAATTGAAATTTTACAAGGTTGCATCTGAGTTGGTTGGTTTGTATCATGAGAAATACAAGCCATGTGCAAACATAGCTATTGGTCTTGATTATGATGCTTTGAATAGCAACAAGAAAGTTGTAGGTGATAAGGGAAAAACAACTGAAAGTGAAGATGTCCCAGCCATGCTGAGAAAGGTTGGTTCACCTATGTTCAAAGCATGTGAAGTAAATTTCAGTAAAGAAGAGTTAATCATAAAGCAAGAAATTGCTGATGAAGATAATGAAAAGAAAAATGAAGAAACAACTCCAACTTCCAAAGTTAAAATTTAAAAGAAGCCCATGATCAACTAGGATTCCAAGAAACTTTTGTAAAAAGGTTGTTAGCAAGCCAGTGGAAGGAGCATGCAAGTACAATGAAGCAAATTCAAATGATCCCTACCCATTCTGTGCAACTTGAAAGTGATGAAGAGTTACCATAAGCTGAGAGTAGACCTCAAAGAAGTGAACATCGGGTCTACATCAAAAAGGGAGAATGCACAACAGTCCATGAACACTATTCTTTCTGAATTAACTCATTCTAATTCTGCACATTATGTAAACAAGAAGAAAGTACCCAACACTTCTTGGGTTGCTAAACACACTTAATCCTCATTATGTGCAGGGAAAAAAGAAGAAAGTCATATGGATCATAGATAGTGGATGCTCAAGACATATGACAGGTGATATGGCCCTGCTATCACAATTTGAGGAGAAGGCTGGCCCTTTAGTGACTTTTGGAGACAATAACAAAGATTTCACAATGGGATATAGCAAATTGATTTATGGAAATATTGTCATTGAAGATGTAGTATTGGTAGTTGGTCTTGAAGTGAATCTTCTTAGTGTCAGCCAATTTGCAGACAAAGGATTCAAGGTTTCATTTGACAAAGTATAATGCATTTTTATCAACAAAAAGACTGGTGAAATTTCTCTGAAAGGAGCAAGGAAAGGAAGCTTATTTGTTGCAGACTTGGACTCGGCAAATGGGGATGGAATCTGTTGCTTCTACACCAAGGCCTCTCTAGAGCAAAGCAAGTTATGGCATAAGAAACTGTCTCGCTTAAATTTTAAAACAATAAAATATCTAGTCAAGATGGAGTTAGTTAGAGATATGCCAAACCTGGAGTTTGCTCAAGATGAAGTATGTGATGCCTATTAAAAGGGAAAAATGAAAAGATCAAGTCACAAGAGTAAAACTGTGAATTCCATAAGTGCACCTTTGCAACTTATTCACATGGATTTATTTGGACCAGTTAATGTCTTCTCAATTTCAAGAAAGAAATATGCACTTGTGATGGTGGATGACTACTCAAGATACACATGGGTAGAATTTATGCATTCTAAAGATGAAACTCCACACATCATAATTGAACACATCAAGAAGATTAAGAAGCAGGCTGAAGATCATGAATGTGTGAAGAGATTGAGGAGTGACAATGGCACAGAATTCAGGAATGCAATCTTAAATGAATTCTGTAAAGACAAGGGCATTGTTCAGGAATTCGCAGCTGCAAGAACACCTCAGCAAAATGGGGTAGTTGAGCGAAAGAACAGAACATTAGTAGAGGCTGCTAGAACAATGCTGCAAAATGCCAATTTGCCAACTAGTTTTTGAGAAGAAGCTAGCAACACTGCATGCAAAATAGGTATCTCATCAATAAGAATCTTGGTAAATCACCCTACTCAATCTTATCAAGAAGGAAGCCTACTGTAAAACATCTTCATGTGTTTGGACGCAAGTGTTATGTTCTTAAGGACAATTCTGAATATGTGAAAAATTTGACTCTAAAGTTTTTGAGGTAATTTTTCTTTGATATTCATTGGAGAGAACTGCATACAAAGTCTATATGATTGAACAGAAGGAAATTATGGAAAGCATAGATGTTACTTTTGATGATGATAAATGTCCAGGCTTGGAATGCCTTAGTGAGAATGAAGCTGAGACCCTACAATTTGTAAATCTCAACATTGATAGTGACTATGTGGATGAAGCTGAAGTTAACACAAATCATAGAATGGATGAAGAATCAACTGAATAAGTGAATCATGATAATGGAAGCTCATCTCATGTACCTGAATTTGATAGCATAAACTCAGGGGGAAGGGAAAAAGGTTCTGCAAGTCATGCCAGTGGTGAAGAAAATGCAAAAAACTCAAGTCATCAAACTCACACCAGAAAGTGAGATAGAAGTCACACTAGAGAAGCAATTATTGGTGATCCAACTTTTGGAGTGAGGACTAGAAGTGCAACTGCAAATGAATGTGTACATGCATGTTTTCTTTCACAAGTTGATCCAAAGAAAACTGAAAAAGCTCTACTTGATTCTGATTAGATATCTGCTATGCAAGAGGAGCTAAATTAGTTTGAAAGGAACAAAGTTTGGGAATTGGTTCCTGCACCAAAGAACAGACGTGTAATTGGAACAAAGTGGGTGTACATGAACAAGATGGATGAAAATGGAATTGTCACCAGAAACAAAGCAAGGTTGGTTGCAAAAGGCTACTCATATGAGGAAGGAATTGACTATGATGCAACCTTTGCTCCAGTTGCAAGACTTGATGTAATAAGGATCTTTCTTGCATTTGCTTCATGCTCAAATTTTAAAGTGTATCAAATGGATGTCAAGAGTGCTTTCCTTAATAGTGAGTTGGAAGAAGAAGTTTATGTGCAACAGCCACCTGGCTTTGAAGATCCATAATTTCCAGATTTTGTATACAAGTTGCTCAAGGCTTTCTATGGACTAATACAAGCACCTAGAGCCTAGTATGACATACTATCAGAATTTCTACTAAAACATGGATTCACTACAGGAACAACACACAAGACACTCTTCTACAACTACATGGTGGTGATATAATCCTAGTTCAGATTTATATGGATGATATCATATTTGGATCTACCAATGAAAAGCTTTGTCACAAATTCTCTAAGCTTATGCAGAGTGAATATGAAATGAGTATGATGGGGGAATTGAGTTACTTTCTTGGACTTCAAGTCAGTCAAAGAAGTGATGGAATCGTCATTATCCACACTAAGTATGTCAAGGATTTATTGAAAAAGTTTGGTATGGTTGATTGTGTTAGGAAATGAATAACACACAGAGGGGGGTGAATGTGTTTTACTGTTTTTGAGCTTTTCTTGTATGTTTATGGTTGAACAAAGTAAATTAATTCTGGTAGTGAAATGTGTTCATGCAGAATTTAAACTTGCAGAAAAATAAAGAACACATATCTTCAAAACTCACTTAATTTTATATTAAAATTAAGACTGTTTTGCTACAAAATTTCTAGGCTCTTTGTTGATAAAGATCTTAGCTTCTCCTTGAGAGTGTTACAAGAAATTTGATCTAAATTGTTACAACTGACTAAGGACCAGTGTTAACTTTATAACTCAGTTAATTGCTGGTTTACACCGTGTGTAATAAGACATGTTATTAGCTTTTCTAAACTGTCACTTATCATTTTTATTTATAGAAAAGCAGATCTTCTATTTATGGCTTTGCATATCTTTAGCATCCCGTGTTCACTTTAATCTTCCTTTGTCAGTTAATCTTTACCATTAATCTTGCACATTCTTCAAGCTATTTTTTGTAGACTTGTCAATCCAGCTGTTGGATTGTTTGTTGATTGTTTATCTTGGATATTGAACTGATCTGCAACCTTGTACTTTGAGATTGTCATCGATATCTTCATTTTAGGTCTATAGAACACTTGACATCTCGATAAGTATATTGGCTTATCGAGATCTCTAGTACTCTATATTTAGTTTGGCTTGTAGAGTTCTTCAGTTCTCTATAAGAGAATTTTGGCTTGTCGAGATCTCTAGTCTTCACATCTTCACTTTGACTTATCGATAACTCTTAGTTCTCTAGTGGCTTCTTGACTTGTCGATTTCTCAGATTTCTCTAGTCAAATTAACTTGCCGAAATCTCAGAGTCTTCTAGTGAATTTTAACTTGTCGATATCTTTGAGTTCTCAAGTGATTTTGACTTATCGATATCTCTGAGTTCTCTAGTGGAACTTGACTTATCGATAACTCAGAGTTCTCTAATGAATGTAGACTTGTCGATAACTCTGAGTTCTCTAATGAAGAAATGACTTGTCGATATCTCCAATCTTCATGTCTTCAATTTGGCTTGTCGATATCTTTCTGAGTTCCTTAGTAGCTTTTCTGACTTCTCGATAAGCCATTCCGGAGTTCTCGAATGACTTCTATATAACATTAAATCTGTGAATTGTAGAGATCTTGACTTAGAGTATTTTTCTCCAAATAGATTTATTCAACTCCAAGATTCTTCAAAATTCTTCTGAGGCATGATCTTCTTGATCTTCTTCCAGATAGAATCCTTAGGCTTGATACTGTTTCAGGAAAAAGACTTCAGTCTGCTCCTTTGAATTTTTAAAGACTTTAAGTGTTACAAGTATAAAATACAGACTAAGATAACAACACAACTTACTTAGGGTTGGCCCCAAGCGTAGCTTATTACCATAAATAACAGTTCATTAATCTCCTCCTTAGATCAGATGTCCATTTGGCTTGCTTCATACTTTGATCAGGGACACTAATGATATTGTTATCTCCAGTGATCTTTGACATCATCACTTATATTTTACAATCTCCCCCAACTTGTTCATTATATAATTATGCACAAGTTCTGATTGATGATGTCAAAACTCTAACTAAATACAGAATGTAGAAGTCAATATCCCCATCCTATCTTCTTTTGTGAGTTACATTTAGGTTTGCTCTTCTCTCCCCTATCAAAAATAGACTTACTCTACTCTCCCCCTATCAAGAAAATAATATTATTATCTGGCAACATCCATCAGCTGTTTTGGCATTTAGATATATTCTCCCCCTTTTTGACATTATCTCCAGGTAGAAAACTCCAGCTAGATGCACATTGTTCAAGCTTTTGTCAGTCCATTTAGAACACTATCAGCAACTTTAAGCTTCAGTGAGATCTGTAGTGATGATTTCATCAAGTAGAATAGGAGTTTCACTTAGATCTGTAGAAGAAGTATGTCAGTAACAAAAGTCCTAAGCTCTCTGTTCTTTTGAATAAGTAGTCTGACTACTTCTCACTGCACTAGTCTCATGACTTTTAAGAGTCCGAGTTTCTCACAAGGATTACTAAATCCAGATACTCATCTACCTCTCCTTTTTCCAATAAGGATCCTGCCTCTCTTATTTTCTATTTTTCTCTCAATCTTTTCTCTCATCCTCACAGGAAAGGCTCAATTGTTGTTTGACTTACATAAATAAGAGGTGGCTGAGAAGAGTTGTCTGTGATCATATGATTAGGGGTAATCCATATAGGTCTAATCATACTCATTTCATTATAAGAGTGAATACCAGTTTGAGGTTGTGAGGTGGATGGTTCATCAGAAACATCTGTGACTAAGGTCACAGTTTGACTTATAGAATGCTCTCTGGTTTTGACAGTGTGTTATCCTCCACTTATAGTGGGAACCTCCAATTGAATTGGAGGGAATTTGACTGGGTTACTGTCTTGTACACCAGCCTCAAACCCTTGTGTGTCTTGCAATACACTGGCACTTAAATGTGCTATACTTGCCTCTCTCATAACAGTATCATAGGCAATTGTACTTCTAGCTTCAACTACTAAAGCAACTTCTGATAGAGTTATGAGGGGAGTTGTTCCTTCTTGAGGAACCTCCAATTGAATTGGAGAGGATTTAGATAGCTCCCCCTCAAGAGTACTACCCTCAAACCATTTAGTCTATGAAGACTATTTTGCATATGAAGGTGCATTAGTGATATTCATGGAAAACTGATGAATTTCTATGTTTGTGGTGGTTTCTTTTCTCAAACAACAAAACAACTGAAGAACATTTTGACGTTTCTATCCTTTTGTAAAACAGGTTTCTTTTGAGAGTCATTGTTACGGCCGGTATTTCTAAAACGTATCTATATATAATTATGTGTTTATAATTAAGATTTAAATTATGTTGAATTATAAATGTGAATGATCTATATGTTGAGTGCCTATAAATTAAGTGTTTAATGTATTAGTTATATAAAAAAATTTGAAAGGAAAATCTTATCATTTAGTATTTTTAAATGATAGTCAAAAGTATTTAATTCTATATGAAAAATCAATTTTTTAAATCTTTTAACAACAAATTTTCAAATATTATATCATTAAATTTCTAAAATTATAAGCTATTTTATAATATTTATTTTGTGATTTATGGAAGTGTATTTATTTTTATAGCAATTGTTTTATATAAATTAGTTGTTTTTTAATTTGCAATTTACTTAGTTGCCCATGCATGCATTTTGCTCCCAAACACAAGTTAAGGGCAAATTTGGAAATTCCAACCCCACTAACTACTACTTTACTAGCCAAATTACTACCTTTTCCTTGCATGCAAAATGACACAAGCTTGCTTAAGGGTTACTCTTGTCAATTCTCATTTCCCCTAACTTTCTAGTCAAATCAAAACCATAAAAATCAAGTACAAGTTGTCAGAATCACACTCACTTCACTCCACTCCACTCCACCCTCACCTCTCTTCTCCCTCTCCCTCTCTTGGCCCTCCCTCTCTCTCTCGCCTTCACTCTCGGACGAAGCCCCCACCCCCTTTTTTCTTCATTTTTCATTCAAACATCCATCTTCCATTTAAGTAATTTTACTTCCCATATCTTGTTTTTAATAATCCAAAGAGTTTAGGGTGAAAAATCTATGTTTTGATCTTGCATGGTAGTGTTTTGTTAAACTCAAAGTGAACACCCTTGATTCTTGTGAATAAAGTCTTTCACCATGAGATATATATTCATAGGGTTGAGAATGGATAGACATGAGTGTGTAATACTCATGCAAATATTTTTTTCACCCTAATCCATTCGGCCATGACTTATTAGGAGCCGAATAGATGGTGTTCTTGTTGCCTTGTTGATTTTGGTGTATTTATGTGATAATAGCTTGGTTTTGGAAATAAAAACTTGATAAAACTCTTTGCATGCTAAGTGATCACATTACTTATGGTTAATGCTAGGCTTGCATGTTTATTCTACGATGAAATTTATATGGAAACCATATTATTTTTGGCTTGTATGTTCGAAAGCATGCATGCATAGGTTTAACTCATGATTTTAGAAAGTTATTGATTATTTGGATTGAATTTTGTTAATAATCTCTAATTTCAGTTAAGTTAGGATATTAATTATGATATGTGCTCCTTGTTATATGTTTTTGATTCGTATATATATGGAGGATTTAAGTTGTTATTTTCGAAATTGAGATGACTTGTAATTAGTATATTATTTTGACTCTTGTTTTGCTATATTGCACTCTAGGTAAGGATGATCTCCACTAAGCCAATATTGTGTGTGGGAGTGTTAGTTCAGTAGGTTACCTTGGTTGAGGTTTTTTTAGGTTTTGATTGATGTTTGGTTTGGTTTGTTAAGTGGGAAACATGGTGGAAAGGGGTACTTTAGATTCTACAGAATTTCAGTTTGGTTCCATGAGGTTTAGAGTGAGATTTGACCTTGTCATTGTAATGCACTTTGAGGCCCAAGTCACCAGAAGCTAGTACTAGGGGTATACTTCAGATTTTAGGTGTTTGTTAGAGGTTTGTAGGTTGTTTGGTTAGGTGCACCAGTAAAAACACTAAATCTTTCCAGCAGGGGACAATTTTACTGCAACCTAGAAATGGGGAGTTTTGGCCATGTCTTGGGTAGTCCCTCACTAGGCCTTGGTTAGCCCTAGTTAGAGGGATTTTCTGAGGTGTTTTCCCAGCCATATTTCATAGGATTTGAGTTAGTATTATGTGTCACAAGTTAGTACAAATCTGGACACTTTTCTGTCCATAAAACAGGGGAACATTAGACTTTTAGCTTAGGCCTAGATAGGTCCAATCTAGGCCTTTGAGTCACACCAAGTTTGGGAGTTACCTTATGATTAGAAGAGTCTAGTGTAGAAGTTTGGGAGGTAAACTTGAGTATTAAGGGTGTCAATTATTCTCATAAACCCATCGGTGTCATCCTGAAATCACTATAATGAGCACATTCACTTAACATTTAGTTTTAGAGCACTTATGAGTGAGGCCTAGGTTGACCATCATAGCTTTAAGATAGTATAATTTCAATAGAGTTTAAGGCCTAGGTCAGGGTCAATAGTAACTTGATGGTTTAGAAAAGGCACTTCGAGTTTCAAGGTTAATATTAGGAGTTTTAAATTATAGGCTTCATGGTTGCCTAGGGATCACATTAATGTTCTAGAACCCATCGAGGTTCGAGATTACTTCGCGGCTGATCACCGGATGTAATCCGTAGCGTCATAAAATGGTTTTGATAAAGAAACGTTTTTTAATTGTTTTGTTACAAATAGATGATGCCATCACCCTGAAAGTTTATCTCTTGTTATTATTTTATTGGATCTTTCATTTCCACTATTATCCTTTCATTTTTGTTTATGTATTATATAGCACTTGTTGAGCATTTGGCTCACTACTTTCTTTCACCCTGATATTTCAGCTAGCAGATATGGTTAGATTCAAGCAGACCGCACGTAAGACTTGTGATGTCGATTCGTATGTTCGAGCTCAGCTAGATTAGTGATCGTTTTGTGTGAGGACTTGAAATTGAAATCAGGTTGTAATAGTTAATAGTATTGGGTTGTTCCAAACCCTATGTAAGATCTTGGTTTCGGTGTATATATTTCTATTTGTCAAATATTATAATTATTCGTATAGTTTTTTTTGTTAAAGTTGGGGTGTGACAGGTTTTGGTATCAGAGCTACGGTTTAGAGTCCCTGGACAACCCAAATAGGTTATTGAATATATACATAGGTTATAGAATATTATGCGAGAGTGTGAGTATAGGTTAGGCGAATCCATTGTTAATAATTCTCTTATATATCTATGCACTGTTTGGCAGCAAATGGCGCATTCTTCATCATCCTCTGAACCGTCTGACACAATTGCTTTCTCCGTGTATGCTGAGTTGAGGCGTGAGTTTGACAGGCTGCAGGGAAAGTACGATCGACTGTTAGAGCGATTGAAGAACGTGTATCCGGACAACCGAAATTATGGAGGAAAGCCTAAGGAACAGATGACTGCGAGACTTGAGACTTTGGTTCAGTACGTTAACACTAAGCTTGATGAGATGCCATCGCATCGAGACCATACCAGCCAGTATACTATTTAGATGATTGCAGACGAGCTCCAGAGTATTGTGAAGACGCTTCATAAAGAGAAGACTACCGGACCCCGTGGAGTGGAGCCTTAGTTCTTTCCATTATCCACTTTTCATGTTGTTGTGTTGTTGGATTTTGTAGAAATCCCTGTTGTTTTCCTTTAAATTAAGCATGTTATCCCTAAAATCTGACTTTATTTTGATCTTGATGTACCTTGACCTTAATTTCGATAATTATGCACTATCGTTCTATTTGCTTTCAATTGTTTTTACCAGTACCCCCTTGACAAGTTATCACTTTCAAAGCTTTTCAGAATGTGAATCCACCTGCATTTTATGATACCACTGATCCAGTAATAGCTAACACATGGATTAAGGAAATGGAAAGAGCTTTTGAATTGGTTCAGCTAGGAGAAGATCAGAAGACGCCATATGCTACTTACTTTCTGAAAGGTGAAGTCATCTATTGGTGGGATTCAGTGAAAGCTATGGAGGCAAATCAGCCGGTTTCTTGGGAAAGGTTTAAGAAGTTATTTCTGGAAAAGTATTACCCTAAGTACATGCAGAATCAGATGGAGCTTAAATTTCTTAAATTGAAGCAAGGAAGTATGTCTATATTGGAGTACGAGAAGAAGTTTACGGAGCTATCAAGGTTTGTGATGAAGTATGTGAACACTGAGGAGGAAAAAGCAAAGAGGTTCCAACAAGGATTAGAGTCTTGGATCAGAGATAGAGTGGCCATGTTTGAGCTTGATACTTATGCTGGAGTAGTATAGAAAGCTGCTCTGATTGAGAGTAATGGGATGCAGTCAAGGAAAGAAAAGGATAACAAGAAGAGAAAGGTTCCATTTTATGGAGAGAAGTCTGAAGCTGGAAGCTCACAAGAAAGGATTGTGAAAAAGGATTGGATTCCACAAAGGCGGAAATTTCAGAAGAAAGGAAATTTGAATAAGAGACAATATCCTAAGGGGAACAACCAGTCAAGCCAAGGACAAGTTGGAGAAAATAGATTTCAGAGACCAGAGTGCAGGCACTGTGGAAAAAGACACCCAGGAGTATGTAATAAGCTGAACATGACATGTTATAGATGCAACCAGAAGGGACACTTGGCTAACCGAAGCCGGGAGTTACATGCTATAAGTGTGGAAAGGCTGGACATATAGCTAGGGAATGCAAGTCAACTGGACCAGTCAAGGCTTGGATGAATGTGGCAAGTACTGGTGCACACGTACCAGCTGCGGTATTGGCATTACCTCCAGCATCTACAACAACAACTCCACAAGCAATAACAAGGACATTTGATTTAAAGATGAAGGACGCCGTTCAGAATTCTGAGGTGATAGCGGGTAAACTTTTAATGAATAATGTTGAAGCTAAGGTATTGATTGATTTTGGAGCTACGAGATCTTTTATATCAGAAACTTTTGTTGATAAACTTAAATGTGATAAAATGACCTTGAGCGAGGTAATAGATGTGGTAATTGCGAACCAAGAGAAGATTCCCGTGAGTCAATTTTGTTCTAAGTGTGAGATAGATATTTTGGGGCATAAATTTTCAGCAGACTTGATACTTTTCAAGTTAGGGGAGTTTGATATAATCTTAGGAATGGATTGGTTAGGAGAGAATACTGCTCAGATAAATTGTAAATCTAAGAAAGTGTATTTAAAGACGGAGAATGGAGAGAAAGTAATATTTAAGGGTCAGAGGCAAGAGCGACTGTTTCTTACAATCGTCCAGGCTAAGAAACTGCTTAGGAAAGGTTGCAAATCGTTCCTAGCCTATGTAGTAGATTCAGAAAGAGAGAGCCTAAGCATGAAAGATATTCCCGTAGTCAATGAATTTCCAGATGTGTTTCCAGATGAACTTCCAGGTTTACCGCCCGATCGACAAATTGAGTTTGAGATCAACCTTGCTCCAGGCACGAAACCAGTTTCGAAGGCACCGTATAGAATGGCACCAGCAGAAATGAAAGAGTTGGCAAGCCAGCTGCAAGAATTGTTAGACAAAGAAGTGATACGGCCAAGTACGTCGCCATGGGGAGCACCTATTTTATTTGTAAAGAAGAAGGATGGAAGCATGAGGTTATGCATAGACTTTCGGGAGTTGAATAAGATGATGATTAAGAACCGTTACCCGATACCAAGGATAGATGATTTATTTGATCAGCTGAAAGGAGCTAAGTGTTTTTCCAAGATTGATTTAAGATCATGATACCATCAATTGAAGATCAAAGCAGACGACATCTCGAAGACAACATTCAGGACAAGATACGGACATTATGAATTCTTGGTGATGCCTTTTGGGTTGACTAATGCCCCTGCAGCATTTATGGATCTGATGAACCAGGTATTTAAAAAGTATTTGGACAAGTTTGTAGTGGTATTCATTGATGATATTCTTATACATTCAAATCAGAAGAAGAACATATGTGAAGGGTTTTTAGCACATAAACGCAACAAAAACGTAAATTTAAATCTTAAAAAAAATGAAACCCTCCGCAGGATCCATGCGAAAAATAATATTTAATTCGTAGTTCAGTATGTTTACCTTAAGAAGCTTTACCATAATGGAAAGATGGAGGTCTTTAATGGCGATCCAAAAACGATAAACGGAGATCCTTAGCAGCTGCTCCTCAAGTGTGAAGCACTCCACCGGTATCCATCAAGAAAACGATGTAATGAAGGAGGAGGAGATTGAGAGAATTAGGGTTTTGTAAATCTTTTTGGTTGAAGCAAAAATAGGGTCTATAATAGTATATTTATAGGCAAAATTTTCAGCTGAAAATTTTCCCAAAAAATATTATTATTACCCCTTTATTATTCTCACTAATAATTAAAACACCTTTTAATTATTAATCCTTTTTCTAAATACTTTAGAAATAATTCTCTCACTTGATTTAATTTCCAAAAATTAAATTCTTAATTAATAATATTAAGAACTTTTTCTTAATTAATTTATGATCAATTAAATCCCATTTAATCAATTATTAAATTTGCCAATTAATTATTTATTTTACAAATAAATAATTATCAGTCATTATTAATTAATTTCTCCACCATTAAATCATTCTCTTTTATGGTGTGACCCTGTAGGTTCAATATTAAGCTGGTAGTAGAAATAAATAATAATAAAACTATTTTATCATTATTTATATAAATTCTCTAATTCATTAAATATGATTAATTAATTAATCATATTTATTCTACATCGTGAGGGATACTTGTCAGCATATCGCGACTATCCGGATAATACGAATTCACTGCTTAGAATACCAAGAACCTATTCAGTGAGTAGTTACCGTACAATTAATTCCTTCTACCCTGTAATGTCACGATTAAATACAAGGCATGGAACTTGTGTCAAGCCTATCTTATTTAATCACTTGCTTTCCCATTCACCATGCTTAGTTCTATTTAATGTAAATTAGAAACTCCTTTCTAATTTCATTCACTCTGGCCAGAGATTCCTGAACTAACATAAGTGGATCAGCATTGAACATTCTCTTCCTACACTGGAAGGGGTAGATCCTTTATTGATCATACACTATCTTCGTGTACTAATTCCTATACCCAGTAAAGCCCTTATAATTGTCCCTTGAGACTAAGAACTAAACCAAAGCATAGTTCAGTGTACACAAGATGACTATGATGACCTCAAGTCTAAGGATACTTGTACAACTATCACTATGTGAACAACTGCTGACACGTGAGTGAACTCCATCAGTTGTTCAGCTGTGTGAGTCATGTTCAGTGAACTTATTCTATAATAAGCACCTACATACTAGCTATAGTGTCACCACACAAATGTCTATGAGAACAGACATCCTTCATAATGAAGCAAGCATAGTATGTACCGATCTTTGCGGATTATTAATTACCAGTTAGTAATCCTACGACCAGGAACTATTCAAGTTTAGAGTTATCATCTTTTAGGTCTCATTATTATGATCTCATCACAATCCATAAAAAGCTTTACTCTAAACTGTGGTATATCTTATTTAAACATTTAAATAGATAGATCCTGTAATAAAAACAAAACAAGTCTTTTATTAATATCAATGAAATCAAAACAGATTACATAAAAGTTATTCCTAAATCCTCATACATGATTGGACTTAGGACATATCTCTTTCAATATACAGCATCTATGGATAACATTGGAAATACTCCGACAAGAGAAGTTGTATGCCAAGTTTTCTAAATGTGAGTTCTGGTTAAAGGAAGTTCAATTTTTGGGACATGTTATTGGAATTGAAGGAGTCAAGGTGGATCCAGAAAATATTGAGGCAATTATGAGTTGGGAGAGACCAAAGACACCTACGGAAGTGCTAAGTTTTCTAGGATTGGCGGGATACTATAGAAGATTTGTTAAAGATTTCTCGAAAATTGACATGCCATTGACTAAGTTGACTAGGAAGAATCAGAAATTTGAATGGAATGCATAATGTGAAGATAGCTTTCAAGAATTGAAACGGATGTTCCATCTACGAGAAGCTTGCCTTAAACCATATATGGTTCGCAGCAGCTTATACACTAGGTGTTCATTTCCCTTGGAAAGAAAACCCTCTGGCTGTGTCATATACACTTCCTCCTCAAGTTCCCCATTGAGGAAGGCCATTTTCACGTCCATTTTCCAGATCTCATAGTCGTAGTAAGCAGCAATCGCAAGCAAAATCCGAATTGATTTTAACAGGGCTACAGGCAAAAAAGTTTCATCAAAGTCAATCCCTTGCCTTTGTTTGAATCCTTTTGCCACGAGCCTGGCCTTATAGGTCTCCACCTAGCCATCTGCTCCAATCTTTCTTTTGTATACCCACTTGCACCCAATAGGCTTAACACCTTCAGGCGCCTCAACCAGAGTCCATACTTGGTTGGTATACATAGATTCTATTTTGGTATTCATGGCACTATGCCTTTTCTCTGAGTCAACACTACTCATAGCCTCATTATATGTCACAGGGTTATCATTATTAATGATTGACAACTCATTGTCATTCTCAATGACAAGGCCATAATACCTCTCAGGTTGGTGAGACATTTTCCCTGTCCTACGAATGGGCTGTTCCACAGAAGGTTGTTCAGTCTGAACAGGTGTTTCCACTTGATCCGTAGTAGTTTGTTCTTCTTGAACTTTATCAAGTTCAATTTTGCTCCCACTATTTCCTTCAAGGATAAACTCCTTTTCCAAGAAGGTAGCATGTCTGGAGATAAACACCCGATGATCGGTGTAAAAGTAATACCCCAAAGTCTCTTTAGGATATCCCACAAAATTACATTTTATGGATCGAGATTCCAGCTTATCTGGGTCAACTTTCTTGACATAAGCTGGACATCCCCAAATCTTAACCTGTTTAAGACTCAGTTTCCTTTCTTTCCATATCTCATATGGTGTTCGAGGAACAGATTTGGAAGGCACCTTATTCAGTAAATATGCTGAGGTTTCCAATGCATCACCCCATAGGAATACTAGAAGATTCGCATAGCTCATCATGGACCGAACCATGTCTAACAAAGTTCAATTTCTCCTTTCAGATACCCCATTTAACTGTGGAGTATATGGAGGAGTCTACTGGGAGACTATACCATTTTCTTTGAGATAATCTAGAAACTCTTCATTCAAGTATTCACCACCTCGATCTGATCGAAGAGTTATAATACTGTGTTTGGTTTGTTTCTCCACTTCATGTTTATATTCTTTGAACTTTTCAAAGGCTTCAGACTTGTGTTTCATCAAATACACATATCCGAATCTAGATCTATCATCTATGAAAGTAATGAAGTACAAAAATCCACCCATGGCTTGCATAGACATTGGTCCACATACATCTGTGTGTACCAATCCTAGCAAATCTGCAGCCCTCTCTCCATGTCCACTAAATGGAGATTTGGTCATTTTACCCAATAGACAAGACTCACATATAGGATATGATTCAAAATCAATGGGGTCAAGTAACCCTTCCTTATGCAATGCCTGCAGTCTATTTTCACTAATATGACCTAGCCTACAGTGCCATAAATAGGTCAAATTTTCATCATCTCATTTTCTTTTATTAGTTTGTTCAATCTGAAGTAAATCATGCTCTACGTTACATACATACAGACCATTATTTAAAATGCCATGTCCAAAAAGAACATTATCTCTAAGGATAGAACATTCATTATTTTTAATAATAAATGAAAAACCATCCACATCCAACATAGGAATAGAAACAATATTCCTCATAATAGAGGGAACGTAATAACAATTATTCAAAATAATAGTCTTGCCCGTAGGCATATGTAAACTAAATGATCCTACAGATATGGCCGCAACCCTTGCTCCATTGCCCATACGTAGAATCACCTCATCTTTTTCAAGAGTCCTACTTCCCTTTAGTCCTTGCAACGAATTGCAAATATGAGAACCACAGGCAGTATCTAATACCCAAATAGAAATTTTACCTAGTGACATATTAACTTCGATCATGAACATGCCTGAATCAGAAGCAGTAGTCTTACTACCCTTCTTCTTCTTCAATTCTGCAAGGTAAACCTTGCAGTTCCTCTTCCAGTGCCCCAACTTGTTATAGTGAAAACAAACAGATAAATTAGGACCAGTCAACTTGTGAGCATCTAGTATGCTCCGGAGTGATAGTGCAGAAGACATGACGAATATAGTAAATCTGTAAATGATAAACACATAACAACACTAGCAAATATTCAATTTCATTTCAAAACACTATATGCATCGGGTCTTTATTCATAAGTGTCTCCCACTAGTTTATCTAATTTTTTCAACCCCCTAAGTGAAAATTAAGCATTCATAATGCTAGTGGGAATAGGGATCCTACATTCCATCACACAACCTCGGCTGTGGCAAGAAATGTCATGTGATGTTCAATAGAAAGACAACTCTTGTCAATTATATCTTATGTTATTCCCTAATATAAGTTTAGCCTCTTGAATAATTGAGTCACGGCTGTGGCACGACAAACTCAATATTCTAAGTCAAACCCAACATTTCGTACAATTGAATCAGTCTCCAACGGCCCATGGCTGTAGCACGTACCGACCTTTAGATTCTAATTCAATGTACACATCTCTATGTAATAGACAAGTATTTCTTATTTCGAAATCAAAGCCCTCGGCTGTAGCATGAAACGACAATGATTTAAAAATAAGAACCACTTTCTACCATGTTGGAAGGCTATGACCGACACAAGCCCGTTGTGTCATTGGCCAATTACTACTTGATATTATTTAATTTTAGAGGGATTATATTACGTTACAATCATAATCATATTATAAAGAGATTCTTCCTTTTAAATTAAATATTTCAAATCAATAATCGATAATCAGATGATTCCCAGATCGGGTGGAGCATTGTCAAGAGGCGTCACTTAATAACCCTTTCTTACAGATAGAAATCTGTTGTTGACAGAATCATTCTTTCTCTCAATATTGAAAATTCATATTCAATTACGTGTTTCATAAACACAAGAATCTCATGATCGTATTTATAATATTAATTGTTAAGACAAGAAACGATTCCTATTTTAGATTTTCTAGAGCACGCCTTAGATTGATTTAAGTTCACCTAAATCTATCATCGCATGGTAAACATAGGCATATATCTCATATATAAAATTATATAAACAAGTAAATGTAAAGTGCAATAAAGTAAATTTGTTTGGTTATGGCCCCATCCTATGTGATCTTTATCAAGCTCATGATAAAGATCAAGGTCAATCTAATATGGTGATGGAAATAAATATAACTACTTATTACATAAGTCTTCTTCTTTGTTTAGACTTCTTGTATGCCTCATTTTCTTCTTTGTATCACCTCCATTGGATAGCCTTCTTGAGTCTTCAATTACATTACATGATTGAAAGTAAAACTAATCTAATGAACTTACAAGAATAACTCGAGTTACATTCGAGATTTATGATTACAAATATTGATGACATGCAAGTCGTATTTAAAACCAAAACCAAAACCAAAACCATTACACTAAGGTCGAAGGCCATAACCATCCACCATGCTTATACAACACATAAAAGCATGTTAAAACACATAATCTGATCTTAACATATCATATTATCCATGATTTAATCATAAAAAAAAATATGACAAAAATCAGAAAAATCAGAATCAAATCAGAAAAACAAGAATCACTGTTTACGGGCAGTAAACGACGTCAAACGCCTTACAGACGAGTCGTTAATAGCTTTAGCTATCCGTTTTGTTCAGACGCTCGTTTACCTATGGAATAGGGTATTCGTTTGCGTAAATCGGACACCAGACCCAGATTTCAGCAAATCTGCAGCAGCCAATTCAGAATCCGTATCTAATATGATTCTCATAATTAGAACAAACATAAATCATGTATATATCAGTATATATACAGATTACATAATTATCTTATGATTATACAACTCACATGAATATCATATATTCAAAACCATACATATATAAGCATATTATATCAACATCAAATCATGGCGAATCACGTACATGCTCATATATCGAAAATAGTTAAACACATAAACGAATTAAAAACTTTTCGCAAGTAGCTCTGATGCCATTGAAGGGTTTTTAGCACATTAACGCAACGAAAACGTAAATTTAAATTTTAAAAAAAATGAAACCCTCCGCAGGATCCATGCGAAAAATAATATTTAATTCGTAGTTCAGTATGTTTACCTTAAGAAACTTTACGTGAATGGAATGATGGAGGTCTTTAATGGCGATCCAAAAATGATGAACGGAGATCCTTAGCAGCTGCTCCTCAAGTGTGAAGCACTCCACCGGTATCCACCAAGAAAATGATGTAATGAAGGAGGAGGAGATGGAGAGAATTAGGGTTTTGTAAATCTTTTTGGTTGAGGCAAAAATAGGGTCTATAATAGTATATTTATAGGCAAAATTTTCAGCTGAAAATTTTCCCATAAAATATTATTATGATTAACCCTTTATTATTCTCACTAATAATTAAAACACCTTTTAATTATTAATCCTTTTTCTAAACACTTTAGAAATAATTCTCTCACTTGATTTAATTTCCAAAAATTAAATTCTTAATTAATAATATTAAGAACTTTTTCTTAATTAATTTATAATCAATTAAATCTCATTTAATCAATTATTAAATTTTCCAATTAATTATTTATTTCATAAATAAATAATTATCAACCATTATTAATTAATTTCTACACCATTAAATCATTCTCTTTTATTGTGTGACCCTGTAGGTTCAATATTAAGCTGGTAGTAGAAATAAATAATAATAAAACTATTTTATCATTATTTATATAAATTCTCTAATTCATTAAATATGATTAATTAATTAATCATATTTATTCTACATCGTGAGGGATACTTCTCAGCATATCGCGACTATCCGGATAATACGAATTCACTGCTTAAAATACCAAGAACCTATTCAGTGAGTAGTTACCGTATAATTAATTCCTTCTACCCTGCAATGTCACGATTAAATATAAGGCATGGAACTTGTGTCAAGCCTATCTTATTTAATCACTTGCTTTCCCATTCACTATGCTTAGTTCTATTTAATGTAAATTAGAAATTCCTTTCTAATTTCATTCACTCTGGCCAGAGATTCCTGAACTAACATAAGTGGATCAGCATTGAACATTCTCTTCCTACACTGGAATGGGTAGATCCTTTATTGATCATACACTATCTTCATGTACAAATTCCTATACCCATTAAAGCCCTTATAATTGTCCCTTGAGACTAAGAACTAACCCAAAACATAGTTCAGTGTACACAAGATGATTATGATGACCTCAAGTCTAAGGATACTTGTACAACTATCACTCTGTGAACAACTGCTGACACGTGAGTGAACTCTATCAGTTGTTCAGCTGTGTGAGTCATGTTCAGTGAACTTATTCTATAATAAGCACCTACATACTAGCTATAGTGTCACCACACAAATGTCTATGAGAACAGACATCCTTCATAATGAAGCAAGCATAGTATGTACCGATCTTTGCGGATTATTAATTAACAGTTAGTAATCCTACGACAAGGAACTATTTAAGTTTAGAGTTATCATCTTTTAGGTCTCATTATTATGATCTCATCACAATCCATAAAAAGCTTTACTCTAAACTGTGGTATATCTTATTTAAACATTTAAATAGATAGAGCCCGCAATAAAAACAAAACAAGTCTTTTATTAATATCAATGAAATCAAAACAGATTACATAAAAGTTATTCCTAAATCCTCATACATGATTGGACTTAGGACATATCTCTTTCAATATGCAACATCTATGGATAACATTGGAAATACTCCGACAAGAGAAGTTGTATGGCAAGTTTTCTAAATGTGAGTTCTGGTTAAAGGAAGTTCAATTTTTGGGACATGTTATTGGAAGTGAAGGAGTCAAGGTGGATTCGGCAAAGATTGAGGCAATTATGAGTTGGGAGAGACCAAAGACACCTACGGAAGTGCGAAGTTTTCTAGGGTTGGCGGGATACTATAGAAGATTTGTTAAAGATTTCTCGAAAATCGCCATGCCATTGACTAAGTTGACTAGGAAGAATCAGAAATTTGAATGGAATGCATAATGTGAAGATAGCTTTCAAGAATTGAAGCAGAGGTTGGTTACATCTCCGATGTTAGTATTACCAGACAAACAAGGAGACTTTATAATTTTTAGTGATGCCTCATATAAAGGTCTGGGTTGTATGCTAATGCAACACAACAAGGTGATTGCGTATGCATCAAGACAGCTGAAACCACATGAATTGAAGTATCCTACACATGACTTGGAATTAGAAGCTATAGTATTTGCTCTTAAGATTTGGAGACATTACCTTTACGGAGAAAGGTGCGAGATCTACACGGATCACAAGAGTTTAAAGTATATTTTCACTCAGAAGGAGCTCAACATGAAGCAAAGGAAATGGTTGGAGTTAATTAAGGACTATGATTGCTTGATAAATTATCATCCGGGAAAGGCGAACGTGGTAGATGATGCTTTGAGTAGGAAGGAAAGATTGAATATAGTAGCAATACCAAAGGAATTATCTGAAGAAATTAAGAGATTTGAATTAGAACTTTATGTTTGCGGAAAAGTTGAAGAGATTTGTCATACTATGACTTTTCAGCCAACATTGTTGGAAAAGATAAAGAAATGTCAGGAAAAAGTGATGAAACAGGAGAATAATCAACTAACCGAGGAAGAGATTTGTACTCAAAGGGATGAGCAAGGAATACTATAATTTTCCTCAAGAATTTGGATTCCTCGTGTTACTGAATTGAAGGATGCGATATTGCAAGAAGCTCATAATTCTAGATTTTCAATCCATCAGGGAAGCACCAAGATGTACCAGGACTTGAAGCAGAACTTTTGGTGGCCAAATATGAACCGAGAAGTAGCAGAATGGGTTGTGAAGTTCTATACTTGTCAGAAAGTGAAGACAGAACATCAAAGACCAAGTGGATTAATTCATCACTTAAAGATTCCACAATGGAAGTGGGAAAACATTGCCACGGACTTTATAGTAGGATTACCATGAACGAAATCCGGACATGACGCTATATGGGTTATAAATGACCGCCTTACGAAGTCGGCACATTTTCTTCCAATTAATGAAAGGTCTTCATTGGATAGATTGGTCCACCTGTATGTGCGTGAAATCATATTACGATATGGTGTGCCTGTATCGATAGTTTCAGACAAAGATCCATGATTTAACTCGAGATTATGGAAGCAATTTCAAGAAAGTCTCGGCATAAATTTAAACATGAGTACGACGTATCATCCGCAGAATGATGGTCAAAGCGAAAGGACAATTCAAATAATTGAAGACATGTTGCGCAGTTGTGCGATTGATTTTACGGGAATTTGGGACAACCATTTGCCATTAGTAGAGTTCTTCAACAACAACAGCTATCACACCAGTATTTGAAAGAGATGTGTCCTAAGTCCAATCATGTATGATGATTTAGGAATAAATTTATGTAATCTGTTTTGATTTCATTGATATTAATAGAAGACTTGTTTTGGTTTTATTGCGGGCTTTATCTATTTAAGTGTTTAAATAAGATATACCATAGTTTAGAGTAAAGCTTTTTATGGATTATGATGAGATCATAATAATGAGACCTAAAAGATGATAACTCTGAACTTAAATATTTCCTGGTCGTAGGATTACTAACTGGTAATTAGTAATCCGCAAAGATCGGTACATACTATGCTTGCTTCATTATGAATCTGTTCTCATAGACATTTGTGTGGTGACACTATAGCTAGTATGTAGGTTATTCTAAAATAAGTTCACTGAACATGACTCACACAGCTGAACAACTGATGGAGTTCACTCACGTGTCAGCAGATGTTTACATAGTGATAGTTGTACAAGTATCCTTAGACTTGAGGTCATCATAGTCATCTTGTGTACACTGAACTATACTTTGGTTAGTTCTTAGTCTCCAGGGACAATAATAAGGGCTCTACTGGGTGTAGGAATTTGTACACGAAGATATCGTATGATCAATAAAGGATCTACCCCTTCCAGTGAAAGGAAAAGAATGTTCAATGCTGATCCACTTATGCTAGTTCAGGAATCTCTGGCCAGAGTGAATGAAATTAGAAAGGAGTTTCTAATTTACATTAATTAGAACTAAGCATAGTGAATGGGAAAACATATGATTAAATAAGATAGGCTTGACACAAGTTCCATGTCTTGTATTTAATCGTGACATTGCAGGGTAGAATGAATTGATTGTACGGTAACTATTCACTGAATGGGTTCTTGGTATTCTAAGCAGTGAATTCGTATTATCCGGATAGTCGTAATATGCTGAGAAGTATCCCTCATGATTTAGAATAAATATGATTAATTAATTAATCATATTTAATGAGTTAGAGAATTTATATAAATAATGATAAAATAGTTTATTATTATTTATTTCTACTACCAGATTAATATTGAACCTACAGGGTCACACCATTAAAGAGAATGATTTAATGGTGGAGGAATTAATTAATAATGGCTGATAATTATTTATTTATATAATAAATAATCAATTGGTAAATTTAATAATTGATTAAATGAGATTTATTTAATTATAAATTAATTAAGAAAAAGTTCTTAATATTATTAATTAAGAATTTAATTTTTGGAAATTAAATCAAGTGAGAGAATTATTTATAAAGTGTTTAGAAAAAGGATTAATAATTAAAAGGTGTTTTAATTATTAGTTAATTGGTTAATAAGAATAAAGGGTTAATAATAATAATATTTTATGGGAAAATTTTCAGCTGAAAATGTTGCCTATAAATCTACTATTATAAACCCTAATTTGTCTCAACCTAAAAAAGTTAAGCAAACCCTAATTCTCCCACCCCTTCCTCCTCCATTACATTGATCTCTTGGTGGATACCGGTGGAGTGCTTCATACTTGAGGAGCAGCTGCTAGGGATCTCCGCTCATCATTCTTGGATCGCTTTTAAAGGTTAGAAATCGATCCCATATGATTTAATCACGATTTGTATGCCTTTATTTGGATTTTAAATCAAGAAAATTGTTTTACCAAGCTTCTGTGATGTATAAAATCCTACAATGGTAGCAGAGCTTAGGTTGTATGCATATAGATCTGTGATAAAAATTTCAGAATTTTATGATCTTGTATGAATTTATTATGATTTTTGCAAGTTATATCATGGATTAATTATGATTGATTAGAAATTGTTTCTCAAAATTTTTTTGACTGTTGATATGGGTTCTACAAGTGTTGTAGATCGTCTGGTTATTTTTTTCATAATTTTCTGATGTGTGGATTAATTATTATGATTTTTTGAAATTTTTTTAATTAAAATTCATTATTAAATATGTATATGTATATATAATCTGTTATATATATATATATATATATATATATATATATATATGTTGTCACCTTCTGATATTAAAGAGAAGAATGTACTGACTGTGATGGTTGGCACGGCGTTCGGTGTAAAGTACGGCGGCTGTTGATTGATTAATAAAAAAAGGGAAGAAGAAGCTGACTGGCGCAGGCACGCGGGGAAAGGGATGTCGCGCATTCCGGGAATGCGTTACACCCTGTGGCGCATTCACAGAATGCGTTACACCTTTTAATGGCTTAAAAGGGTTGTAACGCATTACCGGAATGCGTTACAGGGCTTGTAACGCGTTCCTGTAATGCGTTACAGCCCATCTGTTTTTTTTAATTTGATTTCTGGGAGTTTCGTAACTCCGTTTTGGGCGTGCAATATATCGTTGGATTCATTTTTCCGAGACAGGTCTAATGGATTGGTCAAATTTTTTTTATATAAAAGTTTTGAACTGTTTATATTCCCAAAAGTTTTTAAAGCATGTTTTAATTGTTTTAATTACCTTTTAAATACTTCATGTGGTAGATAGAGATGTATAATGCTTAGAGTAATATGCTACATGATTTAACATGCGTACCTTTACATTTTTTTATTTTTATATATGAGATATATGCCTATGTTTACCATACGATGATAAATTTAGGTGAACTTAAATCAATATAAGGCGTGCTCTAGAAAATCTAGAATAGGAATCGTTTCTTGCCTTAATAATAAATATTATGAATACAATCATGAGATTCTTGTGTTTATGAAACACGTAATTGAATATGAATTTTCAATATTGAGAGAAAGGATGATTCTGTCAACAACATATTTCTATCTGTAAGAAAGGGGTATTAAGTGACGCCTCTTGACAATGCTCCCCCCGATCTGAGAATCATCTGATTATCGATTATTGATTTGAAATATTTAATTTAAAAGGAAGAATCTCTTTATAATATGATTATGATTGTAACTTAATATAATCCCTCTAAAATTAAATAATATCAAGTAGTAATTGGGCAATGACACAATGGGCTTGTGTCGGTCAAAGCCTTCCAACATGGTAGAAAGTAGTTCTTATTTTTGAATCATTGTCGTTTCGTGCTACAACCGAGGGCTTTGATTTTGAAATAAGAAATACTTGTCTACTACATAAAGATGTGTGCATTGAATTAGAATCTAAAGGTCGTTACGTGCTGCAGCCGTGGGCCGTTGGAGACTGATTCAATTATACGAAATGTTGGTTTAGACTTGACTTAGAATATTGAGTATGTCGTGCTACAACCGTGACTCAATTATTCAAGAGGCTAAAGTTTTATTAGAGAATAACATAAGTTGTCGTCTACCTATTGAACATCACATGACATTTCGTGCTACAACCGAGGTTGTCTGATGGAATGTAGGATACCTATTCCCACTAGCATTATGAATGCTTAATTTTCACTTAGGGGTTGTATAAATTAGATAAACTAATGGGAGCCACTTATGAATAAAGACCCAATTCTTATAGTATTTTGAAATGAAATTGAATATTTGCTAAGTTTTGTTATGTGTTCATCATTTACAGATTTACTATATACGTTATGTCTTCTGCACTATCACTCCGGAGCATACTAGATGCTCACAAGTTGACTGGTCCTAATTTTGCTGACTGGCTTCGAAACTTGAGAATTGTTCTCAGGGTTGAGAAGCTGGAATATGTGCTTAACTCACCTAAGCCTACTGAACCTGCTAACGATGCACATAATGATGAACATATTGTGTATCGTAAGTGGATAGATGATGTAAATGTTGCTCAATGCATCATGCTAGCTTCCATGAACATTGAGCTACAGAAGTAACATGAGCATATGGATGCTCACACTATCCTTATGCATCTACAAGAGTTGTATGATGTGGCAGGGAAGATAGCTCGATATGAGATATTGAAGGAGCTGTTCGGTTGTAGGATGTGTGAGGGATCATCTGTGAATGACCATGTACTTAAGATGATCAATTTGATTGAACGTCTTGGACAACTTGGTTTTGCCATTGATGGGGAGCTGAGCCAAGAGTTGGTCTTGCAATCACTTCCGAGTTCATTCTCGTAGTTTGTTGTGAACTTTCACATAAATAAGCTAGATGTCAGCCTGCCTGAACTCCACAACATGTTGAAGACTGCGGAATTGAATTTTCCCCCAAAGAAGAGTTCTGTTCTTCTAATTGGTGAAGGTTCCAATCCTAAGAAAAGGAAGAAGAACCCTTCCAAGAAGAAGAAATTAGGTGAGAAAAAGCCGGTTCCACCAAAAGCTGAAGACCCCAAGAGCAAAGCTGTTTGCTTTCACTGTAACAAGATGGGGCACTGGAAGAGGAACTGCAAGGTTTACCTTGCAGAATTGAAGAAGAAGAAAAGCAGTGAGACTACCGCTTCTGATTCAGGTATGTTCATGATCGAAGTTAATATGTCACTAAGTCAAATTTCTACTTGGGTATTAGATACCGCCTGTGGTTCTCATATTTGCAATTCGTTGCAGGGACTAAAGGAAAGTAGGACTCTTGAAGAAGATGAAGTGATTCTACGTATGGGAAATGGAGCAAGGGTTGCCGCCATATCTGTAGGATCATTTAGTTTACATATGCCTACGGGCAAGACTATTATTTTGAATAATTGTTATTACGTTCCCTCTATTGTGAGGAATATTGTTTCTATTCCTATGTTGGATTTGGATGGTTTTTCATTTATTATTAAGAATAATGAATGTTCTATTCTTAGAGATAATGTTCTTTATGGAAGTGGTACTTTAAATAATGGTCTTTATGTATGTGACGTAGAGCATAATTTACTTCAAATTGAACAAACTAATAAAAGAAAAAGGGATGATAAAATCTCACTTTCTTGTGGCACTGCAGACTTGGTCATATTAGTGAAAATAGACTGCGGACATTGTATAAGGAAGGGTTACTTGACCCCTTTGATTTTAAATCATATCCTACATGCGAGTCTTGTCTATTGGGTAAAATGACCAAATCTCCATTTAGTGGACATGGAGAGAGGGCTGCAGATTTGCTAGGATTGGTACATACAGATGTATGTGGACCAATGTCTACGCAAGCCATGGGTGGATTTTCATACTTCATTACTTTCATAGATGATCGATCTAGATTCGGATATGTGTATTTGATGAAACACAAGTCTGAAGCCTTTTAAAAGTTCAAAGAATATAAGAATGAAGTGGAGAAACAAACCAAACATAATATTATAACTCTTCGATCAGATCGAGGTGGTGAATACTTGAATGGAGAGTTTCTAGATTATCTCAAAGAAAATGGTATAGTCTCCCAGTGGACTCCTCCATATGCTCCACAGTTGAATGGGGTATCTGAAAGGAGAAATCGAACTTTGTTAGACATGGTTCGGTCCATGATGAGCTATGCGAATCTTCCAGTATTCCTATGGGGTTATGCGTTGGAAACCTCAGCATATTTACTGAATAAGGTTCCTTCCAAATCTGTTCCTCAAACTCCATATGAGATATGGAAAGAAAGGAAACCGAGTTTTAAACACGTTAAGATTTGGGGATGTCCAGCTTATGTCAAGAAAATTGACCCAGATAAGCTGGAATCTCGATCCATAAAATGTAATTTTGTGGGATATCCTAAAGAGACTTTGGGGTATTACTTTTACACCGATCATCGGGTGTTTATCTCCAGACATGCTACCTTCTTGGAAAAGGAGTTTATCCTTGAAGGAAATAGTGGGAGCAAAATTGAACTTGATGAAGTTCAAGAAGAACAAACTACTACGGATCAAGTGGAAACACCTGTTCAGACTGAACAACCTTCTGTGGAACAGCCCATTCGTAGGACAGGGAAAGTGTCTCGCCAACCTGAGAGGTATTATGGCCTTGTCATTGAGAATGACAATGAGTTGTCAATCATTAATAATGACAACCCTGTGACATATAATGAGGCTATGAGTAGTGTTGACTCAGAGAAAAGGCATAGTGCCATGAAATCCAAAATGGAATCTATGTACCAACCAAGTATGGACTCTGGTTGAGGCGCCTGAAGGTGTTAAGCCTATTGGGTGCAAGTGGGTATACAAAAGAATGATTGGAGCAGATGGCCAGGTGGAGACCTATAAGGTCAGGCTCATGGAAAAAGGATTCAAACAAAGGCAAGGGATTGACTTTGATGAAACTTTCTCACCTGTAGCCCTGTTAAAATCAATTCGGATTTTGCTTGTAATTGCTGCTTACTACGACTATGAGATCTGGAAAATGGACGTGAAAACGGCCTTCCTCAATGGGGAATTTAAAGAGGAAGTGTATATGACACAGCCAGAGGGTTTTCTTTCCAAGGGAAATGAACACCTAGTGTGTACGCTGCTGCATACCATATATGGTTTAAGGCAAGCTTCTCGTAGATGGAACATCCGTTTTAATGAGACAATCAAAGAGTTTGGTTTTATCAAAAACATAGATGAACCATGTGTCTACAAGAAGGTTAGTGGGAGCGCGGTAACATTTCTTGTATTGTATGTGGATGACATACTTCTTATAGGAAATAATATACCGATGCTGCAATCAGTCAAAGTATTGCTCTCGAAGAACTTCACCATGAAGGACTTGGGAGAAGCATCCTACATTCTCGGTATAAAGATCTATAGAGATAGATCTAGAAGAATGATAGGTCTTACCCAGGGTACATACATCCAGAAAGTGCTTAAAAGGTTTAGCATGGAAAACTCCAAAAGAGGTCTCATACCGATGAGCCATGGAGTGTCCCTTTCCGGAAAGATGTCTCCTAAGACACCTGAGGAAAGAGAGCGTATGAGTAAGATTCCTTATGCTTCAGCAATAGGATCTATCATGTACGCGATGTTGTGTACTAGGCCTGATGTTACTTATTCAATTAGTGTGACGAGCAGATATCAGTCCAATCCAGGTGAAGACCACTAGAAAGCAGTGAAGAACATCCTTAAGTACTTGCGAAGGACTAAGGACATTTTTCTTGTTTTTGGTGGTGAATCTGAGTTGAAAATAGAAGGTTATACTGACTCTAGTTTTCAATCAGAAAGTGATGATAGCAAATCCATGTCAGGGTACGTGTTTACTCTGAATGGTGGTGCGGTTAGTTGGAAGAGTTCCAAATAGTCTACAACGGCTGACTCCACAGCGGAAGCAGAATATATAGCTGCAAGTGAGGCTACAAAAGAAGCCGTTTGGATGAGGAAATTTGTTTCTGAGTTGGGAGTTGTTCCTAGCGTTGAAGAGCCTATTGTGCTGTATTGTGATAACAACGCAGCAATAGCACAAGCCAAGGAACCTAGGTCTCATAAAAATTCCAAACATGTCATGCGGCGCTTTCATCTGATTAGGGAGATTTGGAAAGAAAGGGAAGTTAGCACCTAGATATATTGGTCCTTTTGAAATTTTAAGTCAAGTAGGGAAGGTGGCCTATGAATTAGCTTTGCCGCCTCAGTATCAGCATGTGCATAATGTGTTTCACGTGTCATTGCTTAAGAAGTATAATCCTGATGCCAACCATGTGATAGAGTATGAACCTATAGAGATTCAGACAGACCTGTCATTAGTGGAGCAACCTGTCAAATACTCGACTGGCAAGAGAAGAGTCTTACAAATAAGTTGGTCAAGTTGGTAAGAGTACTTTGGAGAAATCCCAAGGTTGAAGAATCAACGTGGGAACTAGAGTCGGATATGCATAGCTGGTATCCTCAGTTATTCTCCTAGATTCTAAGAACAGAATCCTTTAAGGGGGAGAGGATGTTACGACCGATATTTCTAAAACTTATCTATATATAATTGTGTGTTTATAATAAAGATTTTAATTATGTTGAATTATAAATGTGGATGATCTATATGTTGAGTGCCTATAAATTAAGTGTTTAATGTATTAGTTATATAAAAAATTTTGAAAGGAAAATCTTATTATTTAGTATTTTTAAATGATAGTCAAAAGTATTTCATTCTATATGAAAAATCGATTTTTAAAATCTTTTAACAACAAATTTTCAAATCTTATATCATTAAATTTCTAAAATCATAAGCTATTTTATAATATTTATTTTGTGATTTATGGAAGTGTATTTATCTTTATAGCAATTGGTTTATAAAAATTAGTTGATTTTTAATTTGCAATTTACTTAGTTGCCCTTGCATGCATTTTGCTCCCAAACACAAGTTAAGGGCAAATTTGGAAATTCAAGCCCCACTAACTACTACTTTACTAACCAAATTACTACCTTATCCTTGCATGCAAAATGACACAAGCTTGCTTAAGGGTTACTCTTGTCAATTCTCAATTCCACTCATTTTCTAGTCAAATCAAAACCATAAAAATCAAGTACAAGTTGTCATAATCACACTCACTTCACTCCACTCCACCCTCACCTCTCTTCTCCCTCTCTCTCTCTCTCTCTCTCTCTCTCTCTCTCTCTCTCTCTCTCTCTCTCTCTCTCTCTCTCTCTCTCTCTCTCTCTCGGCCTTCACTCTCGACTGAAGCCCCCACCCCCCTTTTTTCTTCATTTTTTATTCAAACATCCATCTTCCATTTAAATAATCTTACTTCCCATACTTTGTTCTTTAATAATCCAAAGAGTTTAGGGTGAAAAATCTATGTTTTGATCTTCCATGGTAGTGTTTTGTTAAACTCAAAGTGAACACCCTTGATTCTTGTGAATCTAAGGCTTTCACCATGAGATATATATTCATAGGGTTGATAATGCCTAGACATGAGTGTGTCACACTCATACAAATGTTGTATTCACCCTAATCCACTCGGCCATGACTTGTTAGGAGCCGAATGGATGGTGTTCTTGTTGCCTTATTGATTTTTGTGTGTTTATGTGATAATAGCTTGGTTTTGGAAATAAAAACTTGATAAAATCTTTGCATGCTAAGTTATCACATTAGTTATGGTTAATGCTAGGCTTGACTGTTAATTCTATGATGAAATTTATTTAGAAACCATATTATTTTTGGCTTGTAAGTTCGAAAGCATGCATGAATAGGTTCAACTCATGATTTTCGAAAGTTCTTGATTATTTGGATTGATTTTTGTTAATAATCTCTAATTTCAGTTAAGTTAGGATATTAATTATGATATTTTCTCCTTGTTATGTGTTTTTGATTCGTATATATATGGAGGATTTAAGTTGTTATTTTCGAAATTGAGATGACTTGTAATTAGTATATTATTTTGACTCTTGTTTTGCTATATTGCACTCTAGGTAAGGATGATCTCCACTAAGCCAATATTGTGTGTGGGAGTGTTAGTTCAGTAGGTTACCTTGGTTGAGGTTTGTTTTGGGTTTTGATTGATGTTTGGTTTGGTTTGTCAAGTGGGAAATATGGTGGAAAGGGGTACATTAGATTCTGCAGAATTTCAATTTGGTTTCATGAGGTTTAGAGTGAGATTTGACCTTGTCATTGTAATGCACTTTGAGGCCCAAGTCACCAAAAGCTAGTACTAGGGGTATAATTCAAATTTTAGGTGTTTTTTAGAGGTTTGTAGGTTGTTTGGTTAGGTGCACGAGTGAAAACACTAAATCTGTCCAACAGGGGACAATTTTACCGCAACCTAGAAATGGGGAGTTTTGACCATGTCATGGGTAGGAACTCACTAGGCCTTGGTTGGCCCTAGTTAGAGGGAGTGTCTTAGGTGTTTTTACAGCCATAGTTCATAGGAGTTGAGTTAGGATCATGTGTCACAAGTTAGTGCAAATCAGGACACTTTTCTGTCTAGAAAACATGGGAACATTGGACTTTAAGCTTAGGCCTAGGTAGGCCCAAGCTAGTCCTTTGAGTCAAACCAAGTTTGGAAGTTACCTTATGATCAGAAGAGTCTAATGTAGAAATTTGGGAGGTAAACTTGAGGAGTAAGGGTGTCAATTGTTCTCATAAACCCATTGGTGTCATCCTGAAATCACTATAATGAGCACATTCACTTAACATTTAGTTTTAGAGCACTTATGAGTGATGCCTAGGTTGACCATCATAGTTGTAAGATAGTATAAGGTCATTAGAATGTAAGTCCTAGTTCAGGGTCAATAGGAACTTGATGGTTTAGAAAAGGCACTTCGAGTTTCAAGGTCAATTTTAAGAGTTTTGACTAGTTTAGCATAACTAAGTGACTTGAGTAAGTGGAGTGAGATCATCCAAGCTTAGTTATGCAATATAGTGTGTTAATGTATTATTATATATTTAAATGTGTTATGTGAGCATATGTGGCTATGATCTATTATGCTTATAAGGTAATTGTAAGCATGTATGTGTATATAGGCCTAAATGCCAATGTGCTTACTTTCGGTTTATAAATAGGTTGAGTTAGTGAGAATATATTATAATGAGGTTATTATTATTTTTGTGTAGGCTCTCGAGACGAGGGTAAACTTGCCATTAAATTCGAGTAAAGCTCCCAGTTGCCCCCACCTGCCAGTCAAGTCAAGCCTTTATCAAGGCAAGTGTTTCAACCTATCTTTTTGTGTTTACACTGCAAGTGTGTGTTAACCTAGCTTTTAAATATGATGCGAGTATTCTAATTCACTTTGATATAGATGTATACATGACCCAAGTGGTTTCAAATCTATCTTTTGTAATATATGCAAATGCCATGACCCCTCAAGTATCTATTGCAAGTAGTTTAACTTTACTTAGAGATTGCTATGCAAGTAATTCAAAAGTCATACCATGCTAGTATAACAAAATAATTGTGATGCTTAACCATGTATAAGTTGTATTTAGTAACCTTATCTTGACACCTAATAGTCAGTTATTCCTCAAAGTTGTTCATATATGCTTGATAACTCCATTCTTATCCTTAAACCATGAGACCCTATTATACTTTGAACTGATACTCATCTTCTTTATATTCTAAATACCTATGTCTTATCTGGAACCACTACATTGAACCTAATTTGACTTAGTTCCTTTATACTATCCAATAACCCTGTTAAACCGTAATACCAAATCCCTTGTGAATAGAAACTTTGCAAATCCATTCGATAAGTTATCAGTCCAATTGATCATGGCCTTAAAGTTTATTGAACCTATTCCATGTGCTTCGAAGTTCATCTAGAACCCTTGATAAAGAAGTTCACTGTTTAAGAAATTAACCATCCCTTGGCATCGGTTTTTAAAATAAAAAGTTAAAAGTGGATTTTCAGTCCCAAGGGGGACAAATGTTTTCTTTAGATAGTGGATCTAGACTGAGACGCAAGTCCTTTCCGCTTTTAAATTATAGGCTTAAAGGTTGCCTAGGGATCCCATTAATGTTCTAGAACCCAGCGAGGTTAAGGATTACTTCGCGGCTGATCACCGGCTGTAATCCATAGCGTCATAAAATGGTTTTGATAAAGAAATGGTTTTTAATTGTTTTGGTACAAATAGATGATGCCATCACCCTAAAAGTTTATCTCTTGTTATTATATTATTGGATCTTTCATTCCCACTGTTATCCTTTCATTTTTGTTTATGTATTATATAGCACTTGTTGAGCATTTGGCTCACTACTTGCTTTCACCTTGATATTTCAGCTAGCAAATATAATTAGATTCAAGCAGGCCGCGCGTAAGACTTATGATGTCGATTCGTATGTTCGAGCTCCGGTAGATTAGTGATCGTTTTGTGTGAGGACTCGATATTGAAACTAAGTTGTAATAGATAATAGTGTTGGGCTGTTCCAAACCCTAAACTATAAGATCTTGGTTTTGGTGTATATATTTCTATTTGTTAACTTTTGTAATTATTCGTGTAGTTTTCTTTTGTTAAATTTGGGGTGTGACACTCACCTGAGTGGGATTGTGTTTGAGTTTGTGTTTGTGTTGTTATGCCTGGGTGAACTGCAATTTGGTTTTGAAATGTTTTACCTGCAGTTTAGCACAAATACCTGTTGATTGATTATCTAAATTTCCTGTTGTTGTCTGAATAGATTATGTTGGACATGTAATGCATTGAACATATGTATCTTTTTGGAGTTTAATTAGACATATGCATTGTAAGATACTTAGTTGCAAGCATTATTACAGAAAAGATTATAATCAATTCAGATAAACACATAGAAATCATTACATAAATAAAAGAATGATAGAGAAGGAGTAGAATTTCATTAAACATGGAAACATAGTACATTAAGATATAGATTTCAACAAGTAAATCCTTATCCTAACTACTCTAGTTTTTGCTTCTTCTTCTCGGCCTCTATCCTCCTTGCCAGGCGCTGGTAAGCTCTGGAAATGGAGTGTGCAAGAGAAATGATTCTCTCCTGCAACTCCAGAGCAGCAAGACATTGTTGCTCAGCCACCATGGCACATTTCTCCTGCTCCAAAGAGACTTTTTCCTCAAAGAAAAGGAAGTTTATCTGATCATCCCATGAGAGTTCATCAAAGACGTCAAGTGGAACATCAAAGGGGCTACATATGATCCCTTTAATGCGGACTTGAAGCCCAAAAGGGTCAAAATAGACCTTATTATCATCCAGGTGATGGGCTGGAAGATAAACACCGTTGTTGAGCATGTGGAAAACAGGGGCAGCCATTGGAGAGAGATGAACAATAGGTGAGTTTTGAGGTTAGGATATTTGTTGAGAAAGAAAGCAGTGATAAATAATGAAGAGCGAAGGATTTGAATTTATAGAAGGAGAAAAGAAAGAAACCAGGATACTCTTGAGTTTCCCGGTTAATAACTGTAATAATCACATAAACATACTTTACGAGTATCTAGACAGTTAAAAGTGACTTAACTTTCTAGTTACTATTCCCCATGCAAGTACTCAAGAGTCTTAGTTCACTTTCTGGGTTAACTATTCCCCATGCAAACAAACAAGTACCCCTACACAAAAAGTAACCCTTCCTATCAGCAAAATATTTCACTAGCTAACTCATCAAAACAAATACTGATAAGGAATTATTTTGAATAAATTCAAAATACATAATTAGCATATAGTCAAATAAATTTAACTATTATCAGCATTCTCAAAAAATCACATATAATGTACTAGTCTACTTACATTATACTAACATAATCCACATTTTTAAAAAAATGCACATAAGCACGTAAATGTGTCAATAAGTCTGAGTAATAATAGACAAGAATGTCAAAAGTATTTTGCTGAACATAATTTATGAATTAAATTATTTCAGTTTTCATACTTTTTGCTTCTATTGATCTGCTATTTATTAACTTCATATATTTAGGATATAAATTAATAAATATTCAGTTTTCTTAGAATTTTGAGAAATTCCAAGTTAAAATATGTATCGAGAAGTCTGGGTATTTATAGTAAAAGTAAGTGACTTGTCGAGAACTCAAAAATAGACATTTGGAGTTTATCTATCGAGAAGTCATTTTAAGAAATGAAGTGCATATCGAGAAGTCATTTTAAATTACTCTTTTATAGAACTCAAAATTGACTTATCGAGATGTCAAATTAATACCCAGATTGTCCAAAAGGTGGATTGAATTAATTCCAACTTTTATTTAAATAAGTTCAATATAAAATTAGAATAAATTTTCCAAAAGTATTTTACCAAATAATTTATTAAATTAAATTATTTCAGTTCTGAGTTATTGATAAGTCAAAAAATAGACTTGTAGATAACTCTGTGAATTAACACTACTAGAGAACTCTACAAAGACTTATTGATAAGTCATATTAAGCCTATCGAGAAGTCACTCGAGAAGTCAGTAATTGACTCACTCGAGAAGTCCTAAAATGACATGTCGAGAAATCAATTTGACTTATCGAGAACTCAGTTCTCTATATACTTTTGGTTTTTTTTTTGTAATTCTGCCTTATGTTAATTTTACATATTGAGAATGTAAATTAACACTGAGCAGTTTACTTAGAATTTGAAAAATTCCAAGTTAAATTTGAATTTGAAAAACAAATATGCAGAGATTTCTGAAATATTTATAATTCATATTTCAGTTAGTTTCCAACTAAATCAAATTAATATTGATTTACTGGAGATTAATCTGCTGCAAAACATTAGCTGAGTTCTTGCCTTAGGATGAAGAATTAAACATTCCAATTTAACCTACAAGTCTAGTGAAAGTTGCTTCATCCAAAAGTTTAGTAAAAATGTCAGCCAATTATTTTTTTGTTGGTACAAAAATGAGCTCTATGTTACCATTTGTAGCATGTTCTCTAATAAAATGGTACCTAACATCAATGTGCTTTGTCCTAGAATAATTAACTGGATTGGCTACTATAGATATAGCACTATTATTGTCACACATAATAGGAATTTTGTGTAACACTAGGCCATAATCCATTAGCTGATTTCTAATACAAAGCACTTGAGAACAATAACTTCTTGCATCTATGTATTCAGCTGTAGAAGTTGATACATATTGTTGTTTCTTGCTATACCAGAATACAAGTCTTTGTCCAAGAAATTGACAGCTTCCATTGGTACTCTTTATGTCAACCCTGCATCTAGCAAAATCTGCATATGTGTAACCAACAGCTTCAAAACCAGTTCCCTTAGGATACCATAATCCCAAGTTTGGAGTTCCCTTCAAGTATCTAAAAATCCTCTTTACAGCTATCAAATGTGATTCTTTTGGATTGGCTTGAAATCTTACACATAGACATGTTGCAAACATGATGTCTGGTCTACTTGCTGTTAAATAAAGCAATGATCCAATCATTCCTCTATAGCTTGAGATATCTATACTCTTGCCCTTTTTATCTTCATCCAACTTTGTTGCAGTAGACATAGGTGTAGATGCAGGTGAACAATCAACCATTCCAAACTTTTTCAATATATCCTTGACATATTTAGTTTGGCTGATGAAGATACCATCACTTCTTTGATTGACTTGAAGTCCAGGGAAGTAACTCAGTTCCCCCATCATACTCATTTCATATTTACTTTACATAAGCTTGGAGAATATTAGGCAAAACTTCTCATTAGTAGAACCAAAGATGATATCATCCACATAAATCTGAACTAGGATAATATCTTCACCATGTTTCTTGTAAAAGAGAGTCTTGTCTATGGTTCCTCTAGTAAAACCATGCTTCAGTAGGAAATCTGATAGTGTGTCATACCAAGCTCTAGGTGCCTGTTTTAGTCCATATAGAGCCTTGAGTAACTTATACACAAAATTTGGAAATTTTGGATCTTCAAATCCAGGTGGTTGTTGCACATAAACTTCTTCTTCTAGCTCACCATTCAGAAAGGCACTTTTGACATCCATTTGATACACTTTGAAGTTTGAATGTGCAGCAAATGCTAGGAAAATTCTTATAGCTTCAAGTCTTGTAACTGGAGCAAAAGTTTCATCAAAATCAATTCCTTTTTGTTGATAATAGCCCTTAGCAACCAATCTAGCTTTGTTCCTGACAACTATGCCATTTTCATCCATCTTGTTCCTGAACACCCATTTTGTTCCAATAATACTTCTATTCTTTGGTGCAGGAACTAATTTCCAGACTTTGCTTCTTTCAAACTGATTCAGTTCTTCCTATATGGCAGATATCCAGTCAGGATCATCAAGAGCTTCATCAATTTTCTTAGGTTCTACTTGAGACTAAAAATATGCATGTAGGCACTCATTAGCAGTTGCACTTCTAGTCCTCACACCAGCAGTAGGATCACCAATAATTGCATCTTTAGTGTGACTCCTATCCCACTTCCTTGTATGAGTTTGTTGACTTGTGCCTTCATTATTTTCTTCATTGTTGGTATGACTGCTGGATCCTTCTTCTCTTTCTCCCCCTAAAATTTTTGTGCTCTCAAATTCAGGTGTTTGAGATGAGTTTCCATTTTCATGATTTTCCTATTGAGTAGTCTCTTCATTTAATGTCTGTTCTGCATTAACTTCATCTTCTCAATCAGAATCACTATCAATGTTGAGGTTTTCAAATTCCAGGGCTTCAGCTTCATTATCATCAAGGCATTTCAAGCCTGGACAATTGTCATCATCAAAGGTCACATCTGTGCTCTCCATAATCTTCTTTTGATCAATCACATAAACTTTGTAGACTGTTCTTTCCAGTGAATATCCCAGAAAAATTGCTTCAAAAAACTTTTAGTCAAATTTTCCCACATATTCAGAGTTGTTTTTCAAAATGTAACACTTGCTTCCAAACACATGAAGATGCTTTACAATAGGCTTCCTCTTACACATGATTGAGTATGATGACTTGCCATGTGCCTTGTTAATGAGATATATGTTCTGAGTGTAACATGCAGTGTTAACAGCCTCTTCCCAGAAACTTGTTGGCAACTTGGCATCTTGCAGCATTGTCCTGGAAGCTTCAACCAATGTTCTATTCTTTCTCTCAACTACTCGATTTTGTTGAGGTGTCCCGGCAGCTGAGAATTCTTGAACAATGCCTTTGCCTTTGCAGAATTCACTTAATGTACCATTTCTGAATTCTGTTTCATTTTCACTTCTCAATCTTTTCACACAATTATAATCTTCAGCCTGTTTTTCTATCTTCTTGATGTGCTCAATTATGATGTGTGAAGTTTCATCTTTAGAGTACATGAACTCTACCCAAGTGTATCTTGAGAAATCATCCACCATCACAAGGGCATATTTGTTCCTTGAAATTGATAAGACATTCATTGGACCAAATAAGTCCATATGAATAAGTTGCAAGGGTGCACTTATAGAATTCACAGTTTTTGACGATCTTTTCATTTTTCCTTTCTGACAAGCTTCATAAACTTCAACTTGAGCAAATTCTAGTTTGGACATGTCTCTTACTAACTCCTTTTTAACTAAGGTGTGTTAATTTCCTTGAAATTCAAGTGAGACAGCTTCTTATGCCATAGCTTGCTTTGTTCTTCTGATGCCTTGGTGTAGAAGCAGCAAATACCATCCTTATTTATTGAGTCCAAGTCTGTAACAAACAAGCTTCCTTTCCTTGCTCCTTTCAGAGCAACTTCACCAGTTTTCTTGCTGGTAAAAGTGCATTCTTCTTTGTTGAATAGAACTTCAAAGCCTTTGTCTGCAAATTGGCTAACACTGAGAAGATTCACTTCAAGACCAGCTACTAGTGCTACATCATCAATGACAATATTTCCAGAAACAATCTTGCCATATCCCATTGTGAATTCTTTGTTGTTGTCTCCAAAGGTCACCAACGGGTCAGCTTTCTCCTTAAACTGTGATATCAGGGCCTTATCACCTGTAATATGTCTGGAACATCCACTATCAATGATCCATATGACTTTCTTCACTTTGCCCTACACACAATGAGATTTAGTTGTGTTTAGTGACCCAAGCACTGTTGGGTACTTTCTTCTTTTTAACTGATTTGGCAGAAGTAGAGTGAGTTATTTCAGATAAAATAGAGTTCAATGATTGTTGTGCATTTTCTCTTTCTGATGTAGACTCAATTTTTTATTTCTTTAAGTTCTACTCTCAGTTTGTGGCAACTCATTCAACTTTGTTAATCTACCAACTTCTCCAGTAGCAGCAACCATGCTTGTGTGGATGTGAAACATTTCTGTGCTCATCTTCTCAACAGTTTCCTTATATTAATTTACATTTAAATAAGTGGAGGTAAGAGTTGGTACCTGTGATTTAGATGAGGATGATTCTCCTTGCTCCAAGGCCATGAGTGCATAGTTTCCAAGTTCTTCATCTTCAACATTTTCAGAGTCATCCCAACTTTTACCTTCTGCAATATAAGCTTTGCTTTGTTGTTTCCTCAGAAGAGCTTCATACTTTGCTTCAAGTTCAAGATAAGCTCTATCTTTGTTTGCCTTATTTGGTTTCTTGCATTCTATAGAAAAATGACCTAGTTCATCACAATTAAAGCATCTTATCTTAGATGTGTCAACAGATCCAGTTTTGTAGCCATTCTTGCTATCAGAATTGTACTTCCCTTTTTCCTTCCAGTTGTTATCTCTGTTGAAAGACTGTCCTTTATTCTTGAAGTATCTTGGCTTCTTTACTCTAATATTAGAGAGTTACCTAGCCAAATAGGCCATTGACTGATCTAGCTCATCCAGTTCTTCAAGAGTATATAACTCATCTTTTTCCAATTCCAGAATGACTTGTTCCTGTGAATTATTTGTTCTTTGCTCACTTGTTGAGGCAATTGGAGTTTGAGATCTTGGTTCATCATTGGATGTTTGACTTTCATTTACAATTAAAGCACTTGAGCCATCCACAACATGTCCTTGACCAGATTTCAATGATTGTCTTTGAATCATATCTAGTTTATATGTTTTGAGAATTGCATATAGAACTTTCAGTGTTATTCTGCTTAAGTCTCTCCCTTCGCTGATTGCTGAGATTTTCTGTTCCAAATGATCAGGAAGAGTAAGCAAGAACTTTAGATTCACTTCTTCAGCTTCATAGTATTTGTCATGAAGTTACAAGTCATTTATTAGCTTATTGAATCTTTCAAACACATCAGTAATGCTTTCCTTTGGCTTAGCCATGAAACCCTCATACTGTGAAATCAGTATCCTTCTTTGATTCGATCTAACTTCCTCAGTTCCCTCACAGAGTATCTCAATCTTTTTCCATATTTTCTTGGAAGTGTCACATTTGACGATGTTTTTGTACATTACATTATTAAGTGACTCAATCAAAATTAATTGCAAGCTGCTATCCAGGGAAACTTTCTCTTTTTCAGGATCAGTATACTCAGCAGGATCTTTTGGAGCATAAAGAGCTGGGATAATCCTGTCTCCATCTGTAGATTCCTCTATTCTAACCGTAGGAATGAAAGGTCCATCCTTGAGGATCTGAATGTAGAGTGGATTGGCCATCTTGATAAACAACATCATTTTCTTTTTTCAAAGAGTGTAGTTAGCTTTGTCAATGGTAGGAATTTTGATGCTACTGATTTTCTGTGTATTCATTCTTCCAAGTTCTTGAATCTGTTTACTTTCAGATTTTGCTCTAATACCACTTGTTAGGAAAGGAATAACACATAGGGGGGGTGAATGTGTTTTACTGTTTTTGAGCTTTTCTTGAATGTTTATGGTTGAACAAAGTAAATTAATTCTTGTAGTGAAATGTGTTCATGCAAAATTTAAACTTGCAGAAAAATAAAGAACACAGATCTTCAAAACTCACTTAATTTTATATTAAAATTAAGACTGTTTTGCTACAAAATTTCTAGGCTCTTTGTTGATAAAGAGCTTAGCTTCTCCTTGAGAGTGTTACAAGAAATTTGATCTAAATTGTTATAATTGACTAAGGACCAGTGTTAACTTTATAACTCAGTTAACTGCTGGTTTACACCATGTGTAATAAGACATGCTATTAGCTTTTTTAAACTGTCATTTGTCATTTTTATTTATAGAAAAGCAGATCTTCTATTTCTGGCTTAGCATATCTTTAGCATCCCGTGTTCACTTTAATCTTCCTTTGTCTGTTAATCTTTACCATTGATCATGCACATTCTTCAAGCTGCTTTTTGTAGACTTGTCAATCCAGCTGTTGGATTTTTGTTGATTGTTTATCTTGGATATTGAACTGATATGCAACCTTGTACTTGAGATTGTACATCGAGATCTCCAATTTAGGTCTATAGAACACTTGACATCTCGATAAGTATATTGGCTTATCGAGATCTCTAGTACTCTATATTTAGTTTGGCTTGTAGAGGTCTTTAGTTCTCTATAAGAGAATTTTGGCTTGTCGAGATCTCTAGTCTTCACATCTTCACTTTGACTTATCGATAACTCTTAGTTCTCTAGTGGCTTCTTGACTTGTCAACTTCTCAGAGTTCTCTAGTCAAATTAACTTGTCAAAATCTCAGAGTCCTCTAGTGAATTTTAACTTGTCGATATCTCTGAATTCTCTAGTGAATTTTGACTTATCGATATCTCTGAGTTCTCTAGTGGAACTTAACTTATCGATAACTCAGAGTTCTCTAATGAATGTAGACTTGTCGATAACTCTGAGTTCTCTAGTGAAGAAATGACTTGTCGATTTCTCCAATCTTCATGTCTTCAATTTGGCTTGTCGATATCTTTCTGAGTTCTCTAGTAGCTTTCCTGACTTCTCGATAAGCCATTCTGGAGTTCTCGAATGACTTCTCTATAACATTAAACCTGTGACTTATAGAGATCTTGACTTAGAGTATTTTTCTCTAAACAGATTTATTCAACTCCAAGCTTCTTCAAAATTCTTCTGAGGCATGATCTTCTTGATCTTCTTCCAGATAGAATCCTTAGGCTTGATACTGTTTCAGGAAAAAGACTCAAGTCTGCTCCTTTACATTTTTACAGACTTTAAGTGTTACAAGTACAAAATACAGACTAAGATAACAACACAACTTACTTATAGTTGGCCCTAAGCTTAGCTGATTACTACAAATAACAGTTCATTAATCTCCTCCTTAGATCAGATGTCCATTTGTCTTGCTTCATACTTTGATCAGGGACACTAATGATATTGTTATCTCTAGTGATCTTTGGCATCATCACTTATATTTTACAAATTGTTCACCTACATCTACATCTCTGTCTACAGCTACAAAGTTGGATGGAGATAAAAGGGCAAAAGTTTAGATATTTCAAGTTATAGAGGAATGATTGGATCTTTGTTGTACTTAACTACAAGTAGACCAGACATCATGTTTGCAACATGTCTGTGTGCAAGATTTCAAGCAAATCCAAAATAATCACATTTGATGGCTGTGAAGAGAATTTTCAGATATCTAAGGGGGACTCCAAACTTGAAATTATGGTATCCTAAGGGAACAGGTTTAAAAGATGTTGGTTACACAGATGCATATTTTGCTGGATGCAGGGTTGACAGAAAGAGTACCAGTGGAAGCTGTCAATTTCTAGGACAAAGACTTGTCTCCTGTATAGCAAGAAGCAACAATCTGTGTCAACTTCTACAATAGAGGCTGAATTCATAGCTACAGTAAGTTGTTGTGCTCAAGTGCTTTGGATTAGAAATCAACTATTCGATTATGGTCTATCATGTGTGATAACACTAGTGATATATCCATTGTGGCAAATCCATTTAATCACTCTAGGACAAAGCACATTGATGTAGGGTAGCATTTTATTAGAGAACATGGTGCAAATGGTACCATTGAGCTAATTTTTGTTCCAACAGAAAAACAATTAGCTGATATTTTTACTAAACCTTTGAATGAAGTAACTTTCATCGGGCTTGTTGGTTTTAAACTCTTCATCCTAAAGGCAGGAACTCGGCTAAATATTTTGCAGCAGATTAATATATAGTGAATCAAAATTAATTTGATTTAATTGGAAATTAACTAGAATATGAGTTATAAATATTTCAGAAATCTCTGTATATTTTTTTTTCAAAATTCAAAAATGTAGCTTGGAATTTTTCAATTCTAAGAAAACTGTCTAAATGTGGATTTGCATTTTAAATATGTAAAATTAGCACAAGGCAGAATAAAAAAAATAAAAGTATTTAGAGAACTAAGTTCTCGATAAGTCTAATTGACTACTCGACAAGCCATTTTAGGACTTCTCGAATAAGTTCTCGATAAGTCATTTTTTTGACTTCTCAAAGGACTTCTCGACAAGCTTTATTATGACTTATCGACAAGTCATTGTAGAGTTCTCTACGAGTATAATTTTAGATTTATCAATAAACTCAGAACTGAGATAATTTAATTTAATAAATTATTTTGGTAAAATACTTTTGACAAAATCATTCTGATTTTATTTTGATTTATTCAAATAAAATTGGTAACAATTGAGTACATTTAAAGACAAACTGGGTTTTTATTTGATATCTTGATAAGTCATTTTCTAATTCTCGATAAAAGCCAGGAAAATGACATATCGATATGTATCAATTTTCTCATTATGACTTCTCGATAAGCAAATTCCAAACGTTTATTTTGAGTTCTCGATAAGTCATTTACCTTTTACCAGAAATACCTAGACATCTCGACATATGTTGAGTGACATTTATGACACTTTATTACACTTCGTAAAGCTTTGGATTGATGCGTTTGTACTCAAGTTGTTAAGTATTTTAACGTATTTTCGAGTATTTTTGCATTTCAGGCATTATCTAGGTAATCAGGTGAATTAGCACTTTTTTGGTGCTAATTTGGTGTCAAGGTTGTGTTGGAATAAAAGCTCGTGGAAAGCCGGCTCAAATCTACAAGAAAAATTAAGAAGTCAAGTTCTGGCCGGTGATCAAGCGCGCGGCTGCGCCCGAAGTTCAGAAAGCTAGCGCGCCCACGCTGATCAAGCGCGCGCCCGCGCCAGGTTGGGATGCAGAATTCTGATTCTATTCTAATTTGAATTAAAAGACTTCTCTGCTGATTAGGATTGCTATATAAACAACTCTAGGTCGTTTTTAATAAGATATCAAGCTAGAGACATATCAAGGAGAGCCATAAGAAGACCGTATTAGCACGATTCAATGAAGACGAAGAAGATCTTATTTTTACTTGTGAATCTTTGTTTTAAGTTGTAACTTGGATGCTAGTTTTCTTATTTGTGGACCTTAATCTTGTTTTGTACTTGGTTTTATTTATTCATTATAAAGACTACGTTTGTTATACCATGCTTTCATCGGAACCCACATTGATGATGAGTCCGATTATGGGCTAATCACTATCTTGGGGTCCTAACGGATTTATTTATGGATATCTTTAGTTAATTTGTTAGATTCCTTAGTATGTGGTTATTGTATGATAACCTAGTATTGGTTGTGCATATTCGTCTTCTGAGCGTCGCGAACTTATAAGATAGTGTGTTAATTTTTAATGAAGCGAAAGTGAACTTATGGATTTAGAACTTGCCATGCTAGCATAGGTTCATGTATTCGTTATGCATGATTCGAAGGTAATTTTAACCATCTTACTTGCCCTATGTAATCAAGATAGATAACTTGTGCTTAAACCGTTATGTTGTCAAATTCTATTGACATATAGTGTCTCAATATATTTGGTGTCTATTCAGCTTCTATCTCTTTTGTGGATGTCTGGTAGTATGGTACTCATGCAAAGGAAGTTGGCATTTATCAGTTTCGTGTTATCTGATTAGTGTCATCACCATTACATGCTAAGGTTGAGAATAATAAGGTTATTGAATGAAGTATTTAATGAAGTTAGAATCCCATGTTTGTCATATATATTAATTCAATCAATCTTTATTCTCTTAGTTATAATCGTTAGTTTAATTCTTACTTATAAACAACCTCAATTTGTTATCGTCTTAGCATTGAATAATAACAATACATTGTTTCTTAAGTGCGTAAATTAATTAGTTAACCAAGCCAGTCTCTATGGGAACAAACTAGAAAAAGATTCTATACTACTTGCGAACTTGTATACTTGCGTGTATTATTAGCACATGTTTAGTGACTAACAAGTTTTTTGGCGCCACTGCCGGGGACTGCAATGTTAATTTATAGTTTATGTGCTTTCCATCAGTGGTCGTTAAAGTTCATTGACTCGGACATTGTTACTAATTTGTTTCCTTGTCTTATTTCAGGTACTCTAGCGAGGATGTATGCATACGCATTCGCGTACTAGTAAGAGAACTCTAGATAAAGCCAAGGAAAAACTTGTGGTTATTCGAAGGGAATTTTTTGAGGAAGAAAAGAAGGTAGAAGAAGAAAAGAAAGTCGAGGAACCAGCTTTAGTAGAGATGGGTGATCAAGCAGAAAACCCTAAGGCTTTGATGGACTATTCTCAGCCTAAGATTAATGACATTCGATCAGGCATCATCAGGCCAGCCATCAGGGCTAACACTTTTGAGATCAAGTCAAGCACGATTAAGATGATACAAAACTCAATTTAGTTTGGGGGTTCTCCTACTGAAGACCCCAATATGCACATCAGGGATTTCATCGAGATCCGCCACACGTTCAAGTTCAATGATGTGACTGAAGATGCTATCAAGTTGTGACTCTTCCCTTTCTCTCTGAGGGACAAAGCTAAGTGCTGGTTACATTTTCTACCAGCAGGGGCTATCACCACTTGGGAAGATCTTGCTCAAAAGTTTCTCACTAAATTCTTCGCTATGGCGAAGGTTGTTGCAATCAGGAATGCTCTTACTCAGTTTGCTCAGCAAACTGGAAAATCTCTGTGTGAGGTTTGGGATCGATATAAGGAGATGCTAAGGAAGTTCCCACACCATGGCATGCCTGATTGGATGATTATTAACTATTTCTACAATGGATTGGGTGCTATTTCTAGACCCATGCTTGATGCAGCATCAGGAGGAGCCTTGTGGGCTAAGAGCTACGATGAAGCTTATTAATTAATTGAACTGATGGCTGCTAATGAATACCAGAATCTTTCCCAAAGACTGACTCAGGGAAAAGTAGCAGGAATTCTAGAGTTGGATACAGCAACTGCTATAGCTGCCCAACTTAAGGCTTTGATGATGAAGGTGGACACTTTGGCTAATTATGGGGTTAATCAAATCACTAGTGTCTGTGAGCTTTGCGCTGGTGCCCATGAGACTGATCAGTGCGCAATTTCTAGTGAATCAGCTCAGTTCGTGAGCAACTTTCAGTGTTCGTAGCAGCTCGTGCCAGCAACTTATCATCCTAACAACCGCAATCATCCTAATTTCAGTTAGAGCAATGCTCAGAATGCGGTTCAACGACCTTATCAGCAGTATCCAGCTAAGCAGTACAACCCCCTAGTTTTCAGCAACCGTAATATGCACCAAGACAGCAACTCCAGCTACAACAAGCTAATGAAAAATCTGAACTAGAGGAGTTGAAACTTATGTGCAAGAGTCAATCTGTTTCTATCAAGAACTTGGAAAATCAAATCGGGCAAATTGCCAATGCCTTGCTAAATCATCAGCCTGGTACACTACCTAGTAACACAGAAGTTCCAGGAAAGAGGGAAGCTAAGGAGCAGGTAAAGGCAATCACTTTGAGGTCTGGAAAGGTTTCGGATTCCGAACAAACTCAAGCATTGACTGAAGAAGCTGGGGCTGAGGAAGAAGTAGAGCAGCAGGGAGTTGAAGTGGAACCAAGGAAGACTACTGTTGAGCACACTCCTCCTGAGGGTAATACAGGGGAGAAACATATCTATCCTCCACCGCCTTTTCCTAAGCGGCTGTAGAAGAAAAAGCTGGACAAGCAATTTGAGAAGTTTCTGGAGGTGTTCAAGAAACTTCATATCAACATACCTTTCACTGAGGCTCTTGAGCAGATGCCTAGTCAAAATTTATGAAAGGTATTCTCTCTCGAAAAGTGAAGCTAGATAATTTAGAGACAGTCGCTCTTACGGAGGAATGCAGTGTTGTGATACAACAAAAGTTGCCTCCGAAGCTTAAAGATCCAGGAAGCTTCACTATTCCATGTACTATTGGAAAAGGGTCTTTTGACAGATGCTTATATGACTTGGGAGCTAGCATTAATATAATGCCCTTGTCAATCTTCAAGCAGTTGGACTTACCTGATCCAAAACCGACGTATATGACCTTGCAATTAGCCGACCGTTCTATTACATATCCGCGAGGTATTGTGGAGAATGTCTTGGTCAAGGTTGATAAACTCATCTTCCCTGCTAATTTTGTAATTCTTGATTTTGATGAGGATAAGAAGATTCCCATAATCTTGGGAAGACCCTTCTTGGCAACTGGTCGAACCTTGATAGATGTGCAGAAGGGTGAGCTTACAATGCGAGTGCTGGATCAGGATGTAACTTTTAATATGTTCAATGCTATGAAATTTCCTATAGAAAATGAGGAGTTCTTAAAGGTGGAGTTGGTCGATTCTGTGGTTACTTCAGAACTTGATCAATTGCTAAGGTCCGATGCCTTAAAAAAAGCCTTATTGGAAAATGCAGATAGTGAAGATGACGAAGGTGAAGAATAATTACAATATTTGAATGCTTCTCCTTGGAAGAGGAAGATTGATATGCCTTTTGAATCTCTTGGAATGGAGGAATTAAACAAAGCTCCTAAATGCCTCAAGCCATCTATTGAGGAAGCTCTCACTCTTGAGCTTAAGCCTTTACTCGAGCATTTGAGGTATGCGTTTTTAGGTGATGCATCTACTTTGCCTGTTATTATTGCATCTGACCTTTCAGGTAGTGATGAGAAAAAGCTTCTCAGGATTCTGAGAGAGTTCAAATAGGAAATTGGTTAGACTATAACAGATATCAAGGGAATCAGCCCTTCTTACTGCATGCATAAAATTCTGCTAGAGGAAGGTAGCAAGCTTACGCTCGAGTAGCAAAGACGACTTAATCCAATCATGAAGGAAGTAGTGAAGAAGGAAATTCTTAAGTGGCTAGATGCATGAATCATCTACCCTAATTCTGATAGTTCATGGGTAAGCCCAGTTCAATATGTGTCAAAGAAAGGTGGAATTATTATGGTAGCAAATGAGAAGAATGAGCTTATTCCTACTAGAATAGTCACGGGGTGGAGAGTTTGCATGGACTAAAGGAAGCTGAACAAAGCCACTAGGAAGGATCACTTCCCTTTGCCCTTCATTGATCAGATGCTTGACAGATTGGCCGGTCATGAGTACTACTGTATTCTGGATGGTTGTTCGGGTTACAATCAGATTTGTATCAATCTAGAAGATCAAAAAAAGACTACCTTCACTTGTCCATTTGGTACTTTCGCCTTCAGACGAGTTTCGTTTGGTCTATGTTGTGCACTGGCCACATTTCAGATGTGTATGATGGCCATTTTTTCTGATATGATTGGCCAGAATGTGGAGGTGTTCATGGACAACTTCTCTGTATTTGGCGATTATTTTAATAAATGCTTGCAAAATATTGGACACGTTCTCAAGATGTGTGTTGAGACCAACCTGGTTCTTAATTGGGAGAAATGTCACTTCATGGTGCGACAGGGCATTATTCTCGGGCACAAGGTTTTTAGTAAGGGTCTTGAGGTGGACAAGGCTAAGGTGGGGGTCATTTAGAATCTTCCTCCACCTATTTTTGTTAAAGGAATTCACAATTTTCTTGGTCATGCGGGTTTCTATAGGTGGTTCATCAAAGACTTCTCTAAGATTTCAAAGCCATTGTATAGTTTGCTAGAGAAATATGTCCCTTTCAAGTTTGATGACGAGTGCCTTGTAGCTTTTGAGACTTTGAAGAAAAGTTTAATCACGACACCGGTCATAACTGCACCTGATTGGAATGAACCTTTTGAGATGATGTGTGATGCAAGTGACTATGCAGTTGGAGCAGTTCTTCGGCAGAGGAAGAATAACATATTTTATGTGGTCTACTATGCTAGTATGACCCTAAAGGGTGCTCAACTGAATTATACTACTACGGAGAAAGAACTTTTGGCTATTGTCTATGGTTTTGAGAAATTTTGATCTTATCTACTTGGGACTAAGGTGACAGTTTTCACTGATCACGCTGCAATTCGATATCTCGTCTCAAAGAAGGACTCGAAGCCTAGATTGATTAGATGGGTTCTTTTGCTTCAAGAATTTGAACTAGAGATCAATGACAGAAAGGGAACTGAAAATCAAGTCGCTGATCATCTCTTGCGTTTAGAGAATCCTAATGCTACTTCATTGGATAAAACATTGATAAATGAGTCTATTCCCGATGAGCAGCTATTTGAAGTGCAAGAAGAAGAACCGTGGTTTGCAGACATTATGAACTACCTTGTGAGTAATATCATGCCTCCCGACCTATCTTATGCTTAAAGGAAGAAGTTTCTACATGAAGTGAAGTGGTATATGTGGGATGAGCCGTTTCTTTTTCGATAAGGTGCTGACCAAATCATCAGGAGATGTATTCCTTACAGCAAAATGGGGGGGGGGGGGATCTTGCGAGATTGCCACTCAACGGCTTATGGGGGACATTATGGTGGAGAAAAGACAGCATCTCGTGTTCTTCAAGCAGGTTTCTTTTGGCCGACATTGTTTAAAGATGCTCACCAGTTCGTTTTAAAATTTGATCGATGTCAACGTGTGGGTAATATGTCTAAGAGGGATGAGATGCCTCTTAATGTGCTTCTAGAGGTTGAGGTCTTCGATGTTTGGGGAATTGACTTCATGGGGCCATTTATCTCATCTTGTAACAATCAGTATATCTTGTTGGTGGTTGATTACGTGTCGAAATGGGTTGAAGTTAAGGCATTGCCAACGAACGATGCGAAGGTGGGGCTTAATTTTCTCCACAAGCAGATATTCACAAGGTTTGGAACTCCAAGAGTCATAATCAATGATAAGGGGTCGCATTTTTGCAATCGCAAGTTTACTGCTATGATGGAAAGGTATAATGTGAATCATCGCATTGCTACGGCTTATCATCCTCAGACAAGTGGACAAGCTGAGGTGTCTAATAGAGAGATCAAGCACATTTTAGAGAAAGTGGTGTGTCCATCAAGGAAAGATTGGTCTTTGAAGCTTGATGAAGCTGTTTGGGCATATAGAACAACATATAAGACTCCATTGGGAATGTCGTCGTTTCAGTTGGTCTATGGTAAGGGGTGTCATTTTCCTGTGAAGCTCGAGCATAAGGCTTATTGGACTTTGAAGAAATTGAATCTTGACTTGGATGCGGCTGGAAAGAAGAGGATGTTTTAATTGAATGAACTCGACGAGTTTCAACTTCAAGCTTATGAGAACAACAAAATGTATAAGGAGAAAGTCAAGAGGTGACACGATCGAGGTCTAGTGCTCAAATCATTTGTGCCAGGGCAACAAGTTCTTTTGTTCAAATCTCGTCTCCGTCTTTTTCCTGGAAAGTTGAAGTCAAAGTGGTCAGGGCCCTTCATAATCAAAACTGTGTTTCCACATGGAGCGGTGGAAATTTTTGAGAATGATCAGGGCCAAGTGTTCAAGGTAAATGGTCAGAGGTTGAAGCATTACTATGGTGACACGGAAAACCGCGAGGTGGTTAGTGTCGTTCAATTGTCCATTTGAGCTCAAGGTTCTACGTCGAGCTAGCGATGTAAAAGAAGCGCTTCTTGGGAGGCAACCCAAATTTGTTGTACATTAGTAGGTAGAGGAAGCAAGAAGAAAGGAGAAAAACATAAAAAAAAATCAGAAAAAGAAAAAAATTCAGGGCCAACTCCAGTGACCAAGCGCGCCTGCGCTGACCTAGCGCGCGGCCGCACTGTTTTTACAGTAGCCAAGCATGCCTGCGCTAATATAGCGCGCGTCCAAGCCAGTTTTCTAGAGAGTGAGCGCGCCCATGCCGGGTCCCTGTTCAAAAAAAAATAAAAACAGAAGAATGAACAGAAAATCAGGATTTTTACTCAAAAATCAATTCCAACCTGATTTTACTCTTCCACTTCCCATAATTCCCTCTCCAAATCAAACCCATTATTCCCACGATTCCCACAATCAATTCCCACTTCTATTCCTTATCGAATTCTCACCTCTCCACCTATAAATACATACACTTATACACAAACTTCTCCACCATATCACAAATTCTCAAACATAAATCTCTCCCAAACACTTAACTTTTATTCTCTCTCATTCAATCCCAATGGCATCGAAGAGGCAAAGAACGTAAGTTAGCAGCAACACCATCGATTCTTCATTTGCGGGTGGTGTGAGGCCAAGGTTTTCTACTCTTGAGGCTGAAGAGGAGTACACGAGGATTCTCTCGAAGCCTATTGCTAAGGAGCAAGATTTCTGCCATCAGGGAAGGATGGTAAGCTATTGGAGATGATTCTTGAGATGGGCTGGGTTATGTTTTGTGAGGCTCCCACTACTGTGCTCATGAGTGTTGTGCGGGAGTTCTATGCTAATGCCAAGTCGGAGAAGAATGGCTTCACGATGGTTCGAGGGAGGACTGTGGAGTATACTGCAGAGGCTATCAAGACGGTGATTGAGCATCCCGCGAGGAAGGTGGGTCAGGACACTTGGAATGATAAGACTCCCGAGGACTTCAACTTGGATCTGATTGTTGCAACTTTGTGTGTGCCTGAGACTCATTGGAAGTTCAAGAGGGGCACTACTGATTATTCTACGTTCCCTACATCGTGCATGAATAGGTTTGCACATGCTTGGAACTCGTTTATTTGTGCTAACATCATACCATCTTCGCATGTGCATGAGATTATTATGGAGCGTGCTGGTCTGCTATGGGGGATTCTTCAGGGTGATTACATTGATTTGGGAATGTTATATATAAGGGGATTTTGAGATTCTTGAGAGGAGGTACTATATGTGCTATTCCTTATGCGTCCATGGTGACGAAGTTGTGTGTGGCAGTTGGTGTTCATTGGCCCGCACATGAGCAGCTTCAGCTTCCCAGTGCTCCTATTGACAATTCTACGTTGCACAGTATGGTTGAGTGGGGATGAGGTAAGCCTGATCCTAAATTGGCTTGGGTATTCGTTTGATCATCTGCCAGGAGGTGTGCCCCATGATCAGATGTATGCTGGTGGTACGCAGCAAGCGAGTAAGGTAGCTTGGAGAGCTCAGTTAGGAGATGAGGCTGGTTCGTCACAACAGCAGCAGCAGCAGGAGGCAGCATGAGCAGATATTGGAGTTGGTTTGAGTTTGACGCATTATAGGCGTTTAGTTAGGAGGATGGATGCGATGCACGAGATCCATAGTCGGTTTGCACACGATCTCACCCAGGCACTTGGGACTGCATTTAGAGCCACTGGTGTTGACATCCAGTGGCCAGTATTTAGTGAGGACTCCATGTATCCGCCTCGTGACACACCTGACACTCCACTCATTGAGGGTGAGGATTCTGTTAGGTCACAAAACACTGTAGAAGGGGGTTGAATACAGTGTTAATACAATCAAATCGATTTAACACAAGTATGTAACAAAGATCAAGTATATTGAATAAACTCTGTTAGAATAAAAACTGTTGTTCTCTCTCAGTGATGAACAGATATCAGTAAGAGCTGATAGGTTACAATGTATAATCTTCTCGATAATGATAACACATCTAGTGTAAACCCTAAGTTTGTGTTTATATAGTACACATTTACAAGATAACTTCTAATTGATATGGAATACAATTCTGTCTCCTAAACTATATCAATCAGATATCTTCTACAAGTCTTCTAGTCTTCTAACTCTTTCCATGCATATCTTGTTCCTCCCTGACCTTAGATGGAGAAATAAATGCTTAAAGAAAAAGTCTCGATCTTTTATTGTAAATCAGCTTCCTTCTTTATATGAAAGTCTTCACGCACTTAAGTTCTGATATGACCTTAAGTTCTGATATTAAGTTCTGACTTCCAGTAAGTCCTGATTCCAGTAAGTCCTGATATGTCCTGTTTGTTAAGATCTGAAAACTAAACATATCATATTAGACATGATTAGACATGACATCTCTAATATATCTAACAGATTATGATTCGCAGTAGGTATGCCTGAATTCCTTACTATCACCTTCACTGAAGATAGTGAATATTTTAAGTTTGGGGGTAGTAGTTGAAGGAATATGTTTTTGTGTGAGTCACATATATTTGCATATTCATGATAGCATATAGTGCATATTTCGCCATGTAGTTTTTTTTGGTAGTTTTTATGATATTTTGTTTATATAGGTTTCATGCATTTGCATTATAACATGATCCCTTAGATGATTTTTTTGATTAATTGGTGATATTGATGCTAGTGTAGTGATGTCATATTTAGTGATGTTGAGTCTTGTCGAATTAATTTGCATGCTAGAGATAGTTGTATTTCATTAAGTCTTATAGGTTGCTAGAGTGCTAGATCGTGGTCATGGTTTGTTTGTTTGTCGAGGTTTAATCGCTTGTTTATATTTAGAATTTTGGATATTCTCTTAATAATAAAAGACATGGATATTTAAAATTGGAGAGAATTGGATTTCATTTCTAGTTGTGTGGCTAGGTGTCAAATGGCTAGTAGTCGGCTCATATTTATATGAGTAGTCTAGGGTTGAATGAGATGGAGCGAAACGCACTCATTCAGAAATTCGTTATAAAAAAGAAAAAAAAAAGAAAAAAAGAAGAATAAGTTTTATGTATAATTGATCACGAGGGGGCTCTTTAGTACTCGAGTTATTAAGTTCTTAGGGGACTTTGTGCCTAGTGACAAAAGGCTTTTATAATCTTGGATCTGCTAACCTAACGCTCACTACATGGGTACTATTGTATAAGTCTTTTATGGACCTCAATCAATGCACGATCAAATAAGCATACTTGTGTTGTTTTGTAGTGAATAAAAGTGTGAATCCATGTTAACTCCGATATAAGAATTAAAGTGTTATAAGTTATTTTGAGTGTAGCTTCTATTCTATTTATAAACTTGCAATTGTTTTGATGAGTAGTGAGTCCTGATTGTAGATCTAGTTGTGATAGTATCTCTATAAGCAGTTGCATACATGCACGTCTCTGGTTGTAGATTAATTTGTGAGATTTGATTGATCTTTATATGAATAACTGCATTGGCTGAGGTGTTGCTGGTTGATGGGTTTAGTTATTCTATGAGGATCGTTGCATTCATTTAGTTGCATTCATACATTTTTATTTCTTGTTTTTTGAGTCTGTTTATGCTTGAGGACAAGCATCGATTCAAGTTTGGGGGCATGTTGAGTGGCATTTATCACACTTTATTACGCTCCGTAAAGCTTTGAATTGATGCATTTGTATTCAAGTTGTTAAGTGTTTTAACGTGTCTTTGAGTGTTTTTGCATTTCAGGCATTATCTAGGTAATCAGGCGAATTAACATTATTTTGGTGCTAATTTGGTGTCAAGCTGGTGTTGGAATAAAAGTTCGTGGAAATCCGGATCAAATCTACAAGAAAAATGAAGAAGTCAAGTTCTGGCAGAAGCCCAGCGCGCCCGCGCTGATCAAGCGCGTGGCCACGCCCGAAGTTAAGAAAGCCAGCGCGCCCGCGCTGATCAAGCGCGCGACCGTGCCAGGTCGGGATGCAGAATTCTGATTCTATTCTAATTCGAATTGGAAGACTTCTCTGCTGATTAGGGCTGCTATATAAACAACTCTAGGTCGTTTTTAATAAGATTTTAAGCCAGAGACATATCAAGGAGAGCCATAAGAAAATCGTATTAGCACGATTCAACGAAGACGAAGAAGATCTTGATTTTACTTGTGAATCTTTGTTTTAAGTTGTAAATTGGATGCTAGTTTTCTTGTTTTTGAACCTTAATCTTGTTTTATACTTGGTTTTATTTATTCGTTATAAAGACTACGTTTGTTATACCATACTTTCATCAGAACCCACATTGATGATGAGTCCGATTATGGGCTAATCGTTATCATGCGGTTCTAATAGATTTATTTATGGATTTCTTTAGTTAATTTGTTCAATGCCTTAGTATGTGGTGATTGTATGATAACCTAGTATTGGTTGTGCGTATTCATCTTATGAGCGTCACGAATTTATAAGATAGTGTGTTAATTCTTAATGAAGCGAAAGTGAACTTAAGGATTTAGAACTTGCCATGCTATCATAGGTTCATGTATTCGTTATGCATGATTCGTAGGTAATTTTAACCATCTTACTTGCCCTATGTAATCAAGATAGATAACTTGTGCTTATACCATTATGTTGTCAAATTCTATAGACATATAGGGTCTCAATATAATTGGTGTATACCCAGCTTGTATCTCTTTTGTGGATGTCTGGTAGTATGGTACTCGTGAAACGAAAGTTGGCATTTATCAATTTCGTGTTATCTGATTAGTGTCATCACTATTACATGCTTAGGTTGAGAACAATAAGGCTATTGAATGAAGTATTTAATGAAGTTAGAATCCCTTGTTTGTCATATATATATTAATTCAATCAATCTTTATTCTCTTAGTTATAATCGTTAGTTTAATTCTTAGTTATAAACAACCTCAATTTGGTATCGTCTTAGCATTAAATAACAACCATACATTGTTGCTTAAGTGCGTGAATTAAGTAGTAAACCAAGCCAGTCTCTGTGGGAACGAACTAGAAAAAGATTCTATACTACTTGCGAACTTTTATACTTGCATGTATTATTAGCGCGTGTTTAGAGACTAACAACATACACCTCTTTACGCCTTCGAGAACTCTAAGTGACCTAATCTTGCAAATCCAAACCGATTTCTCTCTTGTTTCAAGCTCTTTCTCTCTAATTTTTCTTACCCATTCACTCTTACTCAACTATAATGGCACTAAACAAGATTGGAGCTGAAATCCCCAAGAATGGCACTAACTACCTTGCTTTCACAGATGCTAACCAAGCTCCTGATATTTTCAAGGGGTTTGTTAAGTTTTTATCTGAGTCTTATCTTGCAGGAGCTTTAACTGCTAACCCAATCCTTACTTGGATGTTCTGAATGAGTTCTGGACAACAACTATGGTAAGGACAGTCATGCATGACAATTCTGTGTCTATAGTGGTGACTTACTCTATTGGAGGACAACATGTAGAGTTCAATGAGCAAGATGTGAATACAGCATTGGGTATTCCAACTGAGAATATGGTGGAGGTTTCTACTCAACAGGAACTGTATAAGTTCATGGATTTTGTCAATTACGGTGAGAAAATAAATCTAGCCAGTTTCAACAAGAAATTTCTAAGGAGAGAGTGGTATTTTTTATCTGACTTAATCATAAGGGACTTCATCTGCAGAAAGAGAGGTTATGACAACATATCAAGTGTTGTCCAGAACCTGGTGTACTCCATAGCCTACAACAGACATCTGAATATGGGCTTGCTAATCCTTGAAGAACTGAGCACCAGGCTCACAATACCACTAGCTACAAGAGGTAAGGAAATATTCTTTCTTAGGTTTCTAATGTCCACTTTAAATCATAAGGTTAAGGACATTCATTTACTTAATGGTATTAATAGTTCATTAAAGGAAATTCTAAGCAAATATCCAAAATTCTATTTGGATCACTTACTATAAAGAACACGGTATCTGTAGGTCTTAGAATCACTCCTTTTAAGTTGGAGAGATTCAATACCTACCCTTACCCAATGCCTGATATGAGGTCTCAAATTACAACAATATCTAGTGCAATTATGGTTCCTAAACCTATGGAAGAACAAACACAGGAACACCAACAGGAACCTTCCAATGCTGAGACCCTTTCTTCTGTACCATTATAAGCTAGTAAACCAACCACTTCATCCTCTCAAATGGGTGGAGTGAGTAAAAAGAAGAGAAAGTAGGCAACCCTGTTAATTATCAATGAGAGTGGTGAGGAACAAACAACACCTGAGTCACCCTTGGTCAAAAAGACAAAGAAGGCTAAACAAACTGAGTTGACCACTCAAACCACCTCTACATCCTCTCAAAAGGGTGTAGTTGAAAAAGAGGGACAAAAATAGACTCTAGGGGCATCCTCTTAACAGGGTGTCTCTATTGAAAAGAGCACTTTCCCTAGTGCACCTTGTACAGAGTCTGTACAAACACTTGAAAAATTCAAGTGTATGGAAGGAGAAATAAGGATGACACACACAAGGAGAGCACATCTCTAGAAGCTCCCTCATTCACTCAGGGGGAGCTACCAAAACTCAATTCTGACATTCAAAATCTTATTTCTAAAATTTCTTTTTCCTACAATAAAAATCTTGAATCTGGTTTCCAAGAGTTGCCAACATCAAGTGACATGGTTCAAGACACTGTGTTCACCACCCAGGAACCATATTTAGTTGGTGAGAGGCTACATATTGGTGTAGACCTTGATGACACCAACACAAACACAGGGGTTTCATCAGTTTTTACTGAAGACCCTGTGATAGATAAAAATGCACCTTCATGTGCAAATCAACCTTCACAGGTTTCTAGGTTTGAGGGTAGTAATCCTGAGGGGGAGCTATTTAAGAATTACAGAAGCAGAAAATAGTCAATGAAGCTGAGCAAGATGGGAATGTAGATGCTTGGTTATCAAAAGACTTCACTTTGGAGATGGATTAGGTCTTGGAGAGGTTTAAAGATGAATATATCACTATATTGGGGAGTAATGCCAAGGTCCCGACTCCATAAGAGGTCAATGATACAGTCAATAAAGTTTACAAGGCTCACTCAAAGCTTTTTAGCTATTTGGTAAAGCTCTAGAATTAACATTGATTGGTCATCAAGATAAGATCAGAAAGCTGGTGAGAGAGAAGATGGATGAGATTATTCCTTCTTAAGTCAAGATCACTTCAAAATTCCAACATTTTGCTGACCAAATGGTAAGATTTGATCTGACTTCTGTAGAAAAAGATATCAAAAATTTCAGACAATCTTTTATAGCTTTGCATGAGGTGGTTCAATAGCATATTGTAAATTCCAATGATACAAAACTCAAGTTAAATCAGCTCCATCAAAGCAGGTATGAGCCATCTACTCTTTTGATGGAGGGCATCAAACAGGCTGTGTAAGACACCTTTGGTACCTCTCTTTCTTCAAGTTCTCAACCCCATCTCTACACCAACAAACTTACAGATTCAAGCTCTTCAAAGTAAAGTTTCTACTCTTCAATCAACAAACGAATCTTTAACATCTCAAGTCTCCCAACTCACAACCATGGTAGCAAGTCAACAGGGTGAGATTCAGACCTTGGTGGACTCTCACAAGCACTTACAAATGCAGAATTCTGTGGCTTTGGGATCCATCATGGGAAAACTCAACATTCCATTTCCTGCACTTCCTGAGGCTGTGAGGCCTGAAATACCAACTCCCTTACTCATGCCTGTCAACGAGACTAAGGGGGAGATAGAAGGTAGGATTTAATAATCCAAGGATGTTGTTAAATCAAAGGAGCCTAGAAAATTATCATCAACTCACACTGTTCAAAGCTCTTCAAAAGCTCAATTATCTAAGGATGTTGGGAAAGACAGACTTCTAAAAGCTGCAGAAGGACCTTGTCAAGATCAAGAATTTAATGAACTTCTGTCAGTTTTAAGAGTGTCTCTTCCCAACAACTATGTAACCTACAAAAGAGCATTGGCCAACACCATCAACTTTATCAGAGTGGTGATTGTTAAAGTTGATATTTTTTTGAGAAAAGGATTATTGCAAATGTGAATGATTATGGTCTGGACAGATATAAACCCCTCCAAATCGGGGGTCTAGATTTTGGGGTTACTTGTTAATCACCAAACAAATACATACATGTATGCAAATTATACAAATATATATATATATATATATCTACCCCTTTTTATTTATCCATGATCTTTTCAAGTTGAGATGTGAAAATAAGAATGACATACTAATTTTATTACAAATTCAAATATAAATTCTCACAGAACTCTCTTTATTACAAACCATTGTATAAACAAGTTTTAAAACTAAATTCATTTTATTCAAACACACACCACGTCTATCTACACTACAGCTACTCAGGTGGCTCAAAGCTCTCTTCTTGGATCAGGATTAACATTTTTGGTATTAGAGAATCCCGCTACTTGACACACTTCTTTATCATGCGAGTCCGGATAAGTTTCATTCTCTTTCTTAAGTGAAAATAAACAAGGTGAATAACAACAAAGGGGGTGAGCCAAAATTTGCTCAACAAGCCCATAATATATAACAGTATTATGATAAATTTAAATGAACCGATAATATTATTGTATCAGTAACTATACATTTCTGCAAAAGAGAACGAAGGCCACTATCGGCGATTATCAATAAACTAGTCTGGACACAAGTTCGCACCTATATCCTGCTGATCATCCAGGATACAGTGCATATCTACACCCTTATGTATAGATCCATTCGGGTACCCAGGCTCTACGATCCAATATAAGGATCTACTTAATTTCCGGTCCTTAGGATCAAGTGTATACCTGGTCCTAATCGTCACCATCCAGTCCACGGATGAGCAACCGGAATAATTGGTATGCTTTGATGTATCCCAACATCGGAATATATCAGGATATATATATATAATATCGGAATATGAATAGAGTATTCAAGAAATCAAGAGAAATCAGGAATCGAAATGAAATATGAACAAAAGAATAATAATTGTGTATCAATGTATGTGAACATGAATTATCAGTGTTTAAGTGCGATGAGAATCTGAAAATAATTCACTATTCTGAATTTTAGAATAGGGGAAAAACTTGCCTGTCACACGATTTACTGCAAATATACCACCACTCTCTAACACTGGCTCGGTCCGCCTTGTTGACTTCGTATCTATTAGAGAAAGATACTTATTTAGTCAACTCGTATGTCAATCGCGTCTCGAACCGACTTCACATAGCCCTTCTCGTCTACCCATACGTTTATAATTGACTCGTATAGTATTTACTAACAAATAAAACTCGATATTTTCCAAAAAAAACAAATAAAACTCGATTAACTACATAATTCACATAGCACATAAGTCACATAATACTTTTTAAGTTTGAAAATAATTTTTAGAATCGAAATCGATTCACTATTCGCATTATTGAACAATATCTGGCTCGTTTCCTAATTTTCGGAATTTATTGGACTCGTCTCTATAAGTAATAGGGTCTGTAAATGAATACATATCTAAAGCCGACTTATTTCCAAAAGAAATTAAGGTTTGAAACCATTTTTAATGAAAATAAATCATTTTTCCGAGTCAAAAAGCTTTCGTTTCCTTTAAATCGGATATACGGTTCAATTATTGTTCGATAAATAAGAATAAATCAATTTATTATTCAATATAATTATTTATTCATTATAATTGAACCTCAAAAATATTTTTAAATTATTATTTAGGAAAAATTAGAATTAAAAATGATTTTTCCATAATTTTTTGAATTAAAATGAATTTATTATGATTTATTGAAAATAATTTGATTTATTATCAAAATATTTAATCATTTTCAAATAATTAATATATAATAAATAAATAATAAATAATTAATAAATAATTAATATTAAATTTTTAGAAAATATCAGAATTATTTATAAAATAAATCAATTAATTAAATAATTAATTAATCAATTTATAAAATAAATAAAACTGAATTTATAATTAATAAAAATTAAATAAAAATTAAAAATACAGAAACATTTGTCAGAAATTGAACTTCTGACAAAATGGATCAAAGACGGGTCACACTATTGGGTCAAACAGGTCAAATCCGGGTCATGAAGAACATGACCGAAAAATTCTTAGAATCTGGCGACCGACCAGGATTCCGGCAGCTTGTTTTCAGGCCAAAAACAACATCGTTTGATGTGGTTTTTACAAGGTTTTCATTCCAAATTATCCTAGCAATCTACCTCCGGCCATAACATCACAGAATCACCCCTGCATCAACTTCTCCGGCCAAATCAAACCAAAGTCCGGCCAACTATCATTTTTCTTCATCCGTACATGAAACTTTGATTTTAATAGCTCAAATCAAAGATTATAAACTATATAATTAAACCCCTAACATCTAAGGAACCAAAGATTCTTCAAAATCAAAAGTGTATAAATCAAAAATTGGTACAAACCCTAATAATCAGACATACATAAACAGGAATCGTTTGTTCAATTAACTACCATGAATCAACTGTAAACATTTAAATAAAGCTATATCAATCATCAAATCACTCTAATAACCCTAGAATCAAAATCCCCCAAATCACACATGAACCCTATAATTCGAAATTGAAAAATAACGAATCAAAACATGAAAATGATACCAGAAATCGAAAGAACGGATCAAAACCTTCGATTTGAGTACTTACATGACTTGATTTGGTGCATAAAATCGATCAAAATCACCAATTAATTCTTCGACCCGATTCTGGAAACCCAACCCAGATAACAGAGAATTTCTTATTTTTATGTATTTTTAATAATTAATTATAAATAATTAAATAAAATTAAGCTATTTACAATAAGTAAAATAATACTCCTAATTAAAATTAAGGACCTAATTAAACATCTAATGAAATTAATTGGCCCCTAATTTTATAAATTTTGAGTATTAATTTCTAATTTTTAAATATTTAATATATACAATATATATGCCAAAAATTCCCAAAAATTGTGAATAATTCAAAAATACAAAGAAATTGTATAAAGAAATTCCCAAAAATTGTGAATAAAAATATGATTTTTGTGGGGTTTTTAACAACCGAAGGGGCCCGGAAAAGTCATTTTTCACGAAATGAGAAAATTTATAAAATAACTGGATGTTCAGAATAACACAATAGTACAAGCCATTTTAGGAAAAATAAGGCCAATTATTTTATTTGAATTATCAACTATTAAAACAAAGTTCGGGTCATATAACTTTTGATACGAAAGCTTTTAACACGAAATAAAATACCCGATAAATACCCAAAAATACCCTGAAGATACAGAAAACACAAAGCACATAGCAGTCAGGGTTTTATGAATAAATACACGTAATAATATAATAAAAAAAATATTATTTAACTTTATTATGATATAATATTAGCGTAATTTCCCAGTTGTTACATCCTTCCTCCTTAATAGGATTCTGTCCTCAGAATCTCGCTAAGAAAATAATTGGGAATCCTTTCCAGTTGGTGAGACTGCGTAGCTGTATGAATAGTTACGTGATAACTCAACACGAGAACAACACTAGAACATGACAGGTTAATAATACTACGACTACACAAGAAATCAGGAAGGAATGAAGACAAGGAAAATACAAAGAATCAAAAGATTAGAAGAAAGCTTGAAGTCTGTTTACAGGTCATTGAAAGAAGTTTATTAATATAATCATGTCTCAGTGAAGAATAAAGGTTAAAGACTTTCAATATTTCAGAAATGATGAAGATTCAGTATATAAGTGCTACCAGAAGATTTTAGTGTATTAGCATTGATTGAAGATAGACAATATATGAAGCATAAGAATCTGAAGAATTGAAGACAGGGTATAGACATAGGTTAAAAAAGACAGTTGTAGTCTTGAAGTTATACTCACTGACAGGAGTTCATTTATATGATCAAACATTAGTAAAGAACATTGATTGAAGTATTCAAGATTGTAGTGGCAATGAAGACGTTGTCTGAAGTACCAGAAAGGATTCCAGTGAAAGTACGTTTGTTTATTGACAGTCAGTTTTCAAAGCGATAAAGTTGTTGCAAGCTTAACAATGTAATTAAAGCTATAATACGGAGACCTGAATCAGGGTTAGTCGTCTGTGAACCAGACCAGTTGTACTAGGCGTGAACAGCTCGTGAAAGAAATCTGGGTATTATTTTTAGAAGAATTGTTAAGTTGAGGAACGTACGTGGATTAAATGTTTATCTGCTAAAGTACGAGAAGAGGTGTGCATGGTACAGCTAAACAGCTAGAAGGATTGACCTAGTTCAAAAGTTTAATTGTTAAATTAAATAAATTTATTTAATGGACTTTGATATAATTTATTTAATAAACTTAAACTGATTTATTTTGTAAACTTTAAATAAGTTTATTTTATAAATCTAAATTAGTTTATTTATATAAGTTATATTTAAGTTTATTTTATAAATTAATTTAGTTACAATTTAAACTTAAATAAAAGAAAAACATAAAGAAAAGGAAAGGAAAAAGAAAGGAAAAAGAAAATAGAAAAAGAAAATAAAATAAAAAAGAAAATAGAAAAAGAAAATAAAAGAAAACAAAAAGAAAACAAAGGAAAAACAAACAAAAGGAAAAACAAAAATCAAAACAAAAATGCAAGCATTAGTTGCAAGTTAACCAAGTAAAAAAACCAGGTGGTTGTTTTTATTTAATAGGCCGCAAGTTGCAAAAGCTAGTCTCCACTTGGTTTTATTAGTTACAACTTAGCATTTTTGTTGGCTTATATATCCGTGGTCGCAAGTTACAAAAAGTGTCCCAGTCGCAACTTACTCCTCAGCCACGTCTTTGTTGATACATTCAATTAATTTCTGTGGTTCAATTTCAGCCACATATTTTAATTGAATATAAGTCTACACAGAAAAGTAGAAGCATTCAGCAAATGAATTGTATTGTTTTCTTCATCTTCTCTCCCAAAGAACTGAAGATTTGCAACAAAAAGATACAGAGGAGATATACACACAAATCCATATCAGTTATTCTTCTCACCGAAGTAATGTTATAATTCCCGATTTAACTCTTGTATATTTTTAGGGGTATTATAAATGTTTACCGGTAATTAAATCCTTACACAAACAAAAGCTAAATCATTGTATATGATTTAATTTGTTGATCTTTGTAGAAGCTAAGAACTTTGTTGTTCTTAGATTGTAGCCGGTTAATTTATTTATCGGAGTGTAACAATACCCTTCGTGGATTTATATACGAATATATATTTCCCCGAATATCTTGTGTTCCTCATTTTACTGTCCTAAACACTATTCATCTCAAGAACACAAAACCACTAACCGGGCACTAAAATATTTAACCGCAAAAGATTCGAAAGAGTTTTTTAATTTAGTGAGTATCGTATTTAACCCCCCTTCTATGATACTTCGGTACCTTAAAATTGGTATCAGAGCTGACTGATTGATAAACAAATCAGGATCCTTAAATTAATTTATTTTATTAATTTAAATTTACATAAATTTATTTTATAAATTTGATTTAGCAAAATCATTTTATAAATTGAACTTAAATGAGTTTATGATTTAAACTTGAATAATTTTATTTTGTGAACTTAACTTAAATAAATTTATTTTATAAATTTGATTTAAATAAATTTATCATTTAAATTTTAGTAAATAATATTTTTAACTAAAATTAGTTTTTCGGTACATTATATTTTATAAAATGCCTTCCAGATTCTTGTTTGTTTGTTCATCCAATTTCCAATTTATGGTTGCCATTTTGATAGTTTACTACTGCCATTTCTGTGTTTAATTTGCTGCCAGATCACATCATCACCAAAAGAAATGGTAGCTTCATTTGTACATCCTGGTGTAATTATGCGCGGGTAGTAAATGGCACCTAGATTCTAAGTAGTGAAGCCTGGTCACGCGCATGTACATGTCATAAACGAAGCAACGCGCGGGAAAGGATGTTGGACTTCACGCACGGAAAGTCACGCACGGGGCTACAAATAGAAAGAGACAGCAGCCTGCTTAATGTACCACGCACCGCCAAAATAAGGACGGTCGCCAGTTAGTTCTCCTGGAAATTGAACGCGCGGCTTAACTTGCGACAACAAAAAAGGAGGCGACCAAATAAAAGGTCGCAGTTGATATTCAAGATTAGTTGAAATAATTAGTCGCAAGTTAGTATAGTCGCCAGTTAGCAGTTAACAATTCTGTAACTCCTAATATTTATTTTCTGATTTATTTATTTTTTTCAAAAAATTTAAAATTCTTACATTTAAATTTTTCTTAGATAATAATTTACGTTTTATTTAATTTTTAAGAAAATTCGAAATTCTTGAAAATTAGATTTTACGTAAATATTTATTTTTTATTAATTTATTTTATAAGAAAATTAAAAATTTTGGAAACTTAAATATTTCTTAAATATTAAATTAAGGGTTCTCAAGTTATTGGTAAACTCAAGATTCCTCCGGGATTTAAAGTTGATTTTAATCTTTCGAAGAAAATGAAGACCATGTGTTATTCAAACAGAAATTCCCGAACACGAAAATTGAAGATAATGGTTTTCTTATTCTAACGAAGCTGATTTCAAGACCTACTAGAGAAAATTGTGAAATTTCCTCAAAGGCTTACTCCATAAGATACCACTGGTTTTTCAGAATCAGGAAAGGAATGAAATTTTTACGGGTACAATTTTTCTCGAAGATTTAAGCCAACTCTAATGATTCTAGATTATACAGTCATACAGTGGTTTGTAACAATGCTGAATTTATCCGGGAATCAATGAGATCATATAGGCAGGAATTGTGGAGGTCAGATATAATTGTGGGGACATACAAACATCTCAGTTACATGCAGTAAAGTTGGAACCTCGGGACAGAATGTAAGAGTTACTGATAGCTGAATCCGAGGAAGCTCAGGTAGAAGTACTTGAGGGACTGGATGTCAGGGCAGTGTCTCACATGTCAAGGAAGTTTAGTCGCATCAGATTCACAAGGAGTACATAAGCTATATCCAAGGATCAAGCCTATCTATTCTGAAGCAGAGATTCTTACAGATTCAGTTCAAGGGGTGATTACAAGACTGAGATTGGGACAGAAATAAGATTTGATAGTTACAGTTATGACAAGACAAATGTGTCAAGTAATTATCAGGGGTTTTGCTACAACAAAATAAGAAGCTTGACAAACAAGGATGAGTAGGGATTCAGTTGAAGAATTGTGACAAAGGTGGAATATTTTCTTAGGGAAGCAACTAGTCAAAACTTATAGTGCATGGGAAAGAGTTGGGATGGATCAGATGATGAGAATCATGAATATCTTGCTTTCATAAAAAATCTTTAAAGACGGTCCAACTCACATATCTCAGGTTTCAAATTCTTAAACCACTGCAATATTTTGTTTTCAATATTCAATTCATGATTAAGATCTTAATGTTTAAATGTTTAACACTCGCACAAGCATGATAGCATCACACATAGATAATGCTAAACTAATTCACTAGATTATTTTTCTGGTAACTAAGATTGATGTTTAACTTGTGTATGTTACTTTAGATGATCTTAAATATGTGTTTGAATATTTGTTGAACATGATTAATTTCTTTAGTGAGATATATATTTTCCAGCACTTAAGACCTTTGTTAATGCTTATTGTCTGTATCCTAGTACAATTAGATTTATTCATTTGATCTGAATTATTTGTTAAGATGTATTAATTTATATTTGGATTGAGACGGCTAGATGAAACACATCAACAAGATTGGACTAGATAGAATTAATGATTTATTTGTTAATTCTTTTTGTTCCATATCATGCATGTCTTGCTTAATTCTTATGCGTAATATCCTGAATGAATGCCATGTACTCCTATTTCAATGTATATTTATTTCTATGCCATGAATGCATCTCTTAGTACTTGCATTAATTGTAGAAGAAGCATGTTTAGGATTATAATAGGGCAAAGACTGCTAGTCCTTCTTATGTAAGGTTGGAACCAATTTTCCCCTAGCCTAGAGACAAATTTGTCAAAGGCATTATGTAAGGTCACACACACACTGTAGAGGGGGTGAATACAGTGAATAGTACACTCAAATCGAACTTTAAGAACTTAAGTAACAGAAAACAAACTTTATTGAAACAATAAACTCTGTTACAGTATGGAACTGTTACCTCTCAGTGATGAACAAATATCACGAGAGCTGCTAGGGTTACAATGAATAATCTTTTCTAATAATGATAACACTTATAGTGTAAACCCTATGTCTGTGTTTATATACTACACAGTTACAAGATAATCGCTAATTGATATGGAATATAATTCTGCTTCCTAAAATATATCGATCAGATATCTTTTCTTCCAAGTATTCCATTCTTCACGGAATTCCTTCTTCATGCATATCTCTTCTTATGTTTATCTCAATCTTCTTTCCTTTAATCAGCTACTGTCCTTATCTGATTGTCCTTCAGCACTTAAGTTCTGATATCTATCTTCTGATGATTATCTCCTGATAATATAGGTACTGATATCCTTAAGTCCTGACTTCCAGTATAAGTACTGATGAACAGTTAAGTATTGATTTATCCTGTTCACGTAAGATCTGAAAGCTAAACATAAAACATATTAGCCATGACATTATCAAATATATCTAACAATCTCCCCCAACTTGTAAATTAACAAAATATACAAGTTTAAAAGATATTTGATGATGTCAAAAACATTAAGTACAAATGCATGAGAAATAGACTAGATAACTACAACTTACAGTCCTTAAAGTTTTTACCAATTTCAACTTCTGATAACAACTTCAATCTGTATAAATATCAGAATTTAAGCAGTTGTAGATCTTCGACTTGGCTTCTTCATTTTCTGATCTCTCTGATGTCAGGAGTTATTCTGAGATAGTTCTTCAACAAACATTTCTCAGCATATCTTAGTTCATCAACCATTCTCCTTTTAACACCTTTAAGCTCTGCAGTATCTTCACCAGTTTGAAAGATTGCAGCTCTGAGATCATTAATCTTTGCTTTTCTTAACTCCTGATCTAGTCTTATGACATAAGCTTTGTCTGACTCAAGATTGAATTCAAGTCCCTTAATACCAAAATACGTTCTGATCTGTGCAGTATTAGGCTTCATATCAACAATATCACCATTGTGATCTCTGTACTTTGGAACATATCTGCTGTCAGACTTAACAGAATAAAGCCTTTTCTGTCTCTGAATCTGTTCTTTTAAGTAGTTTGCAGCAGTCTCTGTTATTCTGTCATCCACTTGAAGTAAGAAAAGTACATGCTCCAATTCTTCAAAATACTTCAAAGGAATGGCATTTTGTCTTATATGATAAACCCTACCATCTGTCATGAAATACAACATGATGTATTCTTTCAAGTAGGTATGGTAAACCATCTGTACAGATTCCAGTTGATTCAATCTCTCAGGAGTTACTCCAATACCTGGTTCACTCAAGGAAGTTGGATCATTGGTAGTGTTGTGTACTCTTCTTTCATCAGCACTTCCCAATCCAGTTTTATCTCTAGCTTCCTTTCCAGTAACTACTCTTGCTTCAAAACCACTTGCAGTAGTCTTCAAAGATTGAGTCTGTTTTGCTTTAGTGAATCCTGGTAGGAGTGTCTTTGATCTATTTTGTGATATCAAGTTAACTTGAGCACTATCAGAGGTTACTTGCTTCTTCTGAATATCAGAACTTACAATTTCTTGACTCTGAACAACTTGAGCCATGTCAGAGGTTGTTTTAAGAACTTTTCTTGTAGTCAGAGCAAGATCATCTTTTCCATCAGTAATTTCTTCTTCCTCAGGAGGTACATAAGGCTTGATAGGTTCACCAACCTTTTCTTTACCCTTAGATCTTGGATCTATCTGTGGCTGTGATCTAGCCAAAGTTGCTTCAGTATGTGTCCTTTCTTTGATCACAATGCCTTTAGGTTTTGGAAGTAACTTTTTACCAGAAGCTTCAGATTTAGATGTGACTTTCTCTTATTTAAGTCTGGCTTCTTCTTCCTTTAAACTTTCCAAGTCCATCCCTGGATTTTCTTGAAGAAATAACTGTCTTGACATTTCCTCATCAAGATCTAGAAGTTCATCAGAACTTATCCTTTTACCAGTAGCAGAACTTATTCTTTTCCCAGTATCAGAACTTGTTCTGTGACTAACTTGTCTTGATGTAAACCTTCTATCTTGACTATGACCACTACCCATTCCAGAGGTTCCTTGGTCATCTTTTCCATCATCCTTTCCTTGTAGTGTCTTGTTGGTTGTGCATTTGGACTTAATTACCTTCTCCCCCTTTTTGGCATCAGCAGGTAATAAAAGAGAGATAAGTAGTTCCACTGAGGTATGGATTTCAGTAAGTTGCGATTGCTGAGAAACTTGATTTGTCAGAATTTGATCAATCTGAGCTTGTTGTTTCTCTTGAGTTTTCTCAATATAAGCAACCCTGTCAATGGTAGGTTGGAAGAACTTTTTCTTATCAATTTTCCAAACTTGTTCCTGGTTGATAAAGTTCTCCTGAATCTTGTGTAGCTCGGCATGAGTATTGGAATGAAGACCTTGTAGATGTTTAGTACTCAATGCAGTGACTCTAAGCTGGGTTTTAAAATCATCAAAATTTAACATTTCATCAGCTTTAGTCAGGTGCTCAGCAAGATGTAAAGCATTTGGAACACATGAAACTGAGTTCCATTCCTTAGTCCACTCCTGACCTGCAGGAGTTTCACTCCAAGGCACTGGTGCATCCCTGATAACAAACTCCTTTACCAGTTCAGACTTAGGAAGAGTTGGTGGAGGAGTAAGTCGTGAAGGTCCTGCTTCATCAGCATCTACAGTTGTAGCAGCTTCACCAGTATCTCCAACATTTGCAGCATCAGAACTTAAAGAATCAGTATCTTCTGATAAGACAACAGTGTGAGTAGCAATGGAGGCTTCAGCATCCTCTAATTGCTGATCTGAGACTAAGTTCTGATCAATAGCCATATCCTGATGCTCACCTAAAATCTGATCATCAACATCTTGATGCAGAGAAGGTGTTGTTGATAACTCTGAAGCTTGAACAACATCAGTAACAGGTGTTGTGGAAGGATTATTTGTTGTTGGAGCTTCTAAGAAAAGAATTGCAGGCACAACCAAGTTCTGAATATCAATTTCAGCACTTGTGCCTGGATCAACAAGAGACACAGATGGTGAGTTAGCCTTGTCAGATACAGCTTCCTGAGATGGAGTTGATGGAGAAGAAGTGACTGGAGCAAATTCCTTGCCTTGTGAGATCAGAGATTCCTGATCCCCTTCCTTAGCTGCTTCCTCCTCATCATCTGAAACTGGCCTTTGTGCCCTCTGTTTCTTGTACTTCCTTGTTGATTTGGATTCCTTGGGAGTTTCAGGAACTATCATACGTCTAAGCCTCTTGAGAAGCCTAGAACCCCCAATGTCAGAATCCTTCTGAGAAGTTGCTTTCTCAGCTTCAATCACCACAGGTTCTGAAGAAGGAATCTGTTCCTCAGAATCTGATTCATCTCTCAAAGTAAATCTCCTCCTCTTTTGAGGTATTTGAGGAACAGTTTTTGTTCTCTTTGGATTAGAGGATTGAGACTTCACAGTAGGTGCTGAAGAAGAAGGTTGAGCAGTCTGTGAAGTGGAGAGATAGGATTTGAGATAAGTTCTGAGGTTAGGTTGAGTAGAATGAGAGGTAGGTACTGAGGTTGATGGATTTTGAGTGGTTGGAGTGGTTGGACATCAGAGTAAACAGATCTATAAGTATCAGGATCAGCATTTACCAGGATCTGTTTCACAGACTTAGGAATCTGTAATGGTCTAACCACTTTCTTCTTAGTATCAGCATTTACCAGGTCATTAAAGTACCTTTTTGCAACCTTAAAAGGTGGGGTTTGAGTGCTGACTAAATGAGGTTCATCAGTACAGTAAGTGTAAATAAGTTGACAGAATCTAGCAAAATAAACAACATCTCTATCCTCTGTCATCCTATCCCCAATACAACCAATTATTCCAGTTGCAAAATCAAAATGAGTTTGATGGATAATAGCAAACCCTATGTGCTGACTCAGAATTGGGATAGCATCAAAATTTGAACATTTGTTCCCAAAGGCTTTGGTGATGTAATCAAAGAAGAAACTCCATTCTCTTCTGATATTAGCCCGTTTCAACTGTCCAAGTTTCGTCAGACTCTTTTCATATCCCAATTCAGCCATGAACTCCCGAAGGGCTGAGTCCTCTGGAACTGAGAAAGTACAATCCTCTGGAAGATGTAAAGCCCTGCGTACTGTACCAGGAGTGACCACAAAAGATGAATCACCCACTTGGAAGATAATACTGGGAGTTCCATGGTTACCACCATCATCAAAAATGCCAGTCCTCCAGAACCTCAGAACTTGTTGACTTGAAAATAATTCAGGCTGAGTTAAGGCGTACCCAACCTCACTATGTGCAAGAAGATCTTGCACAAAGTGCAATTCAGATGGAGCTTCAGCATGATCAAGAATTGCAGCATAGTTGTTTGGAACAAACTTAGCTTCATCAATGATTAAATCCTTTGGTGTCATGTGAAAAAAAATTGAGAATTAAGTATGCCTGATAGGTGTTTGATATAATATCTGTATCAAAACAACGGAAATAGTAAAGTGAAGGAGAGTAAAAGTAAGAAGAGAGATAAAAGATGAAGAAATTAAAAAGATTAAAGAAATCTTCTCTCTGCTGTACTTATACAAAAAAATATTACCGTTGGACACCTGTCAGACATGCAGTAATAACGGATAGTTATTGGGCTCGAGAAAACAGTAATCATTACTTACCCATTTGCTGAGTTTCAAGGAAAAACTGTTCCATTTATCAAGGGAAACAATTTTAATTCAAAATTTAACCCGTTATCACTGATTGAATTATTTGTCACTGCAACATTAATATTCTGAAAATAAATCATGTTAAAAATGACCGAGATAATTTCGATGAATAAGTGCTGACAGAGAATCAGAACTTAAATAAAAACAAAATTTAAATGGTCATCAGAATATCAATCAGGATTTATCAACACAAGATAAGATAACTCAGAGACAAAATCTTGAAGTAAAAACAGTTTTCATTAATATATCAAGTCAATACATTTATGAAATGGAAATTACATCAATACAAGATTTTCCCTAAGCTTCTAACCCTAACATCAACAGCTTTAGTCCTAGCTAAGAAGCCTGACAAAGCTGAGGATGAAGAAGAACAGGAAGAAGATGAGATTAAGTCATCTTCCTCTTCCTATCTTCGACGAACAAGATGGCGAGTCGTATGATTCACTCTTGCTGACGGATAGCTTCCCGCCTTTCCTCCTTTAATCGCTCCAGATGGCGATGGTAATCCATATAGAAGAATAGGAGGTGAGTTAGCACCTCCTGTGGGACAGAATCCCAGATCTCCTCAGGAATGGCTGTTACATGCCACTCCTGCTGCCAGTCGGCACAACTTAGCTCCATTGTGAAGGTTTGGTTGTTCAAAAACATGTTGTATCGAACCATTGTGTTTTTGATAGAAGAAGGAGGATAAGTGTGTGAGAAGAATGTGATGGAAAGACTGATGTGAAGTGGTTGCTTATATAGGCAAGAGAATGCCAAGAGACGCAAAGATATTTAATGCTGACAGGTAGAATTAATTCTACCTCGTCTCCCTAGACTTTGAAAAAGAATAACAGTCATTGGAAAGAGGAAGCATGGCTAGACCGCACAAGACACAAGAAACAGTGGACTGTTCAAGTACGAATACCATTAATCCTAATCATAGTGACTATTAATCTTCCACTTCAACATATTCTAGTTCTAACTGAGACTGTTATCAAATTTTATTCACAGAGAAGCCAAGTAAAGGATTAGACTGAGAAATCAGAACTTAGACCTATACCAGAACTTAACAGTCATCAGAACATAATTTCTTAACTCGAAAAAGGAATGCCCATCTTAGTAAATACTCATACAAGTTCTGAGTTATGGACGTCAGGACTTAATCATCAGAACGTGTAACTTAGAACTTGTCCTCAGAATTTGTGCAATAATGACACAATGACTGTTTATCTAAAATAACATAGACCACCACAGAAATTTTCATCATTCAGATGGAGTGATTAGTGTGTGCATTAAGCTAAAAACAGACAAAGAGTAAAGTCTGATTCACTTCAGTACATCTTAGAAATAAGGCATAACTAAAGTTTTGCTAAAGAGCTGTCATTGTCCTGAAACCTACTGAAGAATGAGTTTATGCTTGAGTCCACCTCAACTGTTTTGTGCTAATTTTATGCATCTTTTGAAATTCTATTTTACAGTGGCTTCTCAGTGTAAGTGAGTCACGACTGTTTATCAGAATTTATGCTATTTTCAGAGTATTTCTCCAGTAATCATAGAGTGTGAAAAGTCACCAAGAAAATATTTAGCTTTTCTGATGCATATTTACTTAATACCAGCAATGCACTTGGGTCGTCCCTTCCACATTTTTACTCTAGATCTCAAAGGAGTACCTGATTTTAATCTTTGATCTTTTTGCTTTTTCTTTTGATAAGAGAGGTCTATCAGCACTTAGTACATTCAGCAGTTTTACTAGTATCGGAACTTAACAGATGAGTAGCATTATTCTAATTTGTGACTTAGTAATAAGATATACAAAGTGAACTTAACTAAGCTCAGTTATCAGAATTTGCTAGTGTCATAAGATTTCCACTGAAATAATTACTTCTTCCATGGAATCATTTGTTTATTGAAGACTACTAGGTCAGTATCTAGCACAGTTATCCTCATAGGATTGAATAGGTACTAGAACAGATATATCACTTATCAGAGTCTAGAAACATATATCAGACAACAGTCAGTACTTAAAGACATTTATCAATTAAGCACAGAATACACAATGAGATTAATTCTGTAAAATACTGAGCATAAAGTCTGATAACACAGAACAAGTCTAAGCAGATTTAGAGAAAGAACCTGAAACCATTCCAAGTTCATTTACCAATCTTGTAAAAGTAGCTTCACATAATGGTTTTGTGAAGATATCTGCCAACTGTTGATCTGTGGGAACAAAATGCAATTCCACTGTACCTTCATCCACATGTTCCCTGATAAAGTGGTACCTGATGCTGATGTGCTTTGTCATTGAGTGTTGAACTGGATTACCTGTCATAGCAATAGCACTTTGATTATCACAGTAAATAGGGATTTTGAAATATGTTAACCCATAATCCAGTAACTGATTCTTCATCCAAAGAATCTGTGCACAATAGCTTCCTGCAGCAATATACTCTGCTTCTGCAGTTGATGTGGAAATTGACTTTTGTTTCTTGCTATACCAAGAAACCAATCTGCCTCCAAGAAATTGGCAGCTTCCACTTGTGCTTTTCCTGTCAATTTTGCAAAACTGCAAAATCTGCATCTGAGTAGCCTATTAGTTTAAAATCTGATTCTCTAGGATACCATAATCCCAGAGCAGCTGTCCCTTTAAGATACTTAAAGATTCTTTTTACAGCTGTTAAGTGAGGTTCTCTTGGATCTGCTTGAAATCTTGCACAAAGACAGGTAGCATACATGATATCAGGTCTACTAGCAGTTAGATAGAGTAGAGAGCCAATCATACCTCTGTAGTCAGTAATATCTACTGATTTACCGGTATCCTTATCCAGTTTTGTTGCAGTGGCCATTGGAGTGGATGCACTTGAACAATCTTGCATTCCAAATTTCTTTAGCAGGTTTCTGGTGTACTTGGTTTGACAAATAAAAGTGCCTTCCTCATTCTGCTTGACTTGAAGGCCCAGAAAATAGCTAAGTTCCCCCATCATACTCATCTGATATCTTGACTGCATTAGTTTGGCAAACTTCTTGCAAAGTTTGTCATTTGTAGATCCAAAAATGATATCATCAACATAAATTTGGACCAGAAGTAAGTCCTTTCCATGGTTGAGGTAGAACAGTGTTTTGTCTATTGTCCCTCTGTTGAATCCACTTTCCAGAAGAAACTGAGCTAAAGTCTCATACCATGCTCTAGGAGCTTGCTTAAGTCCATAAAGTGCTTTGTCAAGTCTGTAGACATAGTCTGGATGTTTGGTATCTACAAAACCTGGAGGTTGTTCAACATATACCTCTTCCTCCAATTCTCCATTTAGAAAAGCACTTTTCATATCCATTTGAAAGACAGTAAACTTTTTGTGAGCAACATAAGCCAAAAATATCCTTATGGCTTCTAACCTAGCAACTGGTGCAAATGTTTCATCATAATCAATTCCCTCATGTTGAGAATATCCTTTTGCAACCAGCCTTGCCTTATTCCTTGTAATTTTGCCATCACTGTCAGTTTTGTTTCTGAATACCCACTTTGTACCAACAACAGATCTATTCTTTGGTCTTGGTACTAGGGTCCAGACTTTGTTTCTTTCAAATTCATTCAACTCTTCCTGCATTGCTTGCACCCAATCAACATCTTGAAGAGCTTCTTCCACTTTCTTTGGCTCAGTCTGAGAGAGAAAAGAATTATAAAGACACTTATTTGAAGTACCTGTTCTAGTTCTGACACCTGCATCAGGATTTCCAATTATCAAATCAGGTGTATGTGATTTTGTCCACTTTCTTGCAGATGGAAGGTTTTCTCTAGAACTGGATGCTCCCCCATGATCCATGCTATCTTCATTTTCATTTTCTGATGCTCCCCCTGAAACTATGCTCTCTGAGTTGGATTCTTCAGTATTTAGATTTTCAGCACTATCAGAACTTGGCTTATCAGAACTTGACGAATCAGAACTTGAAGAGCCAGATGTATGTTCGGATATTTCTTGAGATGTGGTAGGATCTTGAGTATGCTCCCCCTGCATAGGTGCATCTTCCTTTAACGTAGTTACCACAGTTTCAATAACATCAGAGTTTAATCCATCAGAGTTTGCAGTATCAGGACTTAGACTGTCAGGATTTTCAGTATCAGAATATGAGTCTTTATTTTCAAATCTCAGCTGATCATGGTCAACAAAATCTTTAAGACCAGTGATCTTCTTGTCATCAAAAGAGACATTGATAGATTCCATGACCACTTTTGTTCTCAAATTATAGACTCTGAAGGCTTTTGTGGAAAGTGGATATCCAACAAAGATTCCTTCATCAGCTTTTAGATCAAACTTTGATAGCTGTTCAGGATGAGCCTTGAGAACAAAACACTTGTATCCAAATACATGAAAATATTTCAGATTTGGCTTCTTTTTCTTCACCATCTCATATGGTGTTTTTCCATGCTTGTTAATGAGTGTTGCATTTTGAGTAAAACAAGCAGTCTGCACAGCTTCAACCCAGAAATAGGTTGGAAGCTTTGCTTCTTCAAGTATTATACGTGCAGCTTTAATGAGAGTTCTATTCTTCCTTTCAACAACTCCATTTTGTTGTGGAGTTCCAGGAGCAGAAAATTCCTGCTTTATTCCATGGCTTTTGCAGAACTCTTCCATTATCAAATTCTTGAACTCAGTGCCATTATCACTCCTTAAAATTTTCACAGAATCTTTGACCATTTTATCCAGCTGTTTGACATGATCAGTCAAGATAGATGCAGTTTCACTTTTTGTGTGCAAGAAATACACCCATGTATATCTGGTGAACTCATCCACTATGACCAACGTATACTTCTTCTTTGCAATAGACATGACATTTACTGGACCAAATAAATCAACATGTATAAGATGATAAGGCTCAAGAATTGATGAATCAGTCTTACTCTTGAATGAAGATTTTTTTTGTTTGGCTTTCTGACATGAATCACAAAGACCATCAGGAGCAAATACTGTGTTTGGCAATCCTCTCACAAGATCTTTCTTGACCAGTTCATTTATATTGTTGAAATTTAAATGAGAGAGTTTCTTATGCCAATTCCAGCTTTCTTCAATTGGTGCTCTACTTAACAGACAAATTGCAGAGCCATCAGTACTTGTTGAAAGCTTAGCTTCATAAATGTTACCACGTCTGTATCCTTTTAGAACAACTTTGCCTTTAGATTTACTCACAACTTCATAGTGTTCTTCAAAGAAATCAACATGATAACCTCTGTCACAGATTTGACTTATACTCAGTAGGTTGTGTTTAAGTCCTGAGACCAGAGCTACTTGTTTAATTATGACATTTCCAAGATTGATATTGCCATATCCCAATGTTTTTCCAATGTTGCCATCTCCATAAGAAACACTTGGGCCAGCTTTCTCCATAAAGTCTGATAGCAGGGCCTTATTTCCAGTCATATGTCCTGAACATCCACTGTCCAGAAGTAGAATATTTTTCCTGTTGCCCTGCAATCACAAAGACCACTAATTATTAGTTTTAAGGACCCAGACTTGCTTGGATCCTTTGGCCTTATTAAGTTTGTTAACATTTGCAGCGGATTTAGCATCAGAGTTTATGTTAACATTTTTCTTATCAGAATTTACATTATCAGACTTTGAATCAGAATTTACACTAGAAGGAACAATGGAAACTTTCTTCAAAGAAGGTTTTATTTGATAATAATCATAGTACAAACTATGATATTCCTTACAAGTATAAATGGAATGCCATAAACTACCACAATGAAAACAAGGATTTTGTGGTTTGTATCTAACAGACTGACTCTTAACTCCTGATTTTGAAGGTAAGGAGTTAATATTCTTATTTTTCCTGCAAAAAGAAGCCAGATGGTTAGAACTTCCACAGTTATGACATGTTTTCCTAGGAGCATCAGGAACAGGTTTATAATCATTGCTTTTATTCACACCTTCCTTTCCATTCCTATTTTTCCTAGGTGATTGTACCTTGTTTGCATTCTTGACATCTTTCAGCTTATGCTTAAGCTGCTTCTTTGTCATTAAGCCTATGTTTACTTCAGCTGTCTTTTCTTGTTTTAGTTTGTCAGAAGTTAATTCCTCTTTAACTTCTGATTTCTCATTATCAGACTTTACAGTTACAAACTTAACAGGTTTTAACTTTGGCTTTTGCTTAACAACAGGCTTAATTTCTTCAGTTCCTTTATCATTCTTATTCTCTCCATAACCTAAGCCCTCTTTCCAATTTTCACTACTTAGCAAATTTTGAGTTGTTCTGCCGGAGTTAGTCCAAGTCCTGATTATCTCTCTTTCATTTTCTAACTCAGTTTTTAGAGATTCATTCATTTTTAGCACTTCATCCCTAACATAAAAAGCATCATCTCTATCCTTCTGAGTTTGATGGAACATGACTAACTCTTTTTCTAAGAAATTATTCCTTTTCTTAAATGCAAGATTTTCAGAAGTTAATCTTTCACATGTTAAAGTTTGGTCTCTATAGCTAACAAACATGGTTTTAAGATATCTTCTCAACTCATTAATATCATCAGTATGAAAAGCATAAGTAGTCTGAGGTACCTTTGTTTCAGCAGCTTCAGAACTGCTCTCAGCACTTTCTTTATCAGCATTTGCCATCAATGCATAGTTCTCCTCACTTTCAGAGTCTGAAGTGTCTGTCCAGCTTTTCTGCTTTGTGACAAGAGCCTTGCCTCTGTCACCCTTTACCTTCTTGCAGTCAGGAGATATGTGGCCTTTCTGGAAAACTTCTTTCCCTTCCTGAACTTCCTGTATGCAATCTTGGTGATTCCTTTCACCATAAGAGCACACAGCTTCATCATCTCCTCATCAGCATCAGTCTCAGGCAAGCTTTCAGAATCTGAGTCATCATCACTCTCAGAACTTGATGACTCAGTATCAGACTTTATGAAAAGAGCTTTACCCTTGTCTTTCTTTGAGGAAGCTGCTTTGGGGAATTCTTCTTCAGCCTTAAGAGCAACTGTCTTTGACTTTCCTCCTTTCCTCTTGCTTCTTTGTTCCATCTCCAGCTCATGAGTCTTGAGCATTCCATAGATTTCGTCAAGAGTTGTTTCATCAAGATTGTAGTTGTCTCTTATTGTTGTTGCCTTCAAATCCCAGCATTCAGGAAGAGCTAACAGGAACTTAAGGTTTGAATCTTCAAGATCATACTCTTTATCAACCAATGACAAATCATTCAAAAGTTTGACAAATCTATCATATAAATCATTCAATGACTCATTAGTCTTTGAGTCAAAGTGTTCATACTCTTGAGTGAGTATTGTCCTGACACCTTGTTTCCAGAGCATCCCATATCTCCTTAGCAGTCTTGCAGTTGATTACCCTGTTTGACATTACATTATCAATGACACTATGCAGTAAGTGTCGTACCTTAGCATCCTTAGCAATTGATGCTATGTCCTCAGCAGTATAATCACTCTTCTCCTTTGGTACGGTCATTGCTGCTTCACCTGCAACTGCAACAGCGAGTTTGGTTGGTTTGTGAGGACCTTCCTTGATTCTATCCAGGTATTCTGGATCTGTTGCTTCCAGGAACATGGTCATCCTTACCTTCCATATGGGATATTCAGATGGTCTCAGTATGGGGACTCTGATGGTCTCATACCGACTCTGAATTTGTGTCTTTGGTGGTTCCTCAGTTGTGGTAGGCTTAGTTGGAGTTTCTGTGTCCGACATGATTGTGTTTGGATCTTTAACTGCATGTAAGTTAACAGATAGGCTCTGATACCAATTGTTAGGTCACACACACACTGTAGAGGGGGTGAATACAGTGAATAGTACACTCAAATCGAACTTTAAGAACTTAAGTAACAGAAAACAAACTTTATTGAAACAATAAACTCTGTTACAGTATGGAACTGTTACCTCTCAGTGATGAACAAATATCACGAGAGCTGCTAGGGTTACAATGAATAATCTTTTCTAATAATGATAACACTTATAGTGTAAACCCTATGTCTGTGTTTATATACTACACAGTTACAAGATAATCGCTAATTGATATGGAATATAATTCTGCTTCCTAAAATATATCAATCAGATATCTTTTCTTCCAAGTATTCCATTCTTCACGGAATTCCTTCTTCATGCATATCTCTTCTTATGTTTATCTCAATCTTCTTTCCTTTAATCAGCTACTGTCCTTATCTGATTGTCCTTCAACACTTAAGTTCTGATATCTATCTTCTGATGATTATCTCCTGATAATATAAGTACTGATATCCTTAAGTCCTGACTTCCAGTATAAGTACTGATCAACAGTTAAGTACTGATTTATCCTGTTCACGTAAGATCTGAAAGCTAAACATAAAACATATTAGCCATGACATTATCAAATATATCTAACACATTAAAATGGAGAAAATGGTTAGTCAAAGATAAGAATGAGCATGATAAGGTTGCCGCTGTTGTTATCTCTGTTTATAGTAAAATCTCTGATCCGTCTGGACCAAAACTGATAAGTTGGGTACCAAGAACTGTTAATCCATTTGTAAGTGCAGGATATAACAAGTCAATTGATTCATATGTATTCTTGGTAATTCATACTCAAGGCATATGATCAAAGAAATAGCCTCATAATCAAATGTGGTTGACAAAAGCTATTCCGTCGATAATCTTTGGAGATGACAGCAAAGGTTTTCATAACAGGACAAAGCTATGCAGAAAAAAGGAATGTCATCATGAATTCAACAATTGCTATCATTGATAATAACTAATCATTAGAGTCACTGATAACAGTTGAAGCATATTTCTTACTGAAAGAATCAAGGAACAAATCCTCTTATCAAACGGTTCTACATCGAAGGACAAAATGTCAATTCAATGAAGGATTAGTGTCTCATCTGAATCAGGAAGGTTGAGTAGCTTGCTCTTGTTAAGAGTACGGAAATGATATGCTCGTGGCTAGATTGAAATCTCAGGAATGGTGAAGTCAATGGTTTCTACTATAAAGCTTCATCTGACGAAAGTTTAGTTATGGCATTAGAAGCTCTCACCTTTGAACGTCAACTCAAGGAACTCTTTTGTGAAAAGGGGTTAGTGACAGGGCTGTCTCATCTGGAATTCAGAAGGATGATAAATGTGAAGCATGTCAAGAAGAGAAGTCAAAGACAATATCACATCAAAGTAAAGATATACCTTAGTGATGATTGATGACTACTCTTAACACAAAGTTGTTGTTCGTGCGTTCTCAATACAAGACATCACAGATGGTGATTGATCATATCAGAAGATCAAACTGGAAGCAATCGTAAAAGAAATGATCTTGTGGTCAGATAATGGGACTGAATTTAAGAAGCAGTTCTCATTAATATCTGTAACATCAAGAATATTATGAGACAATTTTAACACTGGGAGCTCCGTCTCATAATGGAGTGGTATAAAGGAAGAACCGAAACTTGATTAAAGCAACAAGGACAATGTCAAGCTAATCAAGACTTTCTAAATACCAAAGCGTTGGAGCAGTCAATACAGTTTACAAAAAGTAAGATCAAGCCTTGATCAGGATGTATACATGAAGACCACTAATGAGTTAATGGCCAACAGAAGTAAACACTGTGTTGTGCAAGACATGCATGTACAATAACATGACTAAGTCAAATTGACAACCCTAAGTCAGTTGCATTGTAATCTTAGTTTGTATTTTGTATTGTAACATTTAAAGTCTGTAAAAATGTCTAAAAGCAGACTATAGTTTTTTTCTTTAAACAGTATCAAGCCTAAGAATTCTATCTGGAAGAAGATCAAGAAGATCATGCCTTAAAAGAATTATGAAGAAGCTTGGAGTTGAATAAATCTATTTTGAGAAAAATGTTCTAAGTCAAGATCTCTACAAGTCACATATTTAGTATTATAGAGAAATCATTCAAGAACTCCAAATGACTTATCGAGAAGTCAGGAAAGCTACTAGAGAACTCAGAGATATCGAAAAGCCAAATTAAAGACATAAAGATTGGAGATATCTACAAGTCAATTCTTCACTAGAGAACTCCAGAGATATCGACAAGTCAAAATATCATTAGAGATCTCTGAGATATCGACAAGTCAAATATCACTAGAGATCTATGAGATATCTACAAGTCAAAATATCACTAGAGATCTATGAGATATCTACAAGTCAAAATATCACTAGAGATCTCAGAGATATCGACAAGTCAAGTGAAGATATGAAGCTGAGAGATCTTGACCAGCTAAAGTCTCTTATAGAGAACTCAGAGACCTCTACAAGTCAAAACAAATATGTAGTATTAGAGATCTCGATAAGCCAATATACTTATCGAGATGTCAAGTTCTTTAAATGCCTAACTGGAGATCTCGAGGTAAAATCTCTCAAAGTACAAATTACAGACCAGTTCAATATTCAAGATTATCAAGCAACAAACAATTCAACCAGTTGGATTGACAAGTCTACAAAAAGCAGCTTGAAGAGTGTGCAAGATCAAGGGTGAAGATTAACTGACAAAGAAAGATCAAAGTTAACACAGTATACAAAGTTATACTAAGCCAGAAATGGAAGATAATACTTTTCCTAAAATGGAATGATTAGTGGCAGTTTACTAAAGTGAATAGCATCTCTTATTATACACTATGTAAACCAATAGTTAACTATCATATAAAGTTAACACCGGTCCTTTGTTAGAAGTAATAATTTAGAAGCAAAATCTTGTATTATGTAATAAATGGGAAAATTATGTGAATATTTTATGTTAAATGAATAAATATTATCTGTTTATATAAGTTCAATGATTATTGCCATGATATTACGTGTTCTAAATGCTATTTGTATTTTCGTGTGAGCCAGAAATTTTTTCGAGTAACGAATATGTGTTTAAACTGCATTTATATGAATCGATTTGCAATCTACACTCGTATTTAGTTGCGTCTTTATCGAGGTATTCGTTTTATCTCATTTTATGTTCATTTGAATGTATTTTATGTGTTTTCAGGGTTTTTTGTTAATTTAGGAATCGTTTTCATTTTTCAAAAATAAACGGACCGGGACCCCACCGGGACGTCAAAGCCCACAAAATTTATGTTTTTATTTTTATAGAATCATTCGTATTTCAAATACACATTATTTTTGTATTTTTGAATTATTCACAATTTTTGGGGAATTTTGATATTAAATTTATATTTTACTATTTTTAAAATTATTCCCCATAATTATTATTTTGGGGCCTATTTATTTTTATTATGGGAATAAACACACCCTTAAATGATTTTAGGGTATTAATTTTACAGATAATATAAATAGCTGCAAAATATATTTTTATTCATTTATTTATTAAAAATTCTGAAAATTAAGAAAATCAAGAACAAGTGTGGGGGTGTTCTTGAATGTGAGAATTCAATTTAAAGATTGAAGGTGATTCTGATATTTGTTTGTGACGCTCAAATAGTCGATTTGAAGCTTGTGATCTGTTCTACCTCATGCTGTTACCCGTTTTATCTGAGGTTAATCGAATCTTTATTTCATTTTTTTGTACAAAATCGTCAATAATTGGGTATATCTGTTGTGCTGATTTATGGATGATTTCGATGTTGGTATTAGCTTTAACAGGTTTATATCAATCGAATTACATAGATTTTATCGATGTTTAAATCCAATTTAGGGTAAGTCGAGTTCATCAATTTTTGGATTTTTGTTTTGACTTTTCCAGATTCATTGAGGACCGTTTGATTATTTGATTGTTTGTAATCGATTGTACTAATCCCAGGCTTTATTTTGATAATTTGAACATAATTTTTGGTAGAGAAACGAACCAACACGTTGTTTGGCCGGAACCCACGAACTGAGTTCGTTTCCTTTCACTGGAAATCAGATTCTGGTGATGTTAGGAGGTGGTGGTAGTGTTATCCAGGGTTGAAATGAAGTGTAGAAATGATTGGGTGCAAAAACGGGGTCAACGGGTGTTGTTTGGGGCTGTTTTGGGTGACGCCGGATTCCGGCGAGCTCGCCGGATTCTGGGTTTGTTCCCAATTTCTGGCCGAGTTCATCCTTAACTCTGGTCGTCCCGTACCCCAAGCCACCCTCAGATCTTCAGAACCCTTCCCCTGTTTCATAGAACTGTTTCTATTAGTTTCTTTTGGTTTTATTTCAAAATTTAATTCTAAAATCCTAAAAATCATTTCTTTTGTTTTCAAAAATCATTTATTTATTATTGTAAATTCTAAAAATGATTTACTTAATTATTTTAAATTTAAAAAAAAATCATTTTCTTTTATTTTTAAAATCCAATTTGATTTATTTATTTATAATTTATTTTAGTTAATTGTTTATGAATTTAATTAATTGATTAACTTATTTAATTAATTGATTTTATTTAATAGTTAAATAAAATGTAAATTATTTATTATTAATTCAAATGATTCCTAAAAAAATCACTTTTAAACTTTTAAAATTTTTATTTTGGTATTTAAAAATCAATAATATTATTATTAATTGATTTAATTCTATTTATTCCTTATTTTATTCATAATAAATGAATCTTTCATCCGTTTAATACGAAACGAACGCGTACAGACTCGGAAAATATTACGCTTCCAATAAAAATACTTTCGAGGCCTAATTGCTTTTGTAATGCATTGTTATTTGAGTTATGATTCATTCTGAGTCGATATTTAATCAATAAACATTGTTATTGACCTGATTTCAGTTGTGAACATACTAAGACCTATCTTTTGACTATCTGAATTATGTGTTACATGAAATATGTGATTACATGTTATATGAATACCATGAGTACGTGCTATATGATATGCATGCTATCTGTTTACAGTTTTAAAATATCATGACTAGTTATAAATGATCAGGTAGATGTCAAGACTAGTTACATCGATCGAGCTTGGTTTTGTCAATTAAGATTGTCCTTTTAATTATAGAATCGAGTAGCAAGGAGTGCAGTCAAGTGTTAGACGGAGTTAATAGCTAGCAGCTATAAGACAAAGTTATAATAAAAAGTTATCGAGCATACCAGGGAAGTATCCCTACTTTCACTTATCGTTCAAGTGATATTATTATGAATTCTATTGTGCAAGTATTCCTCAACTTTCTTATAGTATAATTGCAAGTATCCATATCTTCACTTATCATTCAAGTGATAATGATTCTGAACTCTATTATACTAGTTCCTACACTATTCTAAGTTCAGAATAGTTAAACGTCTTTACATTTCGCTACAAATTACTCTATACAGTGGAATATTGAGTTCAGATTAGCGAATAACTAATTGTTCTAGTTATTTAGCCATTGGTTGTTAAGATAAATCTGGACCATGAGAAATGGAGAGTTATGTTGTTAAGGATGTCGTTTGATTTGACTCCTTTGATTAAAAATTGTTTTAATAGATTTGATGCTTGCGTAAGAGGCCGTGACGATGGTCCAGTATGGGCTATGTATTATACAAGATATAATGCCTTGCTAGGCCGATATGTGCCTTGGGTACCCCTTTGTTTAGTTGGATATGCTTCGACATACCGGTGTTGCTCCGCGGATGATTACCGACGGCAACACACCGTCGTTCGAGGATTCTAATACAAAAAAAAGCTATATAAAAGTGTTGTTTATTATCAAAACTTATGTCAATTTTTGATATAGCTCAGGTATTGTTGTTTGGTTTTATTCTTCAGATATAGTTGTTATTGATTGAAAACTGGGGTATATTAATTGCTATACTTATTACTAGGGTTCGTGAGCTTCGATGCTCAATTTGACTGCTCTTGTATCTCATGACTCGATCTGCCTTAACAAGATGCCTACGTACCTTGTTGATTGTCAAGGATCAAGTAAAAAAATGTAGTTCTGATTTGGTGGGGGTGAGACCCCTTATATAGGTGTTAGGAGTCCTTATATTAAACTAGAATTGGGAGACTTGGTGGATAAGTCTCTGAATTAGAATGGACTTTGGAGTCCTAGAAAGTAGGAAATTGATTCCTTATCCTATAAGATCTTTTGGAGGTCAATATCCAAGGAATTGTGTCCTTGTTTGGACTTAATCATTAGCTGATTTATCCCTTATTAATTAATTCCGAAATTAATTAATATTCAGAGTTTTGGGCCTATTCTAATGGGCTTAACTGTCAAACCAATTCTGGTATAATTAATGCGATGTTAATTACGCAATCAGGGTTTATTTTACTCCCTATCATTTGCCCCCCCCCCAACTTTTGGGAAACCGTAAACGATTTCGAGAAGTTAAGTTTATTTGTTCCCTTACAGGGTATCGTTTTTGTGCAAAGTGTGGAGTGACCTACATATTTACAATGATTTGCCTTGTACGTGGCTTCAGGGATTTTTTGGAATCTCCCCATCACTTCTCCCTCTTTTTCTACCTTATTCCTATTATTTAGGAGTTTTCTGGTATTTTTTCTAACTTCAAATGAATTTTTCCTGAATTGGCAGGATTTTTTCCTAAATTTACAGGAATTTTCCCTTGATTTCTGGGATTTTTCCTTAATTTTCAGGAATTTCCTGTAATTTTTCATAATTTCTGCATATTATTCGTTAATTTTCAGGATTTAATCCTAATTTCTAGAAAATATTCATAATTTTCAGGAATTTTCCAAGGAGTTTACAAGATTTATTCCTAATTTCCAGAAAATATTCATAATTTTCTGGAATTTTCCAAGGAGTTTACAGGATTTATTCCTAATTTCCAGAAAATATTCATAATTTTTAGGATTTTTTCACTACATCATAAAATACCTACTGTAACACCAAAAAAACATTGTATTGGGGGTAATATATTGCTTTTGCCCCATTTTTAAGCTAAGGTAACATTTTCTTAAAGATAGGTTTTTCCATGTTGCCTTAGGGGTCTAAGGTAACATCTTTGGTGCCTAAGGCAACATCGTGTTTTAACTTGTTTATATGTTGCCTTAGCTTGCTAATGCAACAGAAAGAGAGATCACTTGTAACTTGTTTTTTATGTTACCTTGGAGTTTTAAAATGTTTTTAAAAAGTGGGCCCCACGGTGGGACCCACTAGGTGACATGGCAAGTGTAGGACCCACAGTGCTGAGTTGTCTTGATGATGTGGCAAGTGGGCCCATAGAACCTAATGTAACACTTTGAGAAACTGTTGTAACATTATAACTAGCCTAATAAAACATTTTAAACATAATATGGTAACCGTTTAGGAGGCTATTGTAATACTTTAGCACAAACAAATTGAAATGCTTATTCTGTAAACTGAAGAATCCCAATTATACAATTTCATAACTGCAAAATAATGCATCCAACCCAAACATTAAACATTCAAATATACAACCAAATTAAACATCCAAACTAACTATAATCACTACTGGTATGTCTCTGAAAGATGACTCTTTTATTTTCATGAGCAGATCATAGCTTGTCATTCCAGGCATACAGTAGTCCGTTATAATAAGATTCACTGCCATTTCCTGAAATCAAGAAGACCAGGTTTTAACAATCCAGAAGTGCATATAACTCAGCCCTTTTGAAGTTGCAGCTTTAAACAAATGAAATGAGTACATGTTGATTTATTGGAGATGTAAATGCTTTCTTGGGACTGATTTGTTCATCATCTTCATGCAATCCAAGAAATTCTAAATCTTTACTACCGAAATCAACTGTTGTAAATGTCATAAAAAATAATCAGAACCAAAAAATCTAAAAATCTAAATTGTTTACTAAATTGTTTGATGTTCTATTTGTTGTAACAAATAAAAGGGCCTAAATCATGTGGGAACTTGATTTTTAAGAAAACAACAGTATATGCAAAACCCAGAATTAGAATGTCATCGGAAGAACAGGTCAAATGAAATTGAAATTCAAATTCTTAAAAATTGTTTGGCCAACTTTTTACACGATTACAGTTTGTTCGTTTTTGAAATATTTGCAGCTCAAGTCTGTTCCCAGGTCTGCATCCAAGTAACGAAACCTCAACCAAAGTTCCAACTTTCAGGGTTCCATGATAATGATTTACATACCTGATTTATAGCCTTCTTACTAACCTCACATCTTGTTACGGGAACCCCTATTTCATTAGAGTCCCGCTTCAGCATATCACCCTGTACAACTAGCGATCAACCCTTTCACTATCTTATTGTTTATAGGGTAACCAAATAACTATATATCGTAGATGATTCAGGTAGCTAAATAGCTTGTTAATATCAGCCTTTTGATTTGTTTAACTTACCCCTTCTTTATCTAAAAATCTATAGCCTATTTTTAGCTACTTATTATTATCGGTATAATTCGAGTATCCATTCGAAGTTCTTCTATTGTAATTCAACCTTGCTCATCTATGGACTGATACAAAATTACCATAACTTTAGCATTATCTTATCTACTAGTATTTATCGGAATTTTGTGCCTGTAATGCACTAAATTCTACAGGGTGTTTAGTTTGCCAATACTCCATAGCTTATTAGCAGGTTTACCTTCGACGATGAAAGCATTCCTCCGACAAGTTTACCGGAGAACGTTCAAGTGTAAATTTGGGAAATTCTACATCATGTTTCTTGGACCCCTCCGATAATTTTACTATTTTAAGGTGCTTGAATGTGAAATCAGAAGGGCACTGGTAGATACCGGGAACCTTAGCAGAATGGATACCACTGTATTAATTAATGAGTAGATATGTGAACACAAATCACTCAAGGAACATAGAGTAAAAACATTTATACCAGATGCTGTAAATTTGGCAAGAGTTATTGCACTATAATATAGATAAGTGCAGTAAAATTATTTCCAAGGGAAGTCCCCCAAATACCATTTATACTTCTAAGTGTTAATTGTAACAAACTAGGAAACCTAATTGATATATTATAGAACTTGAACTACCAAATTTGAAGGTAAAAATATACTACAATCAAGTATAAACAATTATAAATGCCAATCATGAATCTCTTCACATATACACAATAAAGGTAAACAAAGTACAACAAAAACTAGTAAATTTTAGTTCATAGGCACCTTCATCCAGCGAGTAGCCGCAACCATTCCACCATGTATTTGTCGTATAATCTGGTAGTACTATAAAAGATGGTTTAAGAATTAGCAAAATTTAAGTAACAATATAAAAGAAACTAAGTTTCGATATATAATTGAAATTATATAATATCATAATCCAAGCAGACTCTATAGCTCTATATAGTCTTGACCTCTTTCATGATTATTGTGCTGCCATTATGTAACCACCTACTTGAACCTTTGTTTCAATATATTTTCTTGTACATTCATAACAAATAGAGTGAGAGCATGTACTATTTATGAACATCTCAGGTTTCTCTGTATTCCATGCAAATTTCAGATGGTTTGACAGCTTCGCTTATAGCCTTTCCTGACTTTGTTGAGGATGATGCACTGATCTCATTTTTTGGATCAAGTTCAGAGGCACATGGAGCTTTTTGGACATGCATATCTTCTGCTCCATATTACAAAAACTCCAAATCAACACACATATTACCAAAATGACCAGATGATAAAATTTTTGTGATAAGATACAAAATTAACAGGCCTCATCGCCCCATTGCGGGATTTATAGAGATTAAACAACATACCTTTATCCACAGTGTTGAGTTACTATGACTTAAAAACTATATGAGTGCACAAATTTGTAAAACTACCTTAGAACAATGTTTTGGGGCTGAGTGGTTATCAGAAACAAAATGAAAAGAAAAATTGTCAGTGCTGAGTAATTATCAAAATAGGGACTTACCGTCTTATTGAACGTCGCTGCACTTTTACCAGGTCATACAAGGGGGATTGAGGCATCCAGACGCTTTAATTGATCAGGGGCTGTGTGAATTCGTGGAGTGAAATTGCAAGAGGCTTACCCCTAAAAGTGCCTCCATTTCTTGACAGAAGCATACTCAAAGCTAGAGACATACCAACAATTGAATTTCCTCATCCTGCTTCACTTTTCTTAAATTTGAGTGGCCCTGATTCTCACTCGCACACGCATGCCCCTGATCCTATGCACACATGGCCATAATTCATATGGATAATATTTACTCTAGTAAATTGCAAGTATAATCGATTAGTAACCAGAGTAGTGGATATATAATCTAACTGTTGGGAGAGGACATTTATAAACTGCCTGAGCAGTTGAAAACAAAAAGACAGTAAACCAATAAGTAAATACTTTTAACTGCTAACTTAAAATCGAAAGGCTCCTTTCCACAACAATAAACAGGAACTAATTATAGTTGTTTATCAAGAGGCCAGGACAGAACAAACTGCTAATAGTTATCTTGGTAATGTACTTCATAGTTCATCCACATATAAGATCATATTGAAACTAGTAAATGGATAATTGTGTAAGGCCAGAGTTCACATAAAAGGATAATCATGTATACTCATAATCCCCAGACTACCCCTACTGCATGCTTTCCCCACTTCTTGAACATAGGTTTATCAGATTGGAACTTAATTATCTCATCCATCATATTTCTACTCGACAAGCATAAAGAAATGGATCATCATTGCAACATACTATGGAATTGTACATAGTCCAACTCTCTGAAAAGAATCTAACAGAACAAGCAATTATAATTAAGCAACCATATTTCAATAAACATATAATATAGCTAAAATGTCATTCTAACAAACCTCTTCCGCCTAATACCTAAGCTCCTCCATCTCCTTTCGACTTTCATCAGCAAATTTCGTCACTTCTGCTTTATAACCCTCCATTTCCTTCATTTCGGAAGCAAAATACCTCTCCTTCTCTCTTTCGAACTCCTCCAGCTCATGCACCTCACACTTCAAAACCCTAGTTTTAAACCAAAACAATTCAATTAGTACATCTCCACTAACAACTTTAACAATGTAATATAATCCCTATCAGAAATAGCTAAAACGATGTATACGAAACAACAAAAAAACCTGAATTGTTGCGAAACGTTTGTATACTCGGCTAATTTAATTGAACGAGATTTTGAAAGCTAACAATTGAGATATGAGAGAGACGAGTGTATTAGAAATTTGTGCGACCGGATATGAGACGAGTGTCTAGGAGAGGAGAGTAGTGTGTGAATTTTTAGGGTTATTGAGAATTGAAAATTTGGGCGGTCTTTACCCAAAATTTGGGCGGCCGTTTGTTAAATTTTTTCCCAGTTTTAGTAAAATTTTATGTTCAAAAAGTTTCATAAAATTTTTATTGTTTTATTTTTTAATAAATAAAAATTTAGTTATTATTTTAGAAAAAAATTAATTACTTATTTCTATTTATTTATTTTGAAAAATTCGTATATATATACTTTTTATTTTAAAAACTTTTATATTAGTCCTCATCTTAAAAAAGAGAAATGTAAACTATTTTTAATTTTTATTACTTTTAAAATTCAATTCTTAAGTTTTTTAAATTTAATACTTTTAAAAGTTTTTATTTAAAATTTTATTAAATAATTCTTATATCCACGAGTATCTTATTTATTAAATTTGTATATCACCTTAAATATTCTTATAAAATTAATTTTTAATTTTAAAAAATATTATATTTATGTTTTAATACTCTAAGGTAACACTTTGACGAGAATGTTACAAGCTGGAACACTTTTTACCTAGTACAACATCACGTTTTTGGCTAAGGTAACACAAATAATACAATGTTAAATTAACTTATGAGTAACATATGTAGGGTAACATATTAGGTAACATTCTTGAAGAGGGGCGTTGCCATAGTCCATATATGGTGTAGTGTTTCAAGGAATTTACAGGATTTATTCCCTTCCTTTTTTATTTTTTTTTCTCTCTCTCTCTCCTTTTTTTTATAGGTTTTTCGACCAGGAATCCTTTCGACCAGGATCATGGTCGAATAATGCTTCTATTTGTTTTGTCGACAGCCACTTCGGTTAGGATCTTTCAACCAGGATTCCTGACCTATTTCGGTCATGACTTTGACCCTGGTCCTGCAGTTCTGACCGAATTATCCTCTTGTTTCCCATGGTCGTAGCCTATTTCGACCAGGATCCTGACCGAAATTCGGTCAGGATTTTTTGCTGAAATAATTTTTGACTGAATAATGCTTCTGTATTTTCTAATCGTGGGTTTTTCGATCAGAAACCTTCGACCAGGATTCCTGACCTATTTCGGTCAAGATTCTAATGCTTGTCCCATTTTTTGACCGAATTAAGGACCACTATTTTCTGGTTATGGGTGATTTCGAGCAGAATTTGTCGACCAAGAATTAAAATATATTCTTGGCCGAATGTAGTTCTTGAATTTAAATTGGGCCAAACCTTAATTTTGGGTCTTTTCATTTAATTTTGGGCCCTCTACTGGTTTTCAAATAATTGAGCCCTTTGCCGGGCTTGATCTTCTTTTGAATTTTTCAAACTTGGGCCCCTATATTGGGCTGTTGCTTTCTTAGCATAATTGGGCCCCAGGCTTGGGCCTTTTTTCTCTCTTCTTCATTTTTATGGGCCCAATTTTTCTGAGCTTTAAAGCCCATATCCAGAATGTTCTAGAATACACATATATACATATATATGTCATTTGTGTATATATATTTTTTATCTTTAGGTTTTTCTGAAATCTTCCAGAATTGGGCCCATGAATTGGGCTGGGCCATTTTGACCGGTTATAGCCGGTTAAAATTCCAATTTTACCAGCCCATATTTCGGCTAATGAGGCTATATAAGATTGGGGAAGTGAAGTGAATCCTCACACTTTACAACCTTATTTCTCAATCTCACTTCCCTTTCTCTCAACCTTCAACAAAGTTCCAAAGTTCTCCGATTAGGAAAACAGCCTTTTCCGGCCACTTTTCTTCTCCCTTCAAAACTTCCAGTTTTCATCTACCTCCATTAATGGCGGATAAGAGTTCTGAGAGGGTAGCTAAGATCGCTTCCACTTCCAAATGAGGTAACGATATTGGAATCCGCACTTCTTATATGTCCTTACTAGACATGAATTCATCCCCATTTTATTAGCAGACTTACAAATTAGTCCTTGCCAGCTTCCCCCTAATGCCTGGAGAAACATTTTATATTTCATAGTCTTGTGTCTTAGAAGCGGTTTCCCTTTGTCAGTAGCTATTTTTAGGAAAATCTTTCAATGTTATAGTAGTTCTCAAAATACCTGTGGTTGGGTCTATATTAGACAAAGGCCCAAATGCAAACACATGTTTAACAGTGCTTCAATACCTGACAATAACCAACACTGGATGAGTAGTTTTGTCGGGCTTAGGTGGGAGAATGAAACTGGGGCACCCTATTCAGATCCTTCTTCGGGAAGGTCAGCGATGGTAGCCTTAAATCCATTCACCTAACCCCCGAAGAGACTATTATTTATAATAAGCTCACCAAGGATGAAGGTGCCACCCCCAGCTGTACTTTATTAGAGGAGTTTTCCCTGATCCATGTGGGGCTTTCCTCAGTTACTGCACAGGGTATTTTTCTTCCCTTTTTATTTTCACCTTCTTTCATGCATTATTGACACCACTTATTTTTGTTTCTCTTTTATTTTTGCTGCTGCTAAGGAAATCAACGAGGATAACTTGCCTGTCATTGAGGAAACTGCGAGGATGAAGAAGGCTCGGCTCGCAGGGTTGGACACCCGGGGAAAGGCTTTGGATCCTAGCTTTTTGAGGAATCATAAGGAGCCTATAATGGAGGCTTCCTTAAAAGGAACTGAAGTCCCAAATGCCCCTGTTTCTGCTACTGCTCCCACTTCCGTTGCCACTGGTGCTTTTCAACCTCTTTGGGGGTCCCGTTATGGGGATACCGTGGTTGGATCCATGAAACATGCGTGGGATTGGTCCTACCACGGTGTGACCCCCAAGGACTTTACTGACATCGTGGCTGGCTGGCCCATATATGGAGAGAATAAAGCTTATGGGCGCTCAATCTCTAGCTTCGGTACGACCCCTCTTCTCAAACTCCTTTTTTATACACTTGTTGCATTCTCTTGCCTTACATTTTTTGTTTACTATTTTGTTTCAGTCTAATGCTTATTTCCAAACTGCTACGAGGCAAGCTGATTCATGGAAGAAGGCCTGCTGACAACGCCCTCAGAAGGCAGCAGAGAAAGTACGCTTCTCTAAAGAGAAAGATGAAGCGCAAGGAGGAGGAGCTAGGAGAGAAAAACGCTGAGTTGGTCGTTTTGAGGGCCGAGAAGGACAGAGCGTGTAACACCCCCAGATCCGGGGTCGGGGATCCGGGTTGTCACGGTCTTTCTTTCCACAATATCACTTCACTTAATTAATAATAAATAACCTCATACTGTGACCCCACACTAACACACACCACAACCCGTTATAGTCTCAGATGAAATTGAAATAAGTACAAGTCTTTGAATCCACAATTTAAAATTATTACAACCCAAAACGATTACTTGATAATTTACAGTTAATTGCCATTATCTGCCACAAGTTATAATTATACGTAATTTGATTCTCAAAAGTAGATGGTCTAAACTACAATGGATCTACCTCTGCAGCTATAGCAACTACAACATCACCGGGAAGACGCGGGACGCTTCCCACGCGCTTGCGCTGGGTCTGCTGGAGTCTGGCCATCTCTCCTAACTGTTGTTGTGTGATGAAGAAATAAAGCAAGAGTGAGCCTTACAGCTCGCAAGATAATATATATAGTGATAACAATAATATAAGTATCTAAATGGATACTTAATAGCATTTCTATCATATGCAAGATAATTACTTACTAGATATAAGTAAAAACAAGGAATGAAGTTACCAATACTTCACCACACTTATATCACATATAAAGCTACTTGAACTGCCACCGTTCAAAGTATTATAGGTTTTAAGAAAAACATCCCATAGATGAGACCACAAGTTAAGACTTGAATAGATTCAATCTTTGAAAGATTATTGAATGAAAAAGTTATGAGATGCTTTATTTAGTCCCGGTATATATATATATCCACATATATATACCCCTTTCAACATTTCCTGAAACCTCTGTTATGTAAAGTATGAACAGAGTTTGAAACATCCAATGAATTTTGGAAAGGAAAAGAATTTTGGCATAAACCCGATATCTCGCTGATCAGGCAAAGATACCAATAAGTAACCTTTTCTACTGTAGATGGATGAATTCCTCACCGGTCATCACCCTGGTCGCATTAGGACCTCGCGCTCGACCGTACCCCGACCCCTCACGCGTTGATGGACTGCCACCCAGCCACTTACACAATAATAGACCGTACCCTGGCCTGTCGCTTATGCCGACTCAATCAAATGGACTTACTTCCCGAACATTGGGCAAGTAATCAAATCATTTACCAAATCTGCAACCTCGTTGCGAATATAAAATACACCACAGAGCCGGATTCCCCAGGTTTTGAGCGAGTATTTAAATCCCCTTTAAAAAGGAAGATCTTAAATATAAAAATGAGTTTTGGGATCCGCTCTGACTTTTAAAAATCATTTTGAAGACTCGAAAATACTTTAAAGAGTGTTTGGAGTAAGGCTGATTTAATGAAGTAAATCAGTCCCCAGAATATTAGAAAATATTTGAATATTATTAATTAAATAATATTCCCATAAAGAATAATCTTTTATAAAAATAATTGAAGTAGAAGTTTTAAAACTTATACTTGAAACGAGTATTAAATAACCAAAGATATACTTATATGAAAGTATTATCTTTATTTGAATAATCGAAAATAAGTTTGATTATTAACAGTTTATTCTCTAATGAAATAAAGAATATATTTCAGCAAATAATCGGAGTCATAAATCCTCAAATGAATATTCAAATAATATTCAATAAATAAAATAAGCTGAGTCATAATACCTCGAATGAATATTATAAATAATATTCAATTAATAAAATAAAAGGAGTCATAAGTCCTCCGATGAATATTCAAATCATATTGAAATAATAAAATAAACTGAGTCATAACCCTCGAATGAATATTCAAATGATATTCAATTAATAAAATAAAAGGAGTCATAAGTCCTCGAATGAATATTCAAAATAATATTTATTAATAAAATAAACGGAGTCATACGCCTTCGAATAATATTCGAAATAATATTCAATAATAAAATAAAGTTAAAGTTATCGAATAAACCTTATTCGATTAATAGTTTGGAAAAACTATAACCATATATATATATAAATATATATATATATATCCATATCCATATATATACAAAATCTACTCGGGATCCTCGACTCCCGGTTTTAGAAAATATTTTCACCTTTGGGTCCCTATACTAAGGGTATATGCAAGATACCGCTATCCTCTAGCATAGGTATTATCAACTGAACCAACAGATATATATTTCAAGAATATGAAACAGGCATGCATATATACCATATCACATGCTACAATATATCGCAAGAATTTGCTAAATAACCAACATGCATCTATCGCAAGATAATGCATATACAAGTGTATACATCACAACAACAGTATAACGGATAGAATACTTGCCTGAGCGACTTGGGGGTGAGAAAGGCTCGGGACGAGTCTGGTAACCTATAAACAACAAGTAAGTTGGAATTAAACCAAAATCACTTGTAATTCTATACTTTAACTAACTTAGACTCTAACGCTTGTTTTGCGCTCACTGATTTGCTTAAGTCACTCGGGTGCCCACGGCTCCACCATTTTTAATAATTTAACCTTTACGAGTTTTAAAGCGATTCTTCGCGAATGTCTTACCAACTGCCTAACACACTTACCATAAATGTTTCATACATTAATTAACCCTTTTTGGTCTTTAACCTACATTTCAAAGTAAGGCGAGGGAAAAAGTTTCGTTCGCGAAATGCCGTTACTTGAAACGGTCGTTTCTCCTAAACCGTAAATCGGAATCGAACGAACTACATATCAAAACGAAGCTCGTAACATGAGCTATCTAAACATGGCAGTGGTCACAATCTAGCAGGGGGTTCTCGGGTCCTAATGCTATGCACAAAAACAGTCCAAAGAAAATCGGACGTTACGACGGCTATGTTTACGTGATTTCCAATTTTTAAACCATCCACAATCAACCCAAATCAACCTCAAATCCAACATACAACCATCCTCCATCCTTATCACATCATAACCACCCCAACCAATTCAATTTAATCTTTCATACTTATGCTTAAACTTAACTTTAATCATTCTTAAGTTCTTTTAAATCAAAACCACAATAATTACCATTCCATTCACTACCATACCAAATCTCAAACTCTAAATCATAACAACAAGATACAATATCAACCCACTACTCAAAATCACCTTATAATATATATGAACCTAGGGTTTGGAAATGGTATACCTTCCTTGAAGTGGTGGGTTGAGCTAGGAAGCCTTAAGAAGCTTTGAGAAGTCTTAGGAAAGCTTGGATCTTCAAGAAAAACAAGAAAAACTTCAAGTTAAAAACTTGAAAACACTATTCATTGTCTTCTTCTTTGATTAAATGAAGAAGATTGAGAAGGAATTGATGGTTTAAACTCATGATATAGCCCTAACTAAGCATGAAGATGATTAGGGAATTTACTCACCAATTTAGGAAGCTTGGATCTTGAATTTTTGAAAATTCTTGCCTAATGAATAGTAAAAAGCCGAGAGCTTCAAGAACAAAGCCTTGGTTGCTTTTTGATTTTGATGAAAATGATTTTTTCTTGGCTTGGTTGCTTGGTTTTTGTGCTTGCTTTAGTCAATTACCTTCTTGCCCTTGAATTTGTGTGGTTACAAAGCCACCACACCTCCTTCCTTCCCATGTCATGCTTATGTCACCTTGCACATGTCATAATGCTCCCACTTGTCCACACCTTGTGGTTTGATGATGTCACAGTCCCTGGCTTCTTGTACAAGCTTGTCTCTTGGTCACTTATTTGTTTTACGGTTCGCTTATCTTTCGTTCTCGTTTATCGTTTGAGGGATCATACCCGGGATCTTATTACTTAGGTTCCCTTAACCTTTCTCAATATATTGTATTCCTTCTATGATCCTCTCCTATAATCCTTTAATTTAAATCCTTTTTATCCTGTTACCTTATACTCAATTCTCTCCGTATCTTGTGGATTTCCGGGAAAAATCAAAGTGTTCGGAATTGGATTCTGACGATCTTTACATACACTTATATACCACATAGAGTACTAATAATATCCCATAAGATCAATAACAGAACCCCTACATAGCGTGGCATGAAAAGTTTTCTCGTTCAGCAAAAACACTATTCATAAGGGTTTCAAAATTTCTCAAAAATTGGGGTTATTACAGTCTCCCCTCCTTAAAAGGATTCCGTCCCGGAATCAGATAGAAAACAAATGGGGATACTTTCTTAGCATTACACTTTCTAACTCTCGAGTCAATTTTCCCACATTGTGGTTCTACCACCAAACTCTGCCTAGTTTGATAATCCTTCTCCTAAGCACTTGTTCCTTTTCACTCTATAACCCTTCCTGGTTGCTCCATATAGGTTACGTCGGGTTGCATATCTATGCGCTCCTATGCCTCTATTTATCTGGCATCTGAATTACACTTCCTTAACATTGATACGTGAAACACGTTACGACCTGCTACATGTTCGGGGTTAGGGCTAGCTCATATGCTAACTTCCCAAACGTCTCAATATATCCAAGGGTCCAACAAATTATAGACTTAGCTTTCCTTTCTTTCCGAATCTCATCAATCCTTTCCAAGGGATACCTATAACATTACTAGGTCCCCTATTTCATACTCATTATCCTTTCGTGTCAAATCAACATACTTATCATGTCCATCTTGGGCTACTACCAGCCGTCCTCTGATTCGATCTATCATATCCTTGGTCCTTTGGACTACTGCGGGTCCGAGCATCTTGCGCTCTACAACTTCATCCTAACATAAGGGAGATCGACATTGTCTTCCCTCAAGGATCTCATAAGGCGACATCTCGATAATGACATATGATCTATTGTCGTAAGATAACTCAATCCGAATTAAGTGATCATTCCAAATTCTTTCAAGTCTATTGCACAGACTCTCATTATTGCTTTTAGCATTAGAGCTTCTGCTTCTCAATACCCATTCTTTTCCAGTTCGTAATCGCTACTACCTTCCGTTCCTAATATTATACTGGTTATACTTTTGCTCGTTAGCATTCTATAACCTTGTAATAACCACGTCAACCTTAGTATCACGAATGTGTTTCCATTCCGAATACTACCACAACTTTATTACTCCTTTTTCAGCTGTTTCTATTTCCCAAAGTTTGATCAATCATATAGAAGTAAAGGAATTTGTTAAGAGATCACTATGATCATGAACACTTGTTATATCGCATAGTTAGTACAGAAGGTGGCCAGCCTTTAGTACTTGACAAGCAATTAAACAATAGCTGGTATCCTACTCGGCTTCTATCACACAGATAGATAGTCATTCGGCAATACCTCCCCTTCTGGAAGGGTTGTTCTTCTCAGCTTACATGAAATGAAAAGAAGAGAAAAGAATGAATTGAAGAGAATTGTATATTCATAAAAAAAATTTTATTGCCATAAAATATCTGGCTTGGAATCTACCTCTGAACTATAGAGGTTTGTCATAGAAGAACAAAACATATATGTATTTATATCAACATCAAGTATTATAGCATCGCATTACACGTGCCTAAATATTTTCGTTATCCCGTCCATCATTCTATGGACCCATGCTCTTCCTCGAGCTTATACACAATCACCTTTGAAACTCCCTCGACATCGAAAATCGAATCTGGGATCTCATTCTATACATCATTGTTACTAGAATTCTATGCTCGCACCGCAACCTTCCTCGTATAATAATACGACTCTCTTATTGATAAGAAAGAATAATAATTCACTAGGTAGATACTCTACTTAATTAGTCTATCAATGATAACTTATACACTACCACGACCCGATTAGTGGTACTCAATCTCAACACTCATTCCAATACAACTCTCATGGTTGTAATCAGCTCACTACTCGCAGAATCATTGCTGCCTTACTATGGTCCACCACTGACCTACTGTCGTCATTCACGTTCCATGAAATCTTAATATCTAACCATACTGAGTCCATTCATGTCGTATCAAATCCTTCTAAGGAGGTAACATAATCACCATTTCTGATTCATGAAGAACACTCCTGATCCTGACATACGTACATGACATGAAGCAGATAAAATTGCAGAAGAGTCTCAATCAAAGCAACGATAGCAGGTTAATACCATTCTTAATCATATGCCTTAAATAGAAGACTTAACTCAAAGGTTCGTCTAGTCCTTTTGGAAATATGGTCCTGGCTTATCCCAAGATAGGACCTCCTAAGATAGATAGCCCGTTCATGGCGATTACACGAATTAAACTTTTACCAACTACTATTACGGTTGGGTATTGCACAGTCATCAGAAGGAATGTCAATTTTCCAAACCATAATACAACCTTCACAGTTTTAACCATCATCACTGTATTCCTCTCGCACGAGCGCCTATAATTATCCTTTTACCTTTAAAGTGTCGGCCACCTCTTTGGCCTTTCCTGATAGTAAAATTTCCTTACAGTCAATGTCACATTAACCACCTCCAAATAAATTTTCTACCTTATTTCCGATCACTGCTTGAGTGAAGATGTTTTCCTTAAAATCAGATGGGAAAAAAAATATCACCATTTTTCCATAAGTTATTGCCTCAGTCTTTAAAGGCTAATCACTGTCAAGACTGACTCTCAATCATACTTAGAACATTTTTTTTTCTTAAGTCCTAATTGCCCTGAACAATTTCGACCATTACTGGTTCGATCCATACTTTCTCGTGGTTTAACACGTGCCCCACTTGGCATCATTATAATTATGTCATATTTCCTTTATCAACATTTTTATTCTTGAGAATTTTGAATATTTCCTTTCTCCTTGTAAAACCTCTAAGGTTATCCTTCAATCGTTCCTCCTGTATTCCCTATATACAGGGCATATCAAAATACCATTTACTGATACTAGAACCATTGTCTATATACTTCTAAAAAATTTCTCCACTGATCCTTAAAGGTTATTATTACCTTAATCCTTTCCAATTCATACTGTCAAAACTCATACTATCCCTATTAAGGGTGAAATGCCAACCTTTATGCATTCCCCTAGGATTCGTTTTAAGTTACCGATGTTCTATCCTTAATTCCACCTTTAAAAAGGTACAAGCATCCTTCCATGGATAAATAAAGTCATATATCCCTGATAAGGGTATCTTATTCAATCATTTCCACCTCGATAGTCTATACCGAATTTCACAATAGCATCCTTATTCAAGTTAAGGTCAATCCACATGGCCTCCAAAAGATAAAAATGGTTATCCGCTTTTCTTTCCTGATTTGGTAATGATCACATGGATGATCTGGAAGATATTGGCCGTGTTCAACGTGAACTTCTTCTTAATAAATCCTTATTTACTTTTGTTGTTTATCTCAACAGTCATCTCAATGTTGGGATATCTTTCATACCTGGCGTCTCCCTTCCTGGGTATCAAGCCACCGGTCTTACACTTCACATTCTTGAAGGTCACTTCCTTCATCCAATTTTCTTAATTTCTTACTTTCTTGTCTCCTCAGTCTATCCGCGTCTCATTATTTATCCTTCGAACTATCTCAAGGTTTCTTCGAATCCTCCCAACTTACAGGGGATACTATATATGTATCTCTTATGCCCTCAACCATCAATTTTAACTCATGGTGAATCACCCTCATCCTGACGATTACTTACTTTTCTATTTCTATTACTACGAGTCTTTAGGGTTTCCTCATACCCAACTTCCTTATCATTATTTCATGAACTAACACAACATAAGCATTGATTTCAAACATCCCGTCATTCTGGATTCGTGTCCTCAGAACGAATCTTGACAACTTTTACAACTTAGATTCATAATTTATCGTACTCGTCTGCCTTTGTTCTGACTCTAAAGCTTTTACACTATCTCCTTATCTTTGGGAATTACTTTCCCGAAAACAATTGACTGGACTTAAATCAGTTTATTATAATCTCTTGCTCCGTGCCTTCCTTGGCCTTTCACCAGCGGGTGGCCTCTCTCTTAGGAGGGTAAGTGACAAAAACACTCTTTTGTGATTCGTCAATTATTTTGAATCTCAAATGATTCCTATATTTCCTTTAGCCAGGCTCTTGCCTCGGCTGGGTCAGCCTGTTCCTTGGAACTCTGAGAGCTTAGCGATTTAAAGGTCCTGAAAGAATTTCTCACCTAACCGTCTCCTCAGGGTGGTGGTTGGGGATAATAGTCTAAGTTCTCTTTAGACAGGTCCATGAATTGCCGTATAGGGGTACCATCTCGGGTCTCCTTTCCTTACTCGACTTTTTGTTTCCTTAGTATGAAATGTTTCATCCTACTCCCCATAATTGGGGTCATCTTTTAATTTAAAATCCTCATTTTCCACTCCATTATGTCATGGGTTCCTTCTATTTTGATGGCGACCTCCCTGACTATCACGTTCAGGGTTTGCTCTAAATCTTATTCCTCAAACTATGGCTCTCATCTAAGTTCTCATCCTTACGCTCTTGAACTTTCAGAACCCAAATTCTATAGGAATACCTCATTATTCCCTTATCATCTTTCTCGATATTAATCTTTTATCTAATTGTTGGCTCTCTGCCTTCATTCATAACTTTTTCTGGCACAATATGATCTTTTCCAATAATTCGGGCTGTATTGCTATCTCAAACAACTTTTCGGTACCGGCTCCGGTTACCTTCATATCTAGTTCCGTTTTTTTTTTTTCCCAAAATCTCTTATCAACCCTCCCAAAGTCATTATCATCTTGAGTCTCTCCTTTTTACTAAGGGCATCAGCCACAACATTGGCTTTCCCCGAATGATAAAGAATCTCCCAATCATTATTCTTGATTAGCTCTAACTGCCTCCTCTGGCATATGTTGAGCTCTTTCTACGTGAAAATGTACTAGAGCACTTATGGCTTAGGTAATTCTCGTACTTCTCTCCATACAAGTAGTGCCTCCAATCTTTAGGGTAAAACTATTGCCACGAGCCCAAGCTCATGGGTGGGGATATCGAATTTTATATTCCCTTAATTATCTTGACGCGTACGTGATTACCTTGCTGTGCTGAGAAGCACCCTAATTCCTTATGCGAAGCGTCACTTACAAATCACAAAATCTCCTTTTTCCATCCGGCAACGCCAGCATAGGGGCCATCACCAACCTCTGCTTCAGTTCTTGAAAGCTGTTCTCGCATTTCTCTGTCCATTCGAACTTCTCAGTCTTACAAGTAAGCCGCGTTAAAGGGGTTACTATCTTTACAAACTTGAACGAACCTCCGGTAGTGACCGGCCAATCCTACCTCTGGTAGTCGACCAAACCATGGTCATCAATTCATCAGTGGTCCTTAATCCAATCCTGTCAGGATCCTCCATGGGATCCTCCTCAACAACTATCCCTTCTAGGACAACATCCTCAACCGCTAAATCCTCAATATCAACATCATCCGGTCCCTCATTAGGGTGTTCCATTGGATCCACAATCTGATCTCCAATAACTAATAAAAAATCATCGCGTTGTTGCTCCTCAACCTCAGGGTTCGGAGTCCCGCTACCATATACGATAACGAACTACGCTTCTATCATGACATTTATAAGGGTTCCCATAATGGTTTTAACTGTCAGTGCTACGTTAGGTAGCCCGACTATGAACTTGGCAAGAGTTCTTATTATCTTAGTGAACTTATTATCTTAGCGTCCCATCATCTCTGAGGTTTATAACGCTTAGCTCTGATACCATTTCTGTAACACCCCCAGATCCGGGGTCGGGGATCCGGGTTGTCACGGTCTTTCTTTCCACAATATCACTTCACTTAATTAATAATAAATAACCTCATACTGTGACCCCACACTAACACACACCACAACCCGTTATAGTCTCAGAGATGAAATTGAAATAAGTACAAGTCTTTGAATCCACAATTTAAAATTATTACAACCCAAAACGATTACTTGATAATTTACAGTTAATTGCCATTATCTGCCACAAGTTATAATTATACGTAATTTGATTCTCAAAAGTAGATGGTCTAAACTACAATGGATCTACCTCTGCAGCTATAGCAGCTACAACATCACCGGGAAGACGCGGGACGCTTCCCACGCGCTTGCGCTGGGTCTGCTGGAGTCTGGCCATCTCTCCTAACTGTTGTTGTGTGATGAAGAAATAAAGCAAGAGTGAGCCTTACAGCTCGCAAGATAATATATATAGTGATAACAATAATATAAGTATCTAAATGGATACTTAATAGCATTTCTATCATATGCAAGATAATTACTTACTAGATATAAGTAAAAACAAGGAATGAAGTTACCAATACTTCACCACACTTATATCACATATAAAGCTACTTGAACTGCCACCGTTCAAAGTATTATAGGTTTTAAGAAAAACATCCCATAGATGAGACCACAAGTTAAGACTTGAATAGATTCAATCTTTGAAAGATTATTGAATGAAAAAGTTATGAGATGCTTTATTTAGTCCCGGTATATATATATATCCACATATATATACCCCTTTCAACATTTCCTGAAACCTCTGTTATGTAAAGTATGAACAGAGTTTGAAACATCCAATGAATTTTGGAAAGGAAAAGAATTTTGGCATAAACCCGATATCTCGCTGATCAGGCAAAGATACCAATAAGTAACCTTTTCTACTGTAGATGGATGAATTCCTCACCGGTCATCACCCTGGCCGCATTAGGACCTCGCGCTCGACCGTACCCCGGCCCCTCACGCGTTGATGGACTGCCACCCAGCCACTTACACAATAATAGACCGTACCCCGGCCTGTCGCTTATGCCGACTCAATCAAATGGACTTACTTCCCGAACATTGGGCAAGTAATCAAATCATTTACCAAATCTGCAACCTCGTTGCGAATATAAAATACACCACAGAGCCGGATTCCCCAGGTTTTGAGCGAGTATTTAAATCCCCTTTAAAAAGGAAGATCTTAAATATAAAAATGAGTTTTGGGATCCGCTCTGACTTTTAAAAATCATTTTGAAGACTCGAAAACACTTTAAAGAGTGTTTGGAGTAAGGCTGATTTAATGAAGTAAATCAGTCCCCAGAATATTAGAAAATATCTGAATATTATTAATTAAATAATATTCCCATAAAGAATAATCTTTTATAAAAATAATTGAAGTAGAAGTTTTAAAACTTATATTTGAAACGAGTATTAAATAACCAAAGATATACTTATATGAAAGTATTATCTTTATTTGAATAATCGAAAATAAGTTTGATTATTAACAGTTTATTCTCTAATGAAATAAAGAATATATTTCAGCAAATAATCGGAGTCATAGATCCTCAAATGAATATTCAAATAATATTCAATAAATAAAATAAGCTGAGTCATAATACCTCGAATGAATATTATAAATAATATTCAATTAATAAAATAAAAGGAGTCATAAGTCCTCCGATGAATATTCAAATCATATTGAAATAATAAAATAAACTGAGTCATAACCCTCGAATGAATATTCAAATGATATTCAATTAATAAAATAAAAGGAGTCATAAGTCCTCGAATGAATATTCAAAATAATATTTATTAATAAAATAAACGGAGTCATACGCCTTCGAATAATATTCGAAATAATATTCAATAATAAAATAAAGTTAAAGTTATCGAATAAACCTTATTCGATTAATAGTTTGGAAAAACTATAACCATATATATATAAATATATATATATATATATCCATATCCATATATATACAAAATCTACTCGGGATCCTCGACTCCCGGTTTTAGAAAATATTTTCACCTTTGGGTCCCTATACTAAGGGTATATGCAAGATACCGCTATCCTCTAGCATAGGTATTATCAACTGAACCAACAGATATATATTTCAAGAATATGAAACAGGCATGCATATATACCATATCACATGCTACAATATATCGCAAGAATTTGCTAAATAACCAACATGCATCTATCGCAAGATAATGCATATACAAGTGTATACATCACAACAACAGTATAACGGATAGAATACTTGCCTGAGCGACTTGGGGGTGAGAAAGGCTCGGGACGAGTCTGGTAACCTATAAACAACAAGTAAGTTGGAATTAAACCAAAATCACTTGTAATTCTATACTTTAACTAACTTAGACTCTAACGCTTGTTTTGCGCTCACTGATTTGCTTAAGTCACTCGGGTGCCCTCGGCTCCACCATTTTTAATAATTTAACCTTTACGAGTTTTAAAGCGATTCCTTCGCGAATGTCTTACCAACTGCCTAACACACTTACCATAAATGTTTCATACATTAATTAACCCTTTTTGGTCTTTAACCTACATTTCAAAGTAAGGCGAGGGAAAAAGTTTCGTTCGCGAAACGCCGTTACTTGAAACGGTCGTTTCTCCTAAACCGTAAATCGGAATCGAACGAACTACATATCAAAACGAAGCTCGTAACATGAGCTATCTAAACATGGCAGTGGTCACAATCTAGTAGGGGGTTCTCGGGTCCTAATGCTATGCACAAAAACAGTCCAAAGAAAATCGGACGTTACGACGGCTATGTTTACGTGATTTCCAATTTTTAAACCATCCACAATCAACCCAAATCAACCTCAAATCCAACATACAACCATCCTCCATCCTTATCACATCATAACCACCCCAACCAATTCAATTTAATCTTTCATACTTATGCTTAAACTTAACTTTAATCATTCTTAAGTTCTTTTAAATCAAAACCACAATAATTACCATTCCATTCACTACCATACCAAATCTCAAACTCTTAATCATAACAACAAGATATAATATCAACCCACTACTCAAAATAACCTTATAATATATATGAACCTAGGGTTTGGAAATGGTATACCTTCCTTGAAGTGGTGGGTTGAGCTAGGAAGCCTTAAGAAGCTTTGAGAAGTCTTAGGAAAGCTTGGATCTTCAAGAAAAACAAGAAAAACTTCAAGTTAAAAACTTGAAAACACTATTCATTGTCTTCTTCTTTGATTAAATGAAGAAGATTGAGAAGGAATTGATGGCTTAAACTCATGATATAGCCCTAACTAAGCATGAAGATGATTAGGGAATTTACTCACCAATTTAGGAAGCTTGGATCTTGAATTTTTGAAAATTCTTGCCTAATGAATAGTAAAAAGCCGAGAGCTTCAAGAACAAAGCCTTGGTTGCTTTTTGATTTTGATGAAAATGATTTTTTCTTGGCTTGGTTGCTTGGTTTTTGTGCTTGCTTTAGTCAATTACCTTCTTGCCCTTGAATTTGTGTGGTTACAAAGCCACCACACCTCCTTCCTTCCCATGTCATGCTTATGTCACCTTGCACATGTCATAATGCTCCCACTTGTCCACACCTTGTGGTTTGATGATGTCACAGTCCCTGGCTTCTTGTACAAGCTTGTCTCTTGGTCACTTATTTGTTTTACGGTTCGCTTATCTTTCGTTCACGTTTATCGTTTGAGGGATCATACCCGGGATCTTATTACTTAGGTTCCCTTAACCTTTCTCAATATATTGTATTCCTTCTATGATCCTCTCCTATAATCCTTTAATTTAAATCCTTTTTATCCTGTTACCTTATACTCAATTCTCTCCGTATCTTGTGGATTTCCGGGAAAAATCAAAGTGTTCGGAATTGGATTATGACGATCTTTACATACACTTATATACCACATAGAGTACTAATAATATCCCATAAGATCAATAACAGAACCCCTACATAGCGTGGCATGAAAAGTTTTCTCGTTCAGCAAAAACACTATTCATAAGGGTTTCAAAATTTCTCAAAAATTGGGGTTATTACAGAGCGATTGATTCTTATCTGGACTTGGAGGAGTTTACTCAGTCCATAAGGGTGAGGGACAATACAGTGTTCCCTGGTATTTTCAGGACTAGCTTGTACACAGCCCTTGGGACCGTGAACGAGGCTTGTCCCGATATTAACCGGCGGACTATGTGTGCCTTGATGATGAGGCTCTACTACAGAGGTTTCGCACCCGTGTAGTTGTCTCGGATCATATCCCTTAGGACTTGCTTCTTCCTCTTCCTGAGTCATCTTCTAGGCCTTCAGCAGATGATCACATCTCTTTTCCTCCGAGACCAGGACTGCTGAGACATCCAGCGAGAGCGGAGGGGATGATGACATGGATGCCGAGGGCACCTCCGCTCCTTAGAGTTTTACTAGCCCTGTGTGGCTTATTTATCTTCATTTTATCCTTGAGACTATCTAGTTTATCGAATTTTATATCTCTTATTTGAACTTGATTTATTTATCAAACTTTATGCTTTAATTGGAATTCATGCATTTAGTTCATTTGTCATGCCATAGGGATTTTAACCATATTTCGGAAACTTTATAAATTTCATAAACTTTTGGGACTCATCCCTTACACAAGTCTTAGTAAACCTCAAACTTGAAAGAGCAGTCTTATAAAACTAAAATATGAAATCATAAGCAAGCAAAGCTTCAAGGTGCTTTTTAACCTACTTGTCATTTTCACAAGTGAAAATCGTGCTCAACCATTTTACACATAGTAAATTTTCAGGTTTTGTGCGTGCCAAGTCTCCTTCCTTGAAAAACCTTTCTTTAACCCTTAATTTGTAGTAAAAAGAAGCCTTTTTATGATATTCCACTATCGTGGCATGTGCCGCATCCCGTACCTCATCATTAGATCCAGGCCTAGCCTTTGTCCTTCCTCATTTTCTTCAGCGTTGTATGCTTGGATCCTGTGAGATGAGTTTGATATTTCCACAGGAACAACCGCTTCTGCCCCATATGTTAACATGAAGAGAGTTTCTCCAGTAGTGACTCCACAAGTAGTCCTATAAGCCCACAGTATTGGGAGTATTTCATGAAGGTTTTTTAGCATATAAACGCAACGAAAACGTAAATTTAAATCTTAAAAAAAATGAAACCCTCCGCAGGATCCATGCGAAAAATAATATTTAATTCGTAGTTCAGTTTGTTTACCTTAAGAAGCTTTATGTTAATGGAAAGATGGAGGTCTTTAATAGCGATCCAAGAACGATGAATGGAAATCCCTAGCAGCTGCTCCTCAAGTGTGAAGCACTCCACCGGTATCCACCAAGAGTACAATGTGATGGAGGAGGAAGAGGCTGAGAGAATTAGTTGCCTCCCTCTTGTTGTACTTTAGAATTAGGGTTTTTATTTGGGTTAAGGCAAATAGGGTTTATAATAGTATATTTATAGGCAAAATGTTCAGCTGAAAATTTTCCATAAAATATTATTATTATTAACCCTTTATTATTCTCACTAATAATAAAAACACCTTTTAATTATTAATCCTTTTTCCAAACACTTTAGAAATAATTATCTCACTTGATTTAATTTCCAAAAATTAAATTCTTAATTAATAATATTAAAAAAAATTTCTTAATTAATTTATAATCAATTAAATCTCATTTAATCAATTATTAAATTTGCCAATTAATTATTTATTTCATAAATAAATAATTATCAACCATTATTAATTAATTTCTCCACCATTAAATCATTCTCTTTTATGGTGTGACCCTGTAGGTTCAATATTAAGCCGGTAGTAGAAATAAATAATAATAAAACTATTTTATCATTATTTATATAAATTCTCTAATTCATTAAATATGATTAATTAATTAATCATATTTATTCTACATCATGAGGGATACTTCTCAGCATATCACGACTATCCAAATAATACGAATTTACTGCTTAGAATACCAAGAACCTATTCAGTGAGTAGTTACCGTACAATCAATTGCTTCTACCCTGCAATGTCACGATTAAATACAAGGCATGGAACTTGTGTCAAGCCTATCTTATTTAATCATTTGCTTTCCCATTCACTATGCTTAGTTCTATTTAATGTAAATTAGAAACTCCTTTCTAATTTCATTCACTCTGGCCAGAGATTCCTGAACTAGCATAAGTGGATCAGCATTAAACATTCTCTTCCTTCACTGGAAGAGGTAGATCCTTTATTGATCATACACTATCTTCGTTTACAAATTTCTATACCCAGTAGAGCCCTTATAATTGTCCCTGGAGACTAAGAACTAAACCAAATCATAGTTCAGTGTACACAAGATGACTATGATGACCTCAAGTCTAAGGATACTTGTACAACTATCACTATGTGAACAACTGCTGACACGTGACTGAACTCCATCAGTTGTTCAGCTGTGTGAGTCGTGTTCAGTGAACTTATTCTATAATAAGCACCTACATACTAGCTATAGTGTCATCACACAAATGTCTATGAGAACAGATATCCTTCATAATGAAGCAAGCATAGTATGTACCGATCTTTGTGGATTACTAATTACCAGTTAGTAATCCTACGACCAGGAAATATTTAAGTTTAGAGTTATCATCTTTTAGGTTCATTATTATGATCTGATCATAATCCATAAAAAGCTTTACTCTAAACTATGATATATCTTATTTAAACACTTAAATAGATAAAGCCCGCAATAAAACCAAAACAAGTCTTTTATTAATATCAATAAAATCAAAACAGATTACATAAAAGTTATTCCTAAATCATCATACATTATTGGACTTAGGACACATCTCTTTCAATCTCCCACTTATACTAAAGCCAATCACTATGATATCTAATACCCATCTTGTCTTTATGACGATCAAAGTGACTTTGAGAAAGTGGCTTTGTGAGTGGGTCTGCTACGTTGTTATGTGTGTCAACTCTTTTGACGTCCCCTCTTTCAATATAATACAAGAAATGTTACTGCGCTCCCACTAACCCTTTTGTAGACACATGGTTCATCTATGTTTTTGATAAAACCAAATTCTTTGATTGTCTCATCAAAATGGATGTTCCATCTACAAGAAGCTTGCTTTAAACCATATATGGTTCGCAACACCTTACACACTAGGTGTTTATTTCCCTTGGAAAGAAAACCCTCTAGCTGTGTCATATACACTTCCTCTACAAGTTTCCAATTGAGGAAGGCCGTTTTCACGTCCATTTGTCAGATCTCATAGTCGTAGTAAGCAGCAATCGCAAGTAAAATCCGAATTGATTCTATAACACCCCCAAATCCGGGGTCAGGGATCCGGGTTGTCATGAGTTCCATTTCCCTTAATAACACTTAATCTTAATAACAACCAACTACTGCGTACTGTGACCCCACAATATACACACACACACCACAAGTTATAGTCTCAGAGATGAGTACCAAAAATAACACAAGTCGTTTTATTCCACAATTATAAGCCATTAAACCTCAAAAGGTTTCTGAATAAATTTACATATTCTTTGTCATTATTACAATTCATAAATATACATAAGTCTGGCACAACAAAAGTTGAAAGCCTAGCCTATTGGTAGTCCCTACCTCAGCTACAAAGGCGTCAACGCCTACAGGAAACTACAAAACATTTCCTAACCGCTCAGGAATTGGGAGCTTGATCTTGTTCATCTTGTCTATCTGTTGTTGTGTGATGAAAGAAGAAAGCAAGGGTGAACAACAAGCCCACCGAAATAATATGTATAATATTTAACAATATATGAGCATTCTCATAGTACTCATGAAAGTCTTGGTCAAGAAGAAATGAACCAAGTTGATATCTTAACGCGACCAAGTCGCAAAAATATTCAGTATATATATACATATATACTTTTCACAATCTTTGAAATCCCCTGACATATATAATATACACAGAGTTCCAGTTTATAACTGTATAAAAATATCGTTGCAAGGTGATCTCATATATCTAACCTTATCTCAACATTTTTCTGAAAACCTTTGTCATTCATAAGATAATCATTAACTAGATATAAGTTGAAAAGATGAAGTTACAAGATACTCCAATATACTTATATCTTTTTCCGACTACTACTTGAACTACCACCGTTCAAGGTATAAATAGGTCATCCCATAGATGAAGCTACACGACAAAACTTGTTTAGAATCAATCTTTGAAATATCATCAAAATAAAATGAAGTTACGAGATACTTCATTTGATGAAAACATCATTTTGAAAACTCGACCCTGCTAACACTCAACAATCGCCCAGCCGTAGCCTTTCTATCGAAGTGCTCTGGGTAGTGTTGCAGAAATATCCAATTGGATGATGAACTCATTACGGGAGTTTGCCCCGCCAGGAAGACCACTCACGATGATTAGTCGCAGTAGTGCAACCCCACCATTTTCTACATGTAGAGGAGAATAGTCGGATTTACTTGTCAACCGAACACTGGACTCCTAAGGAATGGACCATCTTAGCGGAACTTTCGGGCCATTTGGGCCAATATAATAAGGCTGGGCCGGCGCCACTCGACCACTTACGCCACTCCTAGTTCAGATGAAATCCATGACTCTGAAACGTAAAGCTCGTCCCCACTTTCCCCAAGTAGAAACTTGTTGATACAGCTCCATCAAGAAGTCGTATCTAGCTGGAAAGGAAAACTCACCGATATTTCCCAGGCGATGCCTGTTAATGGATTAACTTGTTCCAAGAATTTTACTTCCCGAGTGTTGGGTAAGTAATCAAAAACTCTTTTATCAAAACATTAACCTTGTTGCAAATATAAAATACATCACAGAGCCGGATCCCTCAGATTTATGAGCGAGTATTCAAGTCCCCTTCAAAGGAAGATCTTAAATTTGAAAATGAGTTTTGGGATCCGCTCTAACTTTTAAAATCATTTTGAAGACTCGAAAACATTTTTGAGAATGTTTGGAGTGATGCTGATTTAAATAAATAAATCAGTCACGATATGTTGGAGAATATCTGAATATTATTATTTAAATAATATTCCCATAAAGGATGATCTTTATAAAAATAAATGAAGTGAAAGTTTTAAAAGCTCATACTTGAATTGAATAATAAATAACCAAAGATATACTTATATACGAAAGTACGATCTTTATTTGAATAATCGAAAATAAGTTTGAAATATCAAAACCTTATTCTTTAATCAAAATAAAGAATATTATTTAATAAATAAGCGGAGTCATAAGTCCTCGAATAAATATTCAAAATAATATTCATTAAATAAAATAAGCGGAGTCATAAGTCCTCGGATGAATATTCAAGATAATATTTATTAAATAAATAAGCGGAGTCATAAGTCCTCGAATGAATATTCAAGATAATATTCATTAAATAAATAAGCGGAGTCATAAGTACTCGAATGAATATTCAAGATAATATTCATTAAATAAATAAGCGGAGTCATAAGTCCTCGAATGAATATTCAAAATAATATTCATTAAATAAATAAAGTTATCGAATAAACCTTATTCGATTAATAGTTTTGAAAACTATTTATATATATATATATATATAAATATACATATATTATACTCGGGAACACCGACTCCCGGTTTAGAAAAATGTTCACCTTCGGGTCCCCTATACTAAGGGTATACGCAATTACTGCTTATCTCTAGCATAGGTATTATGCAACTTATAAGTAATTGAATCAACAATTAGATATCAAGATTACGAAACAGGCGTGGATATATATCATATCAACATGCTCCAATATATCGCAAGATTTGCTAATAACAATAATGCACTTATCACAAGATAATGCATATACATATATACATCACAACAACAGTATAACGGGTAGAAAACTTGCCTGAGTGCTCCGGGGTAGACTTAAGCTTAGAGTGGGTCCGGTAACCTATGAACAACAACATAAGCCTGAATTAAACCACGGTTGCTTAAGAAACTAGACTTTAACCAATTAAACCCTAATGTTTGCTTATGGTCATTTCTACGCTTAACAAATCACATAAGTCGTTCGAGTACCCTCGGCTCCACCATTTTTAATAAATTAACCGTTACGAATTTTAAGGCGACGCTTTCGCGAATACCCTACCAAGTGCCTAATCCACTTTACATAATTGTTTCATACTCCAATTAGTCATTTAAGGGCCTTAACCAATGTTTCAAAGTAAGGCGAGGGGTAATGGTTCGTTCGTGAAACGCCGTTACTTAAAACGGTCGTTTCTCCTAAACCGTACATCGGATTCAAGAGAACCACATATCAAAACGAAGCTCCTAACATGAATTATCTAAAAGTGGCAAAGGTTAGAATCTTTCAGTGAGTTCACGGGTCCTAAAGTTAAGAATAGAACAGTTAAGGAAAATCGGGCATTATGACGTTTATGTTTACGCGATTTCCAATTTAATTAACACTCTAAATTATCATCAATTCACTCACAACCACCAATACAACAATATTCAACCATTATACTACAAACTCAGTCCCCAACTCCAAGTTTTACCAATTTATCCAACCAATCAAAGACCCAATATTCAAAACCAATACAAATCCACCAAAACTACTTATAATCAAAGATCAAACCTTAATAATAACAATGCTTCAATAAAACTTAATGGAATCATAAAATCAAAGCTAGGGTTTGAAGTTGATACCTTCCTTGGTAGGTGTTAAGTTGCTAGTAAGCCTTAGGGAGCCTTAATCAAACCTCCTACAAGCTTGATCTTTCCAAAGAAATCAAGAACACAAAGTTAGGTTTTGAAGTTTCTAAAATTCCGATTTAAAGAACTGTAAAACTGAGGGTCTTACCATGCTTATTTTGACGAGGCTTGTGAACAAGAGTTGTAGGCATCTCAATACCTTTCCAACGAGCTATAGAACACAACATTTAAGTGAGTATTGAAGGAGATATGGTAGTTTTAAGTTGCTGCTCTGGTTTTGGCCGAGAGCAAGGGAAGAAAATGTGAAGTAAAAATATTGTGTGGCTCACAATCAACCAACCAATCCCTCCATTTGTCATGCTTATGTCACCATGCCTATGTCATCTTTCTCATGTCATCCTCTTACACTTGTCTTCTTCTTGTTGGTGTGATGACATCATCATTCACCAACCTCTTTGATTAACCCCTAATTACTTGGCTAATGACCGCTTATCTGTTATATGGTTCGCTTAACTTTCGTTCTCGTTTATCGTTTGAGGGATCATACATGGATCTTATTACTTAGGTTCCCCTAAACCTTTCTCAATATTTTATATTCCTTTTATGATCTTCTCTAAAAATCCTTGAATTTAAATCTTTTTTATCATGTTACCTTATACTCAATTCTTTCGGTATCTGGTGGATTTTCGGGAAAAATCAAAGTGTTCGGATTTGGATTCTGACGATCTTTACATACACTTATATACAATATAGAGTACTAATAAGACCTCAGAATATCAATAAAAGAACTGCTACATTGTGTGGCATGAAAAGTTTTCTTATTCAGCATAATCAGCAAAATCACTATTCATAAGGTTTACAAAAAGTCCAAAATTTTTGGGGTTATTACAGTCTCCCCTCCTTAAAAGGATTCCGTCCCGGAATCAGATAGAAAATGAATAGGGATACTTTCTTAGCATTGCACTTTCTAACTCTCAAGTCAATTTTCCCACATTGTGGTTCTGCCACAAACCCTGACTAGCATGATAACCTTTCTTCTAAGAACTTGTCCATTTTTTGATCTATAACCCTTCCTGGTTGCTCCATATAGGTTACGTCTGGTTGCATGTCTATACGCTCATATGCCCCAATCTGTCTGGCATCCGGATTACACTTCCTTAACATTGATACATGGAACACGTTATGAACTTGCTAAGGTTCGGGGTAAGGCTAGCTCATATGTTAACTTCCGAATACGACTTAATATATCCAAGGGTCCAACAATTCATGGGCTTAGCTTTCCTTTCTTTCCGAACCACATCCATCCTTTCCAAGGGAATACCTATAACAGCACTAGGTCCCCTACTTCCTATTCTTTGTCCTTTCGTGTCAAATCAATATACTTCTTATGTCCATCTTGGGCTACTACCAGCCGTCCTCTGATTAGATCTAATATATCCTTGGTCCTTTGGACTACTGCGAGTCCGAGCATCTTGCGCTCTACAACTTCATCCTAACATAAGGGAGATCGACATTGTCTTCCCTCAAGGATCTCATAAGGCGATACCTCGATACTAACATACGATCGATTATCGTAAGAAAACTCAATCTACGTTAAGTGATCATTCCAAATTTCTTTCAAGTCTATTGTACAGACTCTCATTATCTAATCTAGATCTACAGCTTTTGCTTCTCAATACCCACTCTTTTCCAGTTCGTAATCGTTACTATCTTCCGTACCAAATTTTATACTGATTACACTTTTGCTCGTTAGCGTTCTATAACCTTTTAATAATCGCGTCAACCTTAATATCACGAACGCGTTAGAATCGGAATACCACCATACTTGGTACCACTTCATCTCTAGCTGCCTCTATCTTCGAAAGCTTGGTCCTTCATATAGAAGTAAAAGAATTTATTGAGAGATCACTATGATCATGAACACTTGTTACATTGCATAGTTAGTACAGAAGGTGGCCAGCCTTTAATACTTGACAAACAATTAAACAATAGATGGTATCCTACTAGACTTCTATCACACAGATAGATAGTCATTCGGCAATACCTCCCCTTCTGGAAGGGTTGTTCTTCTCAGCTTATATGAAATGAAAAGGAGAGAAAAGAACGAATTGAAGAGAATTGTATATATATAAAATATTCTGCCACAAAATATCTGGCTTGGAATCTACCTCTGAACTATAGAGGTTTGGCATAGGAGAACAAAACATATACGTATATATATATCAACATCAAGTATTATAACATCGTATTTCACGTGTCTGAATATTTACTATTCCATCCATCATTCTATGGACCCATGCTCTTGCTCGAGCTTATAAACAATCACCTTTGAAACTCCCTCGACATCGAAAATCGAATCTGGGATTTCATTCTAGACGTCATCGTTATTAGAATTCTATGCTTGCATCGCAACCTTCCTCGTATAGTAATACGACTCTCTATTGATAAGAAGGAATAAGTATTCAATAGGTAGATAATTGACTTAATTAGCCTATCAATGATAACTTATACACCACCACGACCCGATTAGTGGTACTCACTCTCAACATCCATTCCAATACAACTCTCACGGTTGTAAGTAATCGGCTCATTACTCGCAGAATCATTCTTGCATTACTATGGCTCACCGTTGACCTACTGTAGTCATTCATTTTCCATGAAGTTTTAATAGCTAACCATACGGAGTCCATTCATATCATATCGAATCCTTCTAAGGAGGTAACATAATCACCATTCATGATTCGTGAAGAACATTCCTGATCCTGACGTACATACATGACATGAAGCAGATAAAATTGCAGAAGAGTTTCAATCAAAGCAACGATAGCAGGCTAATACCATTATTAACCATATTTCTTTACTGGGAGACATGAAGCTCAAAGGTTCATTTAGTCCTTTCGTAACATGCTCCTGTCTTATCTCAAGATAGGACCTTCTAAGATAGAAAGCCCGCTCACGGCGATTACATGAATTAAATCTTTACCAAACTACTATTACGGTTGAGTACCGCACAGTCATCAGAAGGAATGTCAATCTTTCACACTATAATACAACCTTCACGGAATTAACCATTATCACTGTATTCCTCTGGCACGAGCGCCGATAATTGTCCTCTTATACTTAAAGTGTTGGCCACCTCTTTGGCCTTTCCTGATAGTAAAATTTCCTTACAATCAATGTCATTTTAACCACCTCCAACTAAACTTTCTACCTCATTTCAATCACTGCTTATGTGAAAATGCTACTCCTAAGTCCTGGTGAGAAAAAAAATCACCATTTTTCCATAAGTCATTGCCTTAGTCTTTAGATGTAAACATTGCCACGACTGACTCTCGATCATACTTAGGACGTCTCTTATCTTGGGTCCTTCTTGTTTTCACCAATCTCGACCCTCATTAGATCGATCTATACTTTCTTATGGTTCAACACGTGCCCCCACCTGGCATTATTATAATTTCGTCATATTTCCTTCATCAAAATTTCTATTCTTGAGAACTTTGAATATTACCTTTCTCCTTGTAAAACCTCTAAGGTTATCCTTAAATCCTTCATCAGGTACACCCTAAGCACAGGGCATATCAAGATACCATTTACTAATACCAGAATCATTGTCTATAAACTTCTGAAAAATTTCTCCACTGATCCTTAAAGGTTGTTGTTACCTTAATCCTTTCCAATTCATACTGTCAAAACTCATGCTTTCCCTATTAAGGGTGAAATGCCAACCTTTATGCATTCCCCTAGGATTCATTTCAAGTTATCGGGGTTTTATCCTTAATTCCACCTTTAAAAGATACTTACACTCTTCCATGGATAAATCAAGTCATATATACTTTATAGATTACCTTATTCAATCGTTCTCACTTCGATAGTCTATACTTAATTTCACAATAGCATCCTTATTCAAATTGAGGTCAATCCATATGGCCTCCAAAAGATAACAACGGTTTTTTTTCCGCTTTGCTTGCCTAATTTGGTAATGACAACAGGGATGTTCTGGAAGATATTGGTCGTGTTCAACGTGAACTTCTTCTTAATAATTCCTTATTTACTTTTGTTGTTTATCTCAACAGTCATCTCAATGTTGGGATATCTTTCATACCTCACGTCTCCCTTTCTGGGTATCAAGCCACCGGTCTTACACTTCACATTCTTGAAGGTCACTTCCTTCATCCAATTTTCCTAATTTCTTACTTCCTTGTCTCCTCGTTCTATCCGCGTCTCATTATTTATCCTTCGAACTATCTCAAGGTTTCCTCGAACCCTCCCAACTTACAGGGGATAAAATATATGTATCTCTTATGCCTTCAACAATCAATTTTAACTCATGGTGAATCACCCTCATCCTGATGATTACATACTTTTCTATTTCTATTGCTACGAGCCTTTAGGGTTTCCTCATACCCAACTCCCTTATCATTCCTCAAACTCTATTGCCTTTATATTTCTTTCCACTTCAGTTTCTTTTTATTTTCCTTTCTCTTATCATTATTTCATGAACCAACACAACATAAGCATTGATTTCAAACATCCCGTCATTCTGGATTCGTGTCCTCAGAACGAATCTTGACAACTTTTACAACTTAGATTCATAATTTATCATACTCATATGCCTTTGTTCTGGCCCTAAAGATTTTGCACTATCTCCATAACCTTGGGAAGTACTTTCCTGAAAACAATTGACTGAACATAAATCAGTTTATTATAATCTCTTGCTCCGTGCCTTCCTTGGCCTTACACCAGCGGGTGGCCTCTCTCGTAGGAGGGCAGGTGGCAAAAACAGTCTTTTGTGATTCGTTAATAATTTAGAATCTCAAATGATTCCTAGATTTCCTTTAGCCAGGCTCTTGCCTCGACTGGGTCAGCTTGTTCCTTGGAACTCTGAGAGCTTATCGACTTAAAGGTCCTGAAAGAATTTCTCACTGCATTGTTTCCTCAGGGTGGTGGTTGGGGATAATAGTCTAAGTTCTGTCTAGAAAGGTCCATAAATTGTCGTATAGGAGTACCATCTCGGGTCTCCTTTCCTTACTCGACTTCTGTTTCCTTAGTCTGAACATTCCCTCCTCCTCCCCATAATCGGGGTCATCCTACATGTTTTAAATCCTCATTTTCCACATCATTATGTTATGGGTTCCTTCTATCTTGATGGCGACCTACCTGACTATCACGTTCAGGGTTGGCTCTAAATCTTATTCCTCAAACTAGCATTCATCTAAGATCTCATCTTTAAGATCTTGAACATTTGGAACCCAAATTCTGTAAGAATACCTCATTATTCCCTTATCATCTTTCTCGGTATTAATCTCTTACCTATTTGTTGGCTCTCTGCCTTCATTCATCACTTTTTCTGGCACAATATGTTCTTTTCCAATAATTCAGGATGTATTGCAATCTCAAACAGCTTTTCGGTACCGGCTCCGGTTACCTTCACTTCTATTTCCATTTTCTCAAAATCTCTTATAAACTCTCCCGAAGACATTATCATCTTGAGTCTCTCCTTTTTACTAAGGGCATCAGCCACCATATTGGCTTTCCCCGAATGATAAAGAATCTCCCAATCATAATTCTTGATTAGCTCTAACCGCCCCCTCTGGCGTATGTTGAGCTCTTTCTACGTAAAAATGTACTAGAGCTCCTATAGTTTGTGTAAATCTTGCACTTCTCTCCATACAAGTAGTGCCTCCAATCTTTAGGGAAAAACTATTGCCACGAGCCCAAGCTCATGGGTGGGGATATCGAATTTTATATTCCCTTAGTTGTCTTGACGCGTACGCGATTACCTTGTTGTGTTGTATAAGAAGCACCCTAATTCCTTATGCGAAGCGTCACTACACATCACAAAATCTCCTTTTCCATACGGCAACGCCATCATAGGGGCCGTCACCAATCTTTGCTTCAGTTCTTGAAAGTTGTTCTCGTATTTCTCTGTCCATTCGAACTTCTCAGTCTTACGAGTAAGCGCGTTAAAGGGGCTACTATCTTTACGAACTTGAACGAACCTCCGGTAGTAACCGGCCAATCCTACCTCTGGTAGTCGCCCTAACCATAGTCATCAATTCCTCAGTGGTCCTTTATTCATTCTTGTCAGGATCCTCCATGGGATTCTTCTCAGTAACAATCCCTTCTAGGACAACATCATCAACCGCTACATCCTCAATATGAACATCATCTGGTCCCGTGTTAGGACGCTCTATCAGATCCATAATCTGATCTCCAATAAGTAATAAAACATCATTGCGTTGTTTCTCCTCAACCTCAGGGTTCGGAGTTCCGCTACCATATACGATAACGAACTATGCTTCTATCACGATATTTATAAGGGTTCCCATTAGGGTTTTAACTCTCAGTACTATGTTAGGTAGTCCGACTATGAACTTGGTAAGAGTTCTTATTATCTTAGTGAACTTATTATTTTAATGTCACTTCATCTCTGAGGTTTATAACACTTAGCTCTGATACTATTTCTGTAACACCCCAAAATCCGGGGTCAGGGATCCGGGTTGTCACGAGTTCCATTTCCCTTAATAACACTTAATCTTAATAACAACCAACTACTACGTACTATGACCCCACAATATACACACACACACACCACAAGTTATAGTCTCAGAGATGAGTTCCAAAAATAACACAAGTCATTTTATTCCACAATTATAAGCCATTACACCTCAAAAGGTTTCTGAATAAATTTACATATTCCTTGTCATTATTACAATTCATAAATATACATTAGTCTGGCACAACAAAAGTTGAAAGCCTAGCCTATTGGTAGTCCCTACCTCAGCTACAAAGGCGTCAACGCCTACAGGAAACTGCGGAACGTTTCCTAACTGCTCACAAATTGGGAGCTTGATCTTGTTCATCTTGTCTATCTGTTGTTGTGTGCTGAAAGAAGAAAGCAAGGGTGATCAACAAACCCACCGAAATAATATGTATAATATTTAACAATATATGAGCATTCTCATAGTACTCATGAAAGTCTTGGTCAAGAAGAAATGACCCAAGTTGATATCTTAACGCGACCAAGTCGCAAAAATATTCAGTATATATACATATATACTTTTCACAATCTTTGAAATCCCCTGACATATATAATATACATAGAGTTCCAGTTTATAACTGTATAAAAATATCGTTGCAAGGTGATCTCATATATCTAACCTTGTCTCAACGTTTTTTTGAAAACCTTTGTCATTCATAAGATAATCATTAACTAGATATAAGTTGAAAATATGAAGTTACAAGATACTCCAATATACTTATATCTTTTTCTGACTACTACTTGAACTACCACCATTCAAGGTATAAATAGTTCATCCCAGATATGAAGCTACACGACAAAACTTGTTTAAAATCAATCTTTGAAATATCATCAAAATAAAATAAAGTTACGAGATACTTCATTTGATGAAAACATCATTTTGAAAACTCGACCCTGCCAACACTCAACAATCGCCTAGTCGTAGCCTTTCTATCGAAGTGCTCTGGGTAGTGTTGCAGAAATATCCAATTGGATGATGAACTCATTACGGGAGTTTGCCGCGCCAGGAAGACCACTCACGATGATCAGTCGCAGTAGTGCAACCCCACCATTTTCTACATGTAGAGGAGAACAGTCGGATTTACTTGTCAACCAAACACTGGACTCCTAAGGAATGGACCGTCTTAGCGGAACTTCCAGGCCATTTGGGCCTATATAATAAGGCTGGGCCGGCGCCACTCGACCACTTACGCCACTCCTAGTTCAGATGAAATCCATGACTCTGAAACGTAAAGCTCGTCCCCACTTTCCCCAAGTAGAAACTTGTTGATACGACTCCACCAAGAAGTCGTATCTAGTTGGAAAGGAAAACTCACCGATATTTCCCAGGCGATGCCTGTTAATGGATTAACTTGTTCCAAGAATTTTACTTCCCGAGTGTTGGGTAAGTAATCAAAAACTCTTTTATCAAAACAACAACCTTGTTGCGAATATAAAATACATTACAGAGCCGGATCCCTCAAATTTTTGAGCGAGTATTCAAGTCCCCTTCGAAAGAAGATCTTAAATTTGAAAATGAGTTTTGGGATCCGCTCTAACTTTTAAAATCATTTTGAAGACTCGAAAACATTTTTGAGAATGTTTGGAGTGATGCTGATTTAAATAAATAAATCAGTCACGATATGTTGGAGAATATCTGAATATTATTATTTAAATAATATTCCCATAAATGATGATCTTTATAAAAATAAATGAAGTGCAAGTTTTAAAAGCTCATACTTGAATTGAATAATAAATAACCAAAGATATACTTATATACGAAAGTACGATCCTTATTTGAATAATCAAAAATAAGTTTGAAATATTAAAACCTTATTCTTTAATCAAAATAAAGAATATTATTTAATAAATAAGCGGAGTCATAAGTCCTCGAATGAATATTCAAAATAATATTCATTAAATAAAATAAGCGGAGTCATAAGTCCTCGGATGAATATTCAAGATAATATTCATTAAATAAATAAGCGGAGTCATAAGTCCTCGAATGAATATTCAAGATAATATTCGTTAAATAAATAAGCGAAGTCATAAGTCCTCGAATTAATATTCAAGATAATATTCATTAAATAAATAAGCGGAGTCATAAGTCCTCGAATGAATATTCAAAATATTATTCATTAAATAAATAAAGTTATCGAATAAACCTTATTCGATTAATAGTTTTGAAAACTATTTATATATATATATATATAAATATACATATATTATACTCGGGAACACCAACTCCCGGTTTAGAAAAATGTTCACCTTCGGGTCACCTATACTAAGGGTATACGCAATTACTGCTTATCTCTAGCATATGTATTATGCAACTTATAAGCAATTGAATCAACAATTAGATATCAAGATTACGAAACAGGCATGCATATATATCATATCAACATGCTCCAATATATCACAAGATTTGCTAATAACAATAATGCACTTATCACAAGATAATGCATATACATATATACATCACAACAACAGTATAACGGGTAGAAAACTTGCCTGAGTGCTCCGGGGTAGACTTAAGCTTAGAGTGGGTCCGGTAACCTATGACCAACAATATAAGCCGGAATTAAACCACGGTCGCTTAAGAAACTAGACTTTAACCAATTGAACCCTAACGTTTGCTTATGGTTATTTTTACGCTTAACAAATCACATAAGTCGTTCGAGTACCCTCAGCTCCACCATTTTTAATAAATTAACCGTTACGAATTTTAAGGCGACGCTTTCGCGAATACCCTACCAACTGCCTAATCCACTTTACATAATTGTTTCATACTCCAATTAGTCATTTAAGGGCCTAAACTAAGGTTTCAAAGTAAGGCGAGGGGTAATGGTTCATTCGCAAAGCGCCGTTACTTAAAACAGTCGTTTCTCCTAAACCGTACATCGGATTCAAGCGAACCACATATCAAAACGAAGCTCGTAACATGAATTATCTAAAAATGGCAAAGGTTAGAATCTTTCAGTGAGTTCACGGGTCCTAAAGTTAAGAACAGAACAGTTAAGGAAAATCGGGTATTATGACGTTTATGTTTATGCAATTTCCAATTTAATTAACACTCTAAATTATCATCAATTCACTAACAACCACCAATATAACAATATTCAACCATCATACTACAAACTCAGTCCCCAACTCCAAGTTTTAACAATTTATCCAACCAATCAAAGACCCAACATTCAAAACCAATACAAATCCACCAAAACTACTTATAATCAAAGATCAAGCCTTAATACTAACAATGCTTCAATAAAACTTAATGGAATCATAAAATCAAAGCTAGGGTTTGAAGTTGATACCTTCCTTGGTAGGTGTTAAGTTGCTAGGAAGCCTTAGAGAGCCTTAATCTAACCTCCTACAAGCTTGATCTTTCCAAAGAAATCAAGAACACAAAGTTAGGTTTTGAAGTTTCTAAAAGTCCAATTTAAAGAACTGTAAAACTGAGGGTCTTACCATGCTTACTTCGACGAGACTTGTGAACAAGAGTTGTAGGCCATCTCAATACCTTTCCAACGAGCTATAGAACACAACATTTGAGTGAGTATTGAAGGAGATATGGTAGTTTTAAGTTGCTGCTCTGGTTTTGGCTGAGAGCAAGGGAAGAAAATGTGAAGTAAAAATATTTCTAGTTTGATTAAATGATTTGTGTGGTGTTTAGCTTGGTTACTTCCTTTTGTTGTTAATTAGATTATTACCATGGTAAAAATTGTGTGGCTCACAATCAACCAACCAATCCCTCCATTTGTCATGCTTATGTCACCATGCCTATGTCATCTTTCTCATGTCATCCTCTTACACTTGTCTTCTTCTTGTTGGTGTGATGACATCATCTTCCACTAACCTCTTTGATTAACCCCTAATTACTTGGCTAATGACCGCTTATCTGTTATACGGTTCGCTTAACTTTTATTCTCGTTTATCGTTTGAGGGATCATACCTGGGATCTTATTACTTAGGTTCCCCTAAACCTTTCTCAATATTTTATTTTCCTTTTATGATCCTCTCTAAAAATCCTTGAATTTAAATCCTTTTTATCATGTTACCTTATACTCAATTATTTCGGTATCTGGTGGATTTTCGGGAAAAATCAAAGTGTTCGGATTTGGATTCTGACGATCTTTACATACACTTATATACCATATAGAGTACTAATAAGACCTCAGAATATCAATAAAAGAACTGCTACATTGTGTGGCATGAAAAGTTTCCTTATTCAGCATAATCAGCAAAATCACTATTCATAAGATTTACAAAAAGTCCAAAATTTTTGGGGTTATTACAGATTTTAACAGGGCTACAGGCAAAAAAGTTTCATCAAAGTCAATCCCTTGCCTTTGTCTGAATCCTTTTGCCACGGGCCTGGCCTTATAGATCTCCACCTGCCCATATGTTCCAATCTTTCTTTTGTATACCCACTTGCACCCAATAGGCTTAACACCTTCAGGCGCCTCAACCAGAGTCCATACTTGGTTGGTATACATAGATTCCATTTCGGATTTCATGGCACTATGTCGTTTCTCTGAGTCAACACTACTCATAGCCTCATTATAGGTCACAGGGTCGTCATCATCAATGATTGACAACTCATTGTCATTCTCAATGACAAGGCCATAATACCTCTCAGGTTGGAGAGACACTCTCTCTGACCTACGAATGGGCTGTTCCACAGAAGGTTGTTCAGTCTGAACAGGTGTTTCCACTTGATCCGTAGTATTTTGTGCTTCTTGAACTTCATCAAGTTCAATTTTGCTCCCACTGTTTCCTTCAAGGATAAATTGCTTTTCCAAGAAGGTATCATGTCTGGAGACAAACACCCGATGATCGTGTAAAAGTAATACCCTAAAGTCTCTTTAGGATATCCCACAAAATTACATTTTACAGATCGAGATTCCAGCTTATGTGGGTCAACTTTCTTGACATAAGCTGGACCCCCAAATCTTAACGTGTTTAAGACTCGGTTTCCTTTCTTTTCATATCTCATATGGAGTTTGAGGAACAGATTTGGAAGGCACCTTATTCAGTAAATATGCTGAGGTTTCCAATGCATAACCCCATAGGAATACTGGAAGATTCGCATAGCTCATCATGGACCGAACCATGTCTAACAAAGTTCGATTTCTCCTTTCAGATTGCCCATTCAACTGTGGAGTATATGGAGGATTCCACTGGGAGACTATACCATTTTCTTTGAGATATGCTAGAAACTCTCCATTCAAGTATTCACCACCTCGATCTGATCGAAGAGTTATAATACTATGTTTGGTTTGTTTCTCCACTTCATACTTATATTTTTTAAACTTTTCAAAGGCTTCAGACTTGTGTTTCATCAAATACACATATCCGAATCTAGATCGATCATCTATGAAAGCAATGAAGTATGAAAATCCACCCATGGCTTGCGTAGACATTGATCCACATACATCTGTGTGTACCAATCCTAGCATATCTGCAGCCCTCTCTCCATATCCACTAAATTGAGATTTGGTCATTTTACCCAATAGACAAGACTCGCATGTAGGATATGATTGAAAATTAAATGGGTCAAGTAACCCTTCCTTATGCAATGTCCGCAGTCTATTTTCACTAATATGACCAAGTCCGCAGTGCCACAAGAAAGTGAGATTTTCATCATCCCTTTTTCTTTTATTAGTATGTTCAATTTGTAGTAAATTATGCTCTACGTCACATACATACAGACCATTGTTTAAAATACCACTTCCATAGAGAACTTTATTTCTAAGAATTGAACATTTATTATTTTGAATAACAAACGAAAATCCAGCCAAGTCTAACATGGAATAGAAATAATATTCCTCACAATCGAGGGAACAAAATAATAATTATTTAGAACAATAGTCTTGCCCGTAGGCATATGTAAATGAAATAATTCTACAGCTTCAGCAGCAACTCTTGCTCCATTTCCCATCCGTAGAATCACCTCCTCTTCTTCAAGAGTCCTACTTCCCTTTAGTCCTTGCAACGAATTGCAAATATGAGAACCACAGGTGGTATCTAATACCCAAGTAGAAATTTGACCTAGTGACATATTAACTTCGATCATGAACATGCCTGAATCAGAAGCGGTAGTCTTACTACCCTTCTTCTTCTTCAATTTTGCAAGGTAAACCTCGCAGTTCCTCTTCCAGTGCCCCAACTTGTTACAGTGAAAACAAACAGCTAAATTAGGACCAGTCAACTTGTGAGCATCTAGTATGCTCCGGAGTGATAGTGCAGAAGACATGACGAATATAGTAAATCTGTAAATGATAAATACATAACAACACTTAGCAAATATTCAATTTCATTTCAAAACACTATATGAATCGGGTCTTTATTCATAAGTGTCTCCCACTAGTTTATCTAATTTTTTCAACCCCCTAAGTGAAAATTAAGCATTCATAATGCTAGTGGGAATATGGATCCTACATTCCATCACACAACCTCGGCTGTGGCACGAAACGTCATGTGATTTTCAATAGGCAGACAACTCTTGTCAATTACATCTTATGTTATTCCCTAATATAAGTTTAGCCTCTTGAATAATTGAGTCACGGCGGTGGCACGACAAACTCAATATTCTAAGTCAAGTCTAACCCAACATTTCGTACAATTGAATCAGTCTCCAACGGCCCACGGCTGTAGCACGTACTGACCTTTAGATTCTAATTCAATGTACACATCTCTATGTAATAGACAAGTATTTCTTATTTCGAAATTAAAGCCCTCGGCTGTAGCACGAAACGACAATGATTTAAAAATAAGAACCACTTTCTACCATGTTGGAAGGCTATGACCGACACAAGCCCGTTGTGTCATTGACCAATTACTACTTGATATTATTTAATTTTAGAGGGATTTTATTACGTTACAATCATAATCATATTATAAAGAGATTCTTCCTTTAAAATTAAATATTTCAAATCAATAATCGATAATCAGATGATTCCCAGATCGGGTGGAGCATTGTCAAGAGGCGTCACTTAATAACCCTTTCTTACAGATAGAAATCTGTTGTTGACAGAATCATCCTTTCTCTCAATATTGAAAATTCATATTCAATTACGTGTTTCATAAACACAAGAATCTCATGATCGTATTCATAATATTTATTGTTAAGGCAAGAAACGATTCCTATTCTAGATTTTCTAGAGCACGCCTTATATTGATTTAAGTTCACCTAAATCTATCATCGCATGGTAAACATAGGCATATATCTCATATATAAAATTAAATAAACAAGTAAATGTAAAGTGCAATAAAGTAAATGTATTTGGTTATGGCCCCATCCTATGTGATCTTTATCAAGCTCATGATAAAGATCAAGGTCAATCTAATATGGTGATGGAAATAAATACAACTACTTATTACATAAGTCTTCTTCTTTGTTTAGACTTCTTGTATGCCTCATCTTCTTCTTTGTATCACCTCCATTGGATAGCCTTCTTGAGTCTTCAATTACATTACATGATTGAAAGTGAAACTAATCTAATGAACTTACAAGAATAACTCGAGTTACATTCGAGATTTATGATTACAAAGATTGACGACATGCAAGTCGTATTTAAAACCAAAACCAAAACCATTACACTAAGGTCGAAAGACCATAACCATCCACCATGCTCATACAACACATAAAAGCATGTTAAAATACATAATCTGATCTTAACATATCATATTATCCATGATGTAATCATAAAAAAATATGACAAAAATCAGAAAAATCAGAATCAAATTAGAAAACAAGAATCCCATTACACTAAGGTCGAAAGGCCATAACCATCCACCATGCTCATACAACACATAAAAGCATATTAAAACACATAATATGATCTTAACATATCATATTATCCATGATCTAATCATAAAAAGAAAATATGACAAAAATCAGAAAAATCAGAATCAAATCAGAAAAACAAGAATCACTGTTTACGGGCAGTAAACGACGTCAAACGCCTTACAGATGAGTCGTTGATAGCTTTAGCTATCAGTTTTGTTCAGACGCTCGTTTATCTATAGAATAGGGTATTCATTTGCGTAAATCGGATATCAGGTCCCGATTTCAGCAAATCTGCAGCAGCCAATTCAGAATCCGTATCTAATATGATTCTCATAATTAGAACAAACATAAATCATGTATATATTAGTATATATACATATTACATAATCATCTTATGATTATATAACTCACATGAATATCATATATTCAAAACCATACATATATAAGCATATTATATCAACATCAAATCATGGCGAATCACGTACATGCTCATATATCGAAAACAGTTAAACACATAAACGAATTAAAAACTTTTCGCAAGTAGCTCTGATGCCATTGAAGGGTTTTTAGCATATAAACACAACGAAAACATAAATTTAAATCTTAAAAAAAAATGAAACCCTCCGTAGGATCCATGCGAAAAATAATATTTAATTCGTAGTTCAGTATGTTTACCTTAAGAAGCTTTACGTTAATGGAAAGATGGAGGTCTTTAATAGCGATCCAAGAACGATGAACGGAAATCCCTAGCAGCTGCTCCTCAAGTGTGAAGCACTCCACCGGTATCCACCAAGAGTACAATGTGATGGAGGATGAAGAGGTTGAGAGGATTAGTTGCCTCCCTCTTGTTGTACTTTAGAATTAGGGTTTTTATTTGGGTTAAGGCAAATAGGGTTTATAATAGTATATTTATACGCAAAATTTTCAGCTGAAAATTTTCCATAAAATATTATTATTAACCCTTTATTATTCTCACTAATAATTAAAACACCTTTTAATTATTAATCCTTTTTCCAAACACTTTAGAAATAATTCTCTCACTTGATTTAATTTTCAAAAATTAAATTCTTAATTAATAATATTAAGAACTTTTTCTTAATTAATTTATAATCAATTAAATCTCATTTAATCAATTATTAAATTAGCCAATTAATTATTTATTTCATAACTAAATAATTATCAGCCATTATTAGTTAATTTATCCACCATTAAATCATTCTCTTTTATGGTGTGACCCTGTAGGTTCAATATTAAGCCGGTAGTAGAAATAAATAATAATAAAACTATTTTATCATTATTTATATAAATTCTCTAATTCATTAAATATGATTAATTAATTAATCATATTTATTCTACATCGTGAGGGATACTTCTCAGCATATCGCGACTATCCGGATAATACAAATTCACTGCTTAGAATACCAAGAACCTATTCAGTGAGTAGTTACCGTACAATCAATTCCTTCTACCCTGCAATGTCACGATTAAATACAAGGTATGGAACTTGTGTCAAGCCTATCTTATTTAATCATTTGCTTTCCCATTCACTATACTTAGTTCTATTTAATGTAAATTAGAAACTCCTTTCTAATTTCATTCACTCTGGCCAGAGATTCCTGAACTAGCATAAGTGGATCAACATTGAACATTCTCTTCCTTCACTGGAAGGGGTAGATCCTTTATTGATCATACATTATCTTCGTGTACAAATTCCTATACCCAGTAGAGCCTTTATAATTATCCCTGGAGACTAAGAACTAAACCAAAGCATAGTTCAGTGTACACAAGATGACTATGATGACCTCAAGTCTAAGGATACTTGTACAACTATCACTATGTGAACAACTGCTGACACGTGAGTAAACTCCATCAGTTGTTCAGCCATGTGAGTCATGTTCAGTGAACTTATTCTATAATAAGCACCTACATACTAGCTATAGTGTCACCACACAAATGTCTATGAGAACAGACATCCTTCATAATGAAGCAAGCATAGTATGTACCGATCTTTGCGGATTACTAATTACCAGTTAGTAATCCTACGACCAGGAAATATTTAAGTTTAGAGTTATCATCTTTTAGGTCTCATTATTATGATCTCATCATAATCCATAAAAAGCTTTACTCTAAACTATGGTATATCTTATTTAAACACTTAAATAGATAAAGCCTACAATAAAACCAAAACAAGTCTTTTATTAATATCAATGAAATCAAAACAGATTACATAAAAGTTAAACTAAATTATCATACATGTTTGGACTTAGGACACATCCCTTTCATTTCATCCACCTAATTATTCTTTAATTTTTCGATCCTCTTCTTCAGTCCATCCAGAATTATACGATTCGCCACTTTTGCTTGCCCATTGGCTTGCGGGTGAGCTACAGAGGTAAACTGTAACTCAATCTCATTCTCCTCGCAATCCTTCTTGATATCCTCATTGTTGAACTGTGTTCCATTATCGGTAACCAGGATACGGGGAATTCCATATTGGCACATGATATTTTCCCATAGGAATTGTGCAACCTGCTTAGTTGTGATCTTAGCCAGAGGTTTGGCTTAAATCCACTTAGTGAAATAATCTATGGCTACAATCAAGAACTTCCTTTGAGCTGTGGCCATGGAAAAGGCCCAATTATATCCATTCCCCATATAGTAAAAGGGATGGGAGAATTAATGGAAGTCAGCATCTCAGGAGGTTGTTGAACAACCGGTGCATGTTTCTGACAATGTTCACACTTCCTCACATAGTCTTTGCCATTGGCCATCATCTCTGGCCAATAAAAGCCTAAACAGGTTATCTTATGAGCTAGTGCTCTGCCCCCATGTATTTCCCACAGATACCTTCGTGTACTTCTTCAAGAGCCAGACGTGCCTCATCAGGTCCGAGACATCTTAAATAAGGAACCACATAAGATCTTTTGTATAAAATCCCATCAATCAAGTAGTATCTCAGTGCTCGAACAGTCAATTTTCGTGCTTCAGTCACATCATTTGGTAGCCAACCAGTTTGAATATGGGTGTTAATAGGATCTATCCATGATGTCCCCAGCCCTATAGGGGCTACAAGTTTAACATCAATGCTCCGTGTTTTTAAAATACGGAAGTATACGCTTCCTGAACTTTTCTCTAACTCTGATGAAGCGAACTTAGACAAGGAATCCGCCTTAATATTTTCCTCCCTTGGAATGTGTTCACTGTGGCATTCATCGAACTGAGTCATCACAGCCCTTACTAGGTGGACATACTTAGCCATTGTATCATCCCTTGCCTCAAACTCTCCCTTGACCTCGGATATGACCAGCTTCGAATCCCCACATACTTCTAAGATCTTGACCCTCAGTATTCCTGCTAGGCCGAGGCCAGCTATCAGGACATCATATTCTGCTTCATTATTCGTAGTTGGGAAGTCTAGCTTCATAGCATATTCGATCAGGAACTCGTCTGGGCTTTGTAAAACTAGCCCAGCTCCGCTTGAATTTGTTTTTGATGCCCCATCAAAATAAAGAACCCAATATTCCTTTTCTTTAATGCCCGTTTTTTGTCTTCTTTATCATCTTCTATATCTTGAGGTATATTATCTTCCTGCCCCCCCCCCCCCCCCCCGACTTCTTGGTTGGGTATGGTACATTCCACCATGAAGTCAGCCAATACATGGGCTTTTATTGCCATTTGTGGCTTGTACTTGGATGTCGGATTCTCCCAATTCTATTTCCCATTTAATCAGCCTCCCACTAGCTTTAGGACTATGAATGATGTTTCTCAATGGCTGATTTGTTAGCACTTCAATTTTATGAGCCTGAAAGTAAGGACGCAACTTCCTTGAAGCCATCACCAAGGCTAAATCAACTTCTCAATAGTTGAATAACTCAACTCAGCTCCACGCAGAATTTTACTAACATAGTATACGGGATTCTGGACTTTAAGTTCCTCCTTAACAATACAGCACTCAAGGCATTTTCTGAAACGGCCAAGCATAAGTACAAAGTTTATTCAGAGCTGGCTTGGCCAACAACGTGGCTTGAACCATATATTTCTTTAATCCTTTAAATGCCTCATGGCTTTCCTCAGTTCATACAAAATCTTTAACCTTCTCCAGGGATTTAAAGAATGGCAAACACTTGTCTCTAGATTTGGAGATGAAACGTCCTAGAGTTACAACTCTTCTAGTGAGTTTCTGAACGTCCTTTATGGAACGTGGTGGTTCCATATCCAGGATAGCCCTTATTTTATCAGGATTGGCCTCGATTCCCCTCTTGGAGACCATCAGGCCTAAAAACTTTCCAGATCCTACTCCGAAAGCATACTTTACAGGATTTAGCATCATTTTGTGATATATCAGCACCTCAAACGCTTCCCTCAAATGGGTTATGTGATCAGTGTTTATCAAACTCTTGACTAACATGTCGTCAACATAAACTTTCATAGTTTTGCCAATAAGATCCTTGAAAATCTTATTTACCAACCTTTGATAGGTAGCTCCTGCATTCTTGAGACCAAATGCCATAACAAGATAACAAAATATACCAAAGTCAGTGATGAATGATACCTTAGGGATGTCATCCTTATGCATCTTAATCTGATTATATCCACTAAATCCATCCATGAAGCTCAGCATTTCATGACCAGCAGTAGCATCTATCAATGTATCTATCCTCGGTAACGGGAAACAATCCTTTGGGCAAGCATCATTTAGATCAGTGAAGTCCACGCACATTCCCTACTTTCCATTAGCCTTCTTCACCATTACAGGGTTTTCTAACCATTTCAGAAACTGTATCTCTTCAATGAAACCGGCCTCTAAGAGCTTCTGTACTTCTTTCTTAATAGATTATTGCCTCTCTGGAGCAAAACATCTTTTCTTTTGCTTCACAGTCTTTCAATTTAGATCCATGTTCAGCTTGTGAGTGATCAGTTCTGGGTCTATGCCTGTCATATCAGCTGCCGACCATGCAAATACATCACTATTCTCCTGTAAAAACTCCACCAAATTCCCTCTAAGGGGCTCCTCTAGTGATGCTCCAATGAAATTTACTTTCTCAGGATCCTCGGGAGCCAAAGGAATCGGAACCAAGTCCTCAGCTGGCTTCCCCCTTTTTTATCATTCTCACGGATGTCCAGATCTTCAATAGGCAGAACCTACCCCCCCCCAACTCCATCAGCCCTAAGAGAGGCCACATAACAACTCTTTGCCATCTTTTGAACTCCTCTCTATTTTCCAATCCCATTCCGGATGGGAAACTTCATCACTGACTGGTAGGAAGAAGAGACTGCCTTGAAAGCCTGTATTCTAGTTCTTCCCATGATTACATTGTAAGTCGATCCAACCTTTACCACTACAAAGTCCTACATCTGTGTTGCTTGTCTTGGTTCCTGACCGATGGCATTGGCAACTTAATTATCCCTTCCACGGGGCAGTCCACTCCTTCGAATCCATATATTGGCATATCGGTCGGGGTTAATTGAGAATCATTGTAACCCATCCTTAAAAAGGTATCATGGAGCAAAATGTCCACAGAGGCACCATTATCTACAAGGACCCTCTTCACCGGGCTATTCCCTATTATCGGTGTTATGACCAGTGGATCATCATGAGGAAATTTCACACCCTCCAAGTCAGAATCATCAAATGTCATTGTCATTCCTGTCTTAGCCCTCTTCGGGGCTTCCCCAACGATATGCATAACTTCTCTAGTATATGCTTTCCTTGAGTTTTTGGATGAACCAGTAACAGTTGGTCCTCCGAAGATTGTATTTATCACAGGCCCTCGGGGTCGTGGTCCTCCAAAAATTGCATTTATCACCGGTTCCCTAGGCTGGGGATTTCGCCCCTAATCGTCTTGGTCCCTCCAACGATCATCAAAATTCTATCTTCCGTTGTTATTCCTATATCCTCCATCTCCAGTATACTTGCTCAACCTTTCTTTTCGAATGAGGAACTCTATTTCATCCTTCAATTGTCTACACTCATCAGTGTCATGGCCATCATTCTTATGAAATCTACAATATTTACTCTTATCCAGCTTGGTAGGATCAACCTTCAGAGGCTTAGGCCAACGAATATCTCTGTTCTTCTCAATTTACATCAAGATCTGACTCCTAGGAGCATTCAAGTTAGCATATTCAGTGAACTTTTGTCCTAGTCTTCCCTTTTTTGGGGTTGAATCATTGCTTTGCTCAATTCTAGGATACTTGTCCTTAGCAATATATTCCAGATCAGTTTTTCACTTCTTGCCACCAGCGGGCTCGTTATTTACTACCGTCTTCCTCATGCTCTCCTCCACTTTGATATACTTCCCGGCCCTGTCTTGGAGCTGTACCATGCTTTTAGGGGGGCGCTTGGCTAATGACATCTTGAAGAACTCGTCCCTAGTTCCCTGTTGCAGTGCTATCATAGCTACCTTGTCATCAAGGTCTGGGACCTTCAAAGCTTCCTTGGTGAAACGATTCAGATTGTCTCTCAAGGACTCTTTTGCTCCCTGCACAATACTCATGAGGGATGCTGAACTTTTATCATGCATTCTCCCACTGATAAATTGCTTAATAAAAGCTTGACTTAGCTCACTGAAGGACCCAATGGAATTCAGAGACAAACGGCTATACCATCTTTGAGCCATTCCCGACAGGGTTTAAGGAAATGCTCGACACTTAATAGCGTCATTCACGAGCTGCAGTAACAATGCATTAGAGAATGTCCTGACATGATTAGCGGGGTCTCCAGTGCCATCATAAGCTTTAATGGTGGGCATCTTAAACTTCCTTGAGATATGGGCATTTATTATCTCTTCAGTAAATGGTGGAGTGGGATCGTCAGGATCTCTAATGGGTAGAAGATCACTTGGATTAACACTTGGGACAACAACCCTTCTCTGCTGTGGACCATCCAGGTCTATGATTGAAGGAGGATTTCTCCTCCTTGGTGGTAGTGGGGGTCTGGGGGTCAGGTGCGCCTCCAGGTCACGATTCAGCCTTTGAATCTCAGCCTTGTGAGCCCTGATTCTCTCCTGCACTTCTTGGGGATTCATCCCTCGGGTGCTCCTAGGATGTTGGTTACCATCAGGCATCGGCTCTTTGTTAGCACGCCTCTTCTTGGGGCCACATCAATATTCGAAGATTCGGAGTCTCTCTCAGTTTAAGGGCCATAGAATTCTTGATCCTCCGGGATAGGAGCCACACCACGTATATATTACGGCATCTGCCCTTGTGCTTCACTCCGATTAGCATGTCCACTTCCTCCAACCTCGGGGTAAAGGGGCATCCCATAAGGGGGTTAGTGGTCATAACAGTTGAATACTCATACCCAACGGGTCGAGAATTCGCAGGTGTATATAACTACTGAAGTTGGGAATTCGTCCCTTGAGGAGCTGGGGGAATCGTCCCTTGTGGCTGAGGTTCAGTTGCACCTACTGGGGTTCCTCCTTGGGCAGAGGCATGGGACGAGTGTGGGGGTATCTCCACCGTTGACGAAATCGATTGAGTTGTTGCAGTTGGAGTTTCTTCAGGGGTGCTATTTCCACTCCACGTTCTCGCCATGGTTGTTGTTATGCTTTCCCACAGACGGCGCCAAATATTATGGATTGAAAATTGGGGTATATTAATTGCTATACTTATTACTAGGGTTCGTGAGTTTCGAGGCTTGATTTGACTGCTCTTGTGTCTCGTGACCTGATCTGCCTTAACAAGATGCCTACGTACCTTGCTGATTTCCAAGGATCAAGTCAAAAAATGTAGTTCTGATTTGGTGGGGGTGAGATGTAATATCCGGGATATATCGTGTAATTATTTTTGTTAATAGATAATTATTATGTATGTTCAGTATCTAATCTGTGAATTATTTGTTAAGTGTTATATGTGTTTGGATGTTTAAAAATAATATTAATTGAGTATTTTAATTTTTATATGTCCAAAATAAAATATAGATAATTGTCATATCTTCCTAATTATTTTTATGTTGATTTATGATTTTATAAGAAATATATGGATTTTATAAAATCTTTTTCCGAGTATTTAAAAATTATTTTATACAATCAGGAACAAACCGACGTCATCCGTTTTTATGTTTTTATAACCCGAAACTCTTCCAAGAACTCCTTCCTAACCTAATTGCAATATTCCGAGCACAGGTTTGTCCTGTGCGGGTCCCGACGCAACATTTTCGATACATTATTCGTTTCGGTAAATCAATAAAACTCATATTTTTGATAAACGGGATCTTTTTATTAAACTATCACAATTATCACCTCGTAATACGTGTAACCAGGCGCTGAGACCAAGACCGCAGTACAAATTGTATTGATTTGGATAATTATCCCGAAAACCGGTACCGTTTGGATCAATTTTTATAAATAAACGTACCATTTTGTATCTGGAATGATCCAACGGGATACTAATTTTCCGTAATTATAAATAGCCTTTACCGTATTTTATTTCGTACCAGAAATAATTTGCAAACAGTATTTACAGAGTTTTTACAGAGAAAATACTATAATTATAAACTGTTCTTCGTAATCAAACACAAATTCGGAGGCGTTACAATATCGGATTAAGGCGTGCATATACTCGAATGGAAGCTTGAAAAATTTCCTATCTGATTCTGCCATCAATTTCAACCCAGAATCAAAGGGTAATTTCCTATAAACTGATTTATATTCGAATTATTAAGAGTTAAAAGTATGAATTTTTGTTCAAGCTATTGTTTGGATGATTTGATACTTGCATGTTGTAGATCTCTTCTTCCTGATCATTTTGGTATGTCATATGATCGATTTGGAGTTCAATAACATGTTCAAATTAGGGTTTCAAATCTCAAATTGTATAATTAGGGTTTATATTCGTTTGAATGTTCTGGATTGAATTTGGGGGTTTCTTATTTAGGGATTATTAGATGTTCTAAAGGGGTGGGTTTTGTTCCCCTTAAAATTTGCAATCTATTCATATATAGCACGTTATCAGACAATTCATGGATCGAACAGAGTTGTCGTTTGATGTTTCACCGGATTTTATATAAACTCGCCGGCGGCGAGTTTTCCTCGGGTTATTACGATCGATTTACTGCTTGTTTGATGGAATAAATTACATGAAATAGTTCCTAAGGTTGTAATCTACGTTTCCCCGTTTATTTGGTCGTGTTCTGGACTGTTATTAGACTCGCCGGAAAGCTTCGAGTCGCCGGCAATGGCTGCGCCGGCGAAGTGGTGAAGGGGATGGCAAAAATGCAGAAACGCCCTGACCTTTCTGTGTTATTGCAAAGTAGTCCCTGTGTTTTAAAAAGTTTTTAAAAACAAGATTTCTGTTTACAAAACTGGTAAAAATAGTATTTATGTTTTATTAATTTTCAAAAATAGGATTTCTTTTGTAAAAATCATTTTAAAAATTATTTTTAATTTCCAAAAATTCTGAAAATGATTATTTTAATTCCCAAAATCATTATTTTAATTCCAAAAATTATTTTTAATTCAAAAATAAATCTGAATTAATTAGTTAATTAATTTCAGTTAATATTTAATTGATTAATTGGTCAATTAATTCGAAAATTTATTTATTAATTGATTTAATTAATTATTAATTGATTTTAATTATATTTAATTATTTATAAATGATTTTAAAAAATTCTGAAAAATAGTTTTGAGCTTTAAAATATTATTTTAAATTGGCTTCAAGGCTCGATAATTATTATAAAATTGTTTTGAAGCCAGGATTTCCCAACCGTACCTTGTTTATTACTTTAAAATTGATCCAATGACCCGTTTTAATTCCGAAAAATGTTTTAAAAATCATTTTAAATACCCGAAAGCCTGTTTACGACCCGAGACTCCTTTATAAACAATATACCATTGATTGTTTGATGTATTACGTGTTATATGTGACTTGTTATCTGACTGTCGATTTATATGTCCGGTGTTTACTTGTTTATAGCATGACTTTCAATCCGTTAATCGGATTTGGGTGAAACGAAGGGTAGATAGAAGTGTGTATCAAATAGAATCGTATAAGCTGAGTATTGATAGATGCTTATGATACGTGAGCAGAAGAGGCAAGGCGTAGGAAAGGGAAACAAATAGTCGAGGAGTAGACGGTTGTGATTAGAAGTTAGTGCAGTATAGCAAGCTGGTACCAGGCAAGTGTTCTGAACTTTCTCGAGATATATTGTAGTTGATTGATAGTCCTGTTTTATATTACAAGTGCTTTGAAGCACTGAACCCTAAACCCTGATTCCAGTTATTGATCTTGAGCAGTAAACCTTATTCTTTCTAAATCATTGATTGTTGTACACCCAGATATGAAACACAAATATACGATACTACTCCACAAATACATATAAACTAAATACCAAACACTGAATCAAATTACTTACATAGTCAAACCATTGTACCTTATGCTTTGAAAGACCAAATCCTTGAAACCTTGAAATGTTGATTCTTTTGTTATCCAATTCTTTCATTACCTAAGAGCCAAGCTTTGAAATTGCCATAGTGATCCTTTGTGATGATTGAAACCATTTCATTATCAAACATCCAATGTTGTTTATGATTCTGTTTATTGCTTTACATTGTTTATTATGTTATTATAGAATTGGATTGTTTTTATAAAATTGTGGGCCAGATTCGTGGTCAGACCATATTAATGGTCAAGTTAGGCCAATGTGTGCCTTGGATCCAGTAGTTAGAGCAGTGCGTGACTGATCAGCAGCCTAACCTTGGTTTTTAAAATGAAAATATAATATCCAATTCAAAATCATAATTCATTGTTCACTTGATATCATAACCCTTTTTCACATGATGATCATTATTCTCAGTCTTGTCATTGTGACTTGCTGAGCTAGTTAGCTCATTTATGCGATGTTGTTTATGTTCTTTCCCAGTTAAAAAGGATCCAGTTGGTAGCGAGGATCCCCAATCCAGTGTGAGAGCTAGGGGTCCAGGTTGATCGAGTTAAGCTAGCATGCATCTTTTGAGATAATTTAAGTTTGTAAAAGTTTGTAATAATGTTTAATACTCAGTTTTGAGTTTGAACAGTTGGGATTTGGATGGTATATAATATAAGTGTGTGTTTGGCTTGTGTGCATACTTTAACCTGTTGCGGTCCGTGGTAGTTGGTAAATAGTGTCACTGCATATTATTACCATTATCTTTATTATTGTTATAAGCAGGTTATAAATAAGGTGTGTGTGTGTGTGACCCCCAAACTTCTGACCCGGGTTTGGAGGGGGCCACATGTTTGGTATCAGAGCTATAGGCTATAAGTCACTGACACAAGCCTAGGATGACGGGAATGGGTAGAGGGTTAGGATCAGAAGTAAGAAATAGAGAAATAGAACGTCGAGAGGTTGAGTGCTATGGTATAATAGGTATTAGTATGATTCGCGTTATGGTTCGAGATTCTTATATTGCGATATGATTTCAGATAGCAGCGATGGCCGACTCTTTCATCCCCGTATCAGCTGATCACTCAGTGTAATAACCCCAAATTTTGGAATTTTTGAAACCCTTATAAATAGTGCTTTTTGCTGATTATGCTGAAAAGAAAACTTTTTATACCACACTATGTAGGGGTTCTTTTATTGATCTTCTGAGATATTATTAGTACTCTATGTGGTATATAAGCGTATGTAAAGATCGTCAGAATCCATATCCGAACACTTTGATTTTTCCCAAAAATCCACCAGATACCGAAACAATTGAGTATAAGGTAACGGGATAAAAAGGATTTAAATTCAAGGATTATAAGAGAGGATCATAAAAGGAATATAATGTATTGAGAAAGGTTAAGGAAAGCCAAGTAATAAGATCCCGGGTATGATCCCTCAAACGATAAATGAAAACGAAAGTTAAGCGAACCGTATAACAGATCAGCGGTCATTAGCCAAGTAATTGGAAGCTAATCAAAGAGGTTAGTGAGGATGATGTCATCAAACCAACAAGAAGAGGACAAGTGTGGAGGGTGACATCACATGATGACCAAAGCATGACATAAGGGAAGGAAGTGTGGTTCATTTATAACCACACAATTTTTCATGGTTAAAAATGATTAAAACAAAACAAAAAATCAATAAACCAAGGCAAAATCAAAACAAATCACAAAAAACACAAAAGCTCTTCCCTTTTCTTCATCAAGCTCTCGGCTTTCCTTCATTTTCAAGGAGAAAAAAATCAAAATCCAAGATCCAAGCATTGTTAAATCATGAGGTAATTATCCAAGGTTCCTTATACATAGATATAGCTATCCCATGAATCTAAGCTTCAATTTACTTCACAATCTCTTCCTAAAAATCATGGAAGAAGAGGGTGAATAGTGTTTTTCAAGAACTTAAATTTTTGTTCTTGAATTTTTGTTTAGATTAAGCTTGGATAAGGACTTTCAAGGGTGATTCCAAGCTAATTAGTTACTCCCACTCACAAGGAAGGTATAATCTCTTAACCTAGCTTTGTTATTGAATGTTGAGAGCATAATATAAGTATTATAGTTCATGAGAGTCTTGATTGTTGTGTATGTAGAGATTAGTTGGTTTTGTGGTGTTTTTGGAGTTGTAGATCTTGATAATTAGTTAAAGAACTTAAGTAAGCTTTTAGTTCAAGATTGGGAAGTAGTATAAGTTGATAATATTGAGTTGTTGGGGCTATTATGGTGAAGTATGGATGGAGTTGGGTTGTGATGTTGATTGTGGGTTGATTGTGGGTTGTTTTGGAGTGGTATAAATTTTGGTAATCGCGTAAACATAGCCGTCGTAATGCCCGATTTACCGTAGACTATTTTTGTTCTTAACATCAGAACCCTTGAACTCACTGTTAGGTTTTGACCATTGCCATGTTTAGATAGTTCATGTTACGAGCTTCATTTTGATATGTGGTTCGTTTGAATCCGATGTACGGTTTAGGAGAAACAACTGTTTTAAGTAACGGCATTTCGCGACCAAACCATTACCCCTCGCCCTACTTTGAAACCTTGGTTAAGGACTTTAAATGACTAATTGGGGTATGAAACAATTATGTTAAGTGGATTAGGCATTTGGTAAGGTACTCGAGAAAGAATCGCCTTGAAAATCTTAATGGTTAATTTATTAAAAATGGTGGAGCCGAGGGTACTCGAACGACTTAGGTGATTCGTTAAGCGTAGGAGTGATCATAAGCAAATGTTAGGGTTCAAATGGATTAAAGTCTAGTTTCTTAACCGACCAGGGTCTAATTCCAACTTATGTTGTTGTTCATAGGTTATCAGACCCACTCTAAGCTTAAGTCTATCCGGGAGCACTCAGGCAAGTTTTCTATCCGTTATACTGTTGTTGTGATGTATACATTTGTATATGCATTATCTTATGATGGATGCATAATGGTTAATTAGCAAATTCTTGTGATATATTGTAGCATGTGATATGGTATATATGCATGCCTGTTTCGTATTCTTGATACATATATCTGTTGATTCAGTTGATAATACCTATGCTAGAGATAAGGTGTATTGGCATATAATTTTGGAATAAAATGACTTGTGTTATTTTTGGATATTCATCTCTGAGACTATAACTTATGGTGTGTGTGTTTATTGTGGGGTCACAGTACAGAGTAGTTGATTGTTTATTAAGATTGGGTGTTATTAAGGGAAATGGAACTCGTGACAACCCGAATCCACGACCCCAGATTTGGGGGTGTTACAGAAATGGTATCAGAGCGAAGCGTTATAAACCTCAGAGATGATGTGACGTTAAGATAATAAGTTCACTAAGATAATAAGAACTCTTGCCAAGTTCATAGTCGGACTACCTAACGTAGTACTGACAGTTAAAACCCTTAGGGGAACCCTTATAAATATCGTGATAGAAGTATAGTTCGTTATCAATTATGGTAGCGGAACTCTGAACCCTGAGGTTGAGGAGCAACAACGCGATGATGTTTTATTAGTTATTGGAGATCATATTGTGGATCCGATAGAGCGTCCTAACACGGGACCGGATGATGTTCATATTGAGAATGTAGTGGTTGAGGATGTTATCCTAGAAGGGATTATCGCTGAGAAGGATCCTGTGAAGGATCCTCACAAGAATGAATAAAGGACCACTGAGGAATTGATGACCATGGTTAGGGAAACTACCAGAGATAGGATTGGCCGGTCAATACCAGAGGTTCGTTCAAGTTTGTAAAGATAGTAGCCCCTTTAACGCGGCTTACTCTGAAGACTGAGAAGTTCTAATGGACAGAGAAATGCGAGAACAACTTTTAAGAACTGAAGCAAAGATTGGTGGCGGCCCCTATGATGGCATTGCCGGATGGAAAAGGAGATTTTGTGATGTGTAGTGATGCTTCACATAAGGAATTAGGGTGCTTCTTATACAGCACAACAAGGTAATCACGTACGCGTCAAGACAATTAAGGGAATATAGAAATTCGATATCCTCACCCATGAGCTTGGGCTCGTGGCAATAGTTTTGCCCTAAAGATTGGAGGCACTACTTGTATGGAGAGAAGTGCGAGACTTACCTAAGCCATAAGTGCTCTAGTACATTTTCCCGTAGAAAGAGCTCAACATATGCCAGAGGAGGTGGTTAGAGCTAATCAAGAATTATGATTGGGAGATTCTTTATCATTCGGGGAAAGCCAATGTGGTGGTTGATGCCCTTAGTAAAAAAAAAAAGGAGAGACTCAATATGATAATGTCCTTGGGAGAGTTTATAAGAGGTTTTTAGAAAATGGAAATAGAAGTGAAGGTAACCGGAGCCGGTACCGAAAAGATGTTTGAGATTGCAATATAGTCCGAATTATCGAAAAAGAACATATTGTGCCAGAAAAAGTGATGAATGAAGGCAGAGAGCCAACAATTAGATAAAAGATTAATACCGAGAAAAATGATAAGGGAATAATGAGGTATTCCTACAGAATTTGGGTTCCAAATGTTCAAGAGCTTAAAGATGAAATCTTAGATGAAAGCTAGTTTGAGAAATAAGATTTAGAGCAAACCCTGAACGTGATAGTCAGGGAGGTCGCCATCAAGATAGAAGGAACCCATAACATAATGGAGTGGATAATGAGGATTTTAACGTATAAGATAACCCCAAGTATGGGAGAAGGATAAAACATTTCATACTAAGGAAACAGAAAGTCGAGTAAGGAAAGGAGACCCGAGATGGTACTCCTATACGGCAATTCATGGACCTGTCTAAAAAGAACTTAGACTATTATCCCCAACCACCATCTTGAGGAAACAATGCGGTAGAAAATTCTTTCATGACCTTTAAGTCGCTAAGCTCTCAGAGTTCCAAGGAACAGGTTGACCCAGTTGAGGCAAGAGCCTGGCTAAAGGAAATATAGGAATCATTTGAGATTCTAAATGATTGACGAATCACAAAAGACTGTTTTTGTCACTTACCCTCCTAAAAGAGAGGCCAACCGCTGGTGAAAGGCCAAGGAAGGCACGGAGCAAAAGATTATAATAAACTGATTAAAGTTCAGTCAATTGTTTTCGGGAAAGTAATTCCCAAGGTTATGGAGAGAGTGTAAAAGCTTTAGAGCCAGAACAAAGGCGGACGAGTATGATGAAATATGAAGCTAAGTTGTAAAAGTTGTCAAGATTCGTTCTGATGACAAGAATCCCCGAACGATGTGATGTTTGAAGTCAATGATTAGTGGGTTCATGAAAAAATGATAAGAGAAAGGAAAATAAAAAGAAACTGAAGTGGAAAGGAATATAAAGGCAATAGAGTTTGAGGAATGATAAGGGAGTTGGGTATGAGGAAATCCTAATGACTCGTAGCAATAGAAATAGAAAAGTATGTAATCGTCAGGATGAGGGTGATTCACCATGAGTTAAAGTTGATGATTGAAGGAATAAGAGATACATATATTTTATCCCTATAAGTTGGGAGGATTCAAGGAAACCTTGAGATAGTTCGAAGGATAAATAATGAGACGCGAATAGACTGAGGAGACAATGAAGTAAGAAATTAGGAAAATTAGATGAAGGAAGTGACCTTCAAGAATGTGAAGTGTAAGACCGGTGGCTTGATACCCAGAAAGGGAGACGCCATGTATGAAAGATATCCCAATATTGAGATGACTGTTGAGATAAACAACAAAAGTAAATAAGGAATTATTAAGAAGAAGTTCACGTCGAACACGACCAATATCTTCCAGAACATCCTTGTTATCGTTACCAAATTAGGCAAGAAAAGTGGGATAACCATTGTTATTTTTTGGAGGCCATATTGATTGATCTCATTTTGAATACAGATGTTATTGTGAAATTAGGCATATACTATCGAGGTGGGAATGATTGAATAAGACACCCTTATCAGGGATATATGACTTGATTTATCCATGGAAGGATGCATGTACCTTTTTAAAGGTGGAATTAAGGATAGAACATCGGTAATTTAAAATAAATCCTAGGGGAATGCATAAAGGTTGGCATTTCACCCTTAATAGGGATAGTATGAGTTTTGACAGTATGAATTGGAAAGGATTAAGGTAATAACAACCTTTAAGAATTAGTGGAGAAATTTTTCAGAATTATATAGACAATGATTCTGGTATTAATAAATGGTATCTTGATATGCTCTGTATCTAGGGAATACAGGAGGAATGATTCAAGGATAACCTTAGAGGTTTTACAAGGAGAAAGGTAATAATCAAAATTCTCAAGAATGGAAATGTTGATAAAGGAAATATGACGTAATTATAATAATGCCAAGTGAGGCACATGTTAAACCATGAGAAAGTATAGATTGAACCCAACAAAGGTCAAGAATGGTGAAAACAAGAAGGACCCAATATAAGAGACGTCCTAAGTATGATCGAGAGTCAGTCGTGACAATGATTAACCTCTAAAGACTGAGGCAATAACTTATGGAAAAAAAATGGTGGTATTTTTTTTACTCATCAGATTTTAAGGAAAACATCTTCACACAAGAAGTGATTGGAAATGAGGTAGAAAATTTAGTTGGAGATCGTTCAAACGACATTAATTGTAAGGAAATTTTACTATCAGGAAAGGCCAAAGAGGTGGCCGACACTTTAAGTGTAAGAGAGCAATTATAGGCGCTCGTGCCAGAGGAATACAGTGATAATGGTTGAAGCCGTAAAGGTTGTATTACGGGTTGGAAGATTGACATTCCTTCTGATAATTGTGCAATACCCAACTGTAATAGTAGTTTGGTAAAGGTTTAATTCGTATAATCGCCATGAGCGGGCTATCTATCTTAGAAGGTACTATCTTGAGATAAGCCAGGACCATGTTACAGAAATGTTACGAAATGACTAAATGAACCTTTGAGATGCATGTCTCCTAATAAAGACATACGATTAAGAATGGTATTAACCTGCTATCGTTGCCTTCATTGAAACTCTTCTGCAATTTTATCTGCTTCATGTTATATGTACGTCAAGTTCAGGAGTGTTCTTCGTGAATCATGAACGGTGATCATGTTAACTCCTTAGAAGAATTCGATACGAGATGCATGGACTCCGTATAGTTAGCTATTAAGACTTCATGGAAAATGAATGATTACAGTAGGTCAACGGTGGACCCTAGTAGTGCAGCAATGATTCTGCGAGTAATGATTCGATTAAAACCATGAGAGTTGTATTGGAATGGATGTTGAGATTGAGTACCACTAATCGGGCCGTGGTGGTGTATATGTTATCATTGATAGACTAATTAAGTAGATTATCTACCTATTGAATACTTATTCCTTCTTATCAATAGAGAGTCGTATTACTATACGAGGAAGGTTGCGGTGCAAGCATATAATTCTAGTAATAATGATGTATAAAATGAGATTCCAGATTCGATTTTCGATGTCGAGGGAGTTTCAAAGGTGATTGAGTATAAGCTCGAGGAAGAGCATGGGTCCATAAAATGATGGACGGAATAGCAAAAATATTTAAGCATGCAAAATGCGATGCAATAATACTTGATGTTGATATATATATATACATATGTTTTGTTCTCCTATGACAAACCTCTATAGTTCAGAGGTAGGTTCCAAGCCAGATATTTTGTGGCAGTATATTTTTTTTCATATATACAATTCTCTTCAATTCGTTCTTTTCTCTTCTTTTCATTTCATATAAACTGAGAAGAACAACCCTTCCAGAAGGGGAGGTATTGCCGAACGACTATCTATCTGTGTGATAGAAGCCGAGTAGGATACCATCTATTGTTTAATTGCTTGTCAAGTACTAAAGGCTGGCCACCTTCTGTACTAACTATGCAATGTAACAAGTGTTCATGATCATAGTGATCTCTCAATAAATTCTTTTACTTCTATATGAAGGACCAAGCTTTCGAAGATGGAGGCAGCTAGAGAGGAAGTGGTACCAAGTATGGTGGTATTCCGATTCTAACGCGTTCGTGATACTAAGGTTGACGCGATTATTAAAAGGTTATAGAATGCTAGCGAGCAAAGGTGTAACCAGTATAATATTAGGAACGGAAGGTAGTAGCAATTATGAACTGGAAAAGAATGGGTATTGAGAAGCAAAAGCTCTAATGCTAAAAGCTATAATAAGAGTCTGTGTAATAGACTTGGAAGAATTTGGAATGATCACTTAACGCGGATGAGTTTTCTCACGATAATAGATCGTATGTCAGGTATCGAGATGTCGTCTTATGAGATCTTTGAGGGAAGACAATGTCGATCTCCATTATGTTAGGATAAAGTTGTAGAGCGCAAGATGCTCGGACCAACAGTGGTCCAAAGGACCAAGAATATAATAGATCTAATCAGAGGACGGCTGGGAGTAGCCCAAGATGGACATAAGAAGTATGCTGATTTGACAATGAAAGGACAAAGGGAACCTTGTATTGTTAAAAGTATTCTCTTAAAAAGGAATTGATGAGGGTTTGAAAGAAAGGAAAGTTTAAGTCCATGAATTGTTGGACCCTTGGATATATTAAGACGTATTGGGAAGATAGCATATGAGCTAGCCCTACCCCCGAGCATGTAGCAAGTCATAACGTGTTTCACGTATCAATGTTAAGGAAGTGTAATTCGGATGACAGATATATAGGGGCATAGACATGCAACCAGACGTAACCTATATGGAGCAACCAGAAAAGGTTATAGACTGAAAAAGGGACAAGTGCTTAGGAGAAGGGTTATCAAACTATTCAGAGTTTGATGGAAGAACCACAATGTGGGAAAAATTACTTGAGAGTTAGAAAGTGCAATGCTAAGAGAGTATCCCTATTCATTTTCTATCCGATTCCGAGACGGAATCCTTTTAAGGAGGGGAGACTGCAATAACCCCAAATTTTGGAATTTTTGAAACCCTTATGAATAGTGCTTTTTGCTGATTATGCTGAATAAGAAAACTTTTCATACCACACTATGTAGGGGTTCTTTTATTGATCTTCTGAGATATTATTAGTACTCTATGTGGTATATAAGTGTCTGTAAAGATCGTCAGAATCCAAATCCGAACACTTTGATTTTTCCCGAAAATCCACCAGATACCGAAACAATTGAGTATAAGGTAACAGGATAAAAAGGATTTAAATTCAAGGATTATAAGAGAGGATCATAAAAGGAATATAATGTATTGAGAAAGGTTAAGGAAACCCAAGTAATAAGATCCCGGGTATGATCCCTCAAACGATAAACGAAAACGAAAGTTAAGCGAACCGTATAACAGATCAGCGGTCATTAGCCAAGTAATTTGAAGCTAATCAAAGAGGTTAGTGAGGATGATGTCATCAAACGAACAAGAAGAGGACAATTGTGGAGGGTGACATCACATGATGACCAAAGCATGACATAAGGGAAGGAAGTGTGGTTGATTTATAACCACACAATTTTTCATGGTTAAAAATGATTAAAACAAAATAAAAAATCAACCAACCAAGGCAAAATCAAAACAAATCACAAAAAACACAAAAGCTCTTCCCTTTTCTTCATCAAGCTCTCGGCTTTCCTTCATTTTCAAGGAGAAAAAAATCAAAATCCAAGATCCAAGCATTGTTAAATCATGAGGTAATTATCCAAGGTTCCTTATACATAGATATAGCTATCCCATGAATCTAAGCTTCAATTTCCTTCACAATCTCTTCCTAAAAATCATGGAAGAAGAGGGTGAATAGTGTTTTTCAAGAACTTAAATTTTTGTTCTTGAATTTTTGTTTAGATTAAGCTTGGATAATGACTTTCAAGGGTGATTCCAAGCTAATTAGTTACTCCCACTCACAAGGAAGGTATAATCTCTTAACCTAGCTTTTTTATTGAATGTTAAGTGCATAATATAAGTATTATAGTTCATGAGAGGCTTGATTGTTGTGCATGTAGAGATTAGTTGGTTTTTTGGTGTTTTTGAAGTTGTAGATCTTGATAATTAGTTAAAGAACTTAAGTAAGCTTTTAGTTCATGATTGGGAAGTAGTATAAGTTGATAATATTGAGTTGTTGGGGCTGTTATGGTGAATTATGGATGGAGTTGGGTTGTGATGTTGATTGTGGGTTGATTGTGGGTTGATTTGGAGTGGTATAAATTTGGGTAATCGCGTAAACATAGCCGTCGTAATGGCCGATTTACCGTAGACTATTTTTGTTCTTAAAATCAGAACCCTTTAACTCACTGTTAGGTTTTAACCATTGCCATATTTAGATAGTTCATGTTACGAGCTTCATTTTGATATGTGGTTCGTTTGAATCCGATGTACGATTTAGGAGAAACGACCGTTTTAAGTAACGGCGTTTCGCGACCGAACCATTACCCCTCGCCTTACTTTGAAACCTTGGTTAAGGACTTTAAATGACTAATTGGGGTATGAAACAATTATGTTAAGTGGATTAGGCAGTTGGTAAGGTACTCGCAAAAGAATCGCCTTAAAACTCTTAATGGTTAATTTATTAAAAATGGTGGAGCCGAGGGTACTCGAACGACTTAGGTGATTCGTTAAGCGTAGGAGTGACCATAAGCAAACGTTAGGGTTCAAATGGGTTAAAGTCTAGTTTCTTAAGCGACTGGGGTCTAATTCCAACTTATATTGTTGTTCATAGGTTATCGGATCCACTCTAAGCTTAAGTCTATCCGGGAGCACTCAGGCAAGTTTTCTATCCGTTATACTGTTGTTGTGATGTATACATTTGTATATGCATTATCTTGTGATGGATGCATAATGGTTAATTAGCAAATTCTTGCGATATATTGTAGCATGTGATGTGGTATATATGCATGCCTATTTCGTATTCTTGATACATATATCTGTCGATTCAGTTGATAATACCTATGCTAGAGATAAGGTGTATTGGCATATAATTTTGGAATAAAATGACTCGTGTTATTTTTGGATATTCATCTCTGAGACTATAACTTGTGGTGTGTGTGTTTATTGTGGGGTTACAGTACAGAGTAGTTGATTGTTTATTAAGATTGGGTGTTATTAAGGGAAATGGAACTCGCGACAACCCGAATCCCCGACCCCGGATTTGGGGGTGTTACACTCAGAGCCTTCAGTTGGAGTACCATCTTCAGATCCACGTCCTGTTGTTCCACCAGTGTTGGCTATTCTACCCTCACCTGTGTTGCAGCTCGTACCACTGCAGGCTATTCCACCCCAGGCATGAGGCCACCTATCAGAGGACCCCCACCTGTTGATTCAGGCTTTACTGGTCATTCAGTTACAGGAGTACCTTTCCAATTCTCTTCCTATCCTGTCCCATATCATCAGTTTGAGGCTTGCCTTATGGAGCAACGATTCCTATAGGGTCAGATTCAGGAGTTATTACATATCATGCGTACCAGACAGGTTGGGAGTGGTGAGAGGCGACTCAGAGAGAGGCTCCAGGTGTTTCGTAGAGCAGCTGCTGTGAGTATTGCTGAGGCTACTCATGAGGACATCACCCCTGATTTTCTAGTGTAGTGGGCTAAGTGGGTTCTAGAGGAGCCTGAGAAGATTGGAGGTCCATACTTGCCATGAGTCCGAGATACAGAGATGGAGATGCTGATCAGAGTTGTTATAGCTGTGTAGTATGTACAGTAGTGTATAGTATGTATCAGTAGACTTTTGAATTATATTTATAGACTAGATCTGCTGACTAGTGAGTAGGTTGTTGTACCCTTTTGCTTTTACTTCCGAAGCGTCTTTACGCTTGTACTACCTAAAACTTTTGATCTATATATATCAGTACCTTTTCCTTTCCAGCATTGTCATTTATTTTACTGCACCTGTTTTACTTTACCTTATTTATTGCACCAGTTATACCCCTGTGATACCATGTACCCTATTCCCATAACTGTTTATATTATGTAAAGAAGTATGCAATTTACTTAGTTCAACTGTTACAACTGTTTTCAAAAAGAGATAATTCTGTTTTACCAAAACTTTTCTTTTATGCAAGGGATTTGATTTAAAAGATAAATAAGTTATTTGATTCTTTACAGAAAAATGCCTCCCAGAAGAAATACCCGCACTAACACCTAGAATGAAGAAACCAACAACAACAACAATAACAACCAAGATAATACAAACCAGAATGTGAACCCAGGACCCATAGACCCAGCAATAACCCAGATTCTCCAAACCTTGGCCCAACAAATAGTTCACCTGGCACAACAACAACAAAGATAGACCAATCCCCAGGTAACTTTCAAAACTTTTTAGGCAGTAAACCCACCAGAATTCAAAGGTTCCCTAGGTCCGATTGAAGTAAATGTTTGGATAAAGGAAATAGAGAAGTCGTTTACTTTAGTGAAAGTAAAGGAATAACAGAAGGTTGAGTTTGCAAGCTATTATTTGAAGAATGAAGCCACCTATTGGTGGGAAACTGTGAAGACATTGGAAGGAATAAATGTTATTACTTGGGAAAGGTTTAAGGAATTGTTTTTAGAAAAATATTTTCCCCAGTTTGTTCAGGATCAGATGGAGCTAAAGTTTTTAGAGTTAAAGCAAGGAAATATGTCGATGACGGATTATGAGAGTAAGTTTGAAGAGTTGTCAAGGTATGTGCCGTCATATATGGATACTAATAGAAAGAAGGCTAAGAGATTCCAGCAAGGTCTGAAGCCATGGATCAGAGAGAAGGTAGCCATTTTTAGTTGGATACTTATGCATGAGTGGTACAGAAAGCCATGATTGCAGAGACAGAGAGTGAGATGTCACAGAAGGAGAAGGAAAGTAAGAAGAGAAAGTCTGAAGGAATGAAGGTCAGTCACAACCAGGGAAGTTTCCAAATTTTAAGAAAGGCAAGTTTTAGCTAGGGAGAAATTTTAATGTCAAAAGGCAAAATGCAGGCGACGGAGGCCAGAGCAACCATCCAGTTAATGTAAATCAGCCGAATCAGTTGAGATTAACTTTTTCAGATTATCAGGTATGTGGGAAGAAGCATGGAGGAGTTTGTAATAAGTTGAATGTGGTTTGTTTCAAGTGCAATTAGAAAGGGCACTATTCGAGGGAGTGCCGAAATCAGCCAGCGAGAGAGCTAGCAAATAAGGATCAGCCTATCCAGAATCCAGCAGTGAAGGTTCCAGCCATTGGATTTACGTGCTTTAAATGTGGGAAGCCAGGACATATAGCCAGGGATTGCAAGACACCAGCCCCAGTCAGTAATGCATTGAGGATTATGGGATCTACCCCAGCAGTGAATGAGACTCCAAGGGCTAGAGTTTTTGATACATCCGTAAAGGACGCTATCCAGGATACTGATGTCATGACAGGTATGCTTAATGTGAATTCTTTATGTGCCAAAGTGTTAATAGATTCGGGAGCAACTCGATCGTTTGTTTCTCAAGATTTTGTTAGTAAGTTAAATTGTCCAGTTGAGTATCTAAATGAAATAATGACTGTGGAATTAGCAAATTAAGAACGTGTATATGTTAATCAAGTTTGTGGGAATTGTGAGATTGAGATTTTCGGTAGTAAGTTTTGTGTAAATTTGGTACCATTTAAATTAGGAGAATTTAACGTTATCTTAAGAATGGATTGGTTATCTAAGCACGATACCCAGATAGATTGTCAAAATAAGAAGTTAATGGTGAAGACGCCAGACGAAAGGATAGTAACGTTCAAGGGCCAGAAGCAAGCAAAGAAGTTCTTAACGATGATTTAAGCCAAGAAGTTACTACGACAAGGATGCGAGCATTTCGTGGCATATGTGATTGATAGAAGTCAGGAGCCAGCGAAACTTGAAGATATTCTAGTAGTTAATGAATTTCCAGACGTGTTTCCCGATGAGTTACCAGGACTTCCTCCAGATAGAGAAATTGAGTTTGCAATCGACTTAGCACCTGGAACAGAACCAGTATCCAAGGCCCCGTATAGAATGGCGTCCGTTGAGATGAAGGAACTAGCGAAGCAATTGCAAGAGTTGTTAGAAAAAAGGAGTAATCAGACCTAGTGTATCCCCGTGGGGTGCACCGGTATTGTTTGTCAAGAAGAAGGATGGAAGCATGAGACTGTGCATCGACTATCGGGAGCTCAACAAGCTTACAATTAAGAATAAGTATCCGTTACCCAGAATTGATGATTTGTTTGACTAATTGAAGGGAGCCAAGTACTTCTCCAAGATCGACTTAAGATCGGGATATCATCAACTAAAGATTAAGCCAGAAGATATACCAAAGACAGCTTTCAGGATGAGGTATGTACATTATAAATTTTTAGTAATGTCTTTTGGATTGACCAATGCCCAGGCAGCGTTTATGGACCTGATGAATAGAATTTTTAAGGAATATTTGGACAAGTTTGTTATTGTGTTTATAGACGACATTTTGATTTATTCAAAGAAAGAAGAGGATCATGCAGTACATTTAAGAACAGCTTTGGAGATTTTAAGGAAAAAGAAGTTATATGCTAAATTCTCGAAGTGTGAATTTTGGCTACAGGAGGTTCAGTTCTTAGGACATATAGTCAGTAATGAAGGAATCATAGTGGACCTAGCAAAGATTGAAGCAATTACAAATTGGGAAAGACCGAGAACACCAATAGAGGTAAGAAGTTTCTTGGGATTAGCGGGATATTATCGTCGATTCGTTCAAATTCTCAAGAATTGCAACACCATTGACAAAGCTTACATGGATGAATGAAAAGTTTATATGGAATGATAAATGTGAAGAAAGTTTTCAGGAATTGAAGCAAAGATTAATCACGACACCTGTTTTGTCACTTCCAGACGATCAAGGAAATTTCATAATTTATTGTGACGCTTCTCATAAAGGACTCGGATGTGTTCTGATGCAGCACGATAAGGTGATTGCGTATGCGTCAAGGCAACTGAAACCACACGAACAGAAATATCCTACTCATGATTTGGAGCTAGCAGCCATAGTTTTCGCTTTGAAAATTTGGAGACATTATCTATATAGAGAAAAAAGCGAGATTTACACGGATCATAAAAGCTTAAAGTATATATTCACACAGAATGAGCTTAATATGACACATAGGAGATGGTTAGAATTGATCAAGGATTATGATTGTACAATTAACTATCATCCCGGTAAAGCGAACGTTGTAGCAGACGCGTTGAGTTGGAAGGAAAAGTTAAATGTGTTATCAGTACCCGAAGAAATATATAAGGAATTTCAGAAACTGGAATTGGAGATTAGAGTTTGCAAGCCTGATGAAGCAAAAGTGTATAGTATGACTTTCCAGCCGGAGTTGTTAGAGACGATAAAGAAGTGTCAAGAAGAAGTAATGGATCAGGACATAAATCGTTTGGTAGGTGAAGAATTGTGCACGCAAAAGGACGATCAAGGTATTCTTAGGTTTTCTTCTAGAATTTGGATTCCACCAGTAACGGAGTTGAAGAATGAAATTTTATAGGAAGCTCATAGTTCAAGGTATTCAATCCATCCAGGGAGTACCAAAATATACAGAGATTTAAAGGAAAATTATTGGTGGCCAGATATGAAGAGGGAAATTGCGGAATGGGTTAGCAGATGTTATACATGTCAGAGAGTTAAAGTAGAGCATCAAAGACCAAGTGGATTGCTACAGTCATTGGAGATTCCAGAGTGGAAGTGGGAGCATATTGCCATGGATTTCATAGTTGGATTACCAAGGACAAAAGCTAATCATGATGCCATCTGGGTTATAGTGGATAGACTTACCAAGTCAGTTCATTTTCTGCCTATAAATGAAAGATTTTCACTCGACAAGTTAGTCCATATGTACTTAAAAGAAATTATAGTTCGTCATGGAGTTCCTGTGTTTATCGTATCTGAAGGATTTTTAATCGCAGCGGAGGCATGGTAAAACACTTTTAACCATAAAAAATCCAAATAAAAGCATATAAATCGTGGTAAAAACATAGGGATCGATTACTAACCTTTAATATGCGATCCAAAAGCAACGATCGGAGATCCTTAGCAGCTGTTCCTCAAACGTGAAGCACTCCACCGGTATCCACCAAGAAAACAATGTTAAGGAGGAGGAAGGAGGTGGAGAGAATTGGGTTTTCCAAACTTTTTGGGTTTTTGGGGTTCGAATTAAAATAAGGTTTATAATAGTGTATTTATAGGCAAAATTTTCAGCTGAAATTTTCCCATAAATATTATTATTATTATCCCATTTATTATTCTCATTAATAATTAAAATTTTAAACACTTTAGAAATAATTCTCTCTCTTGATTTAATTTCCAAAAATTAAATCCTTTAATTAATAATATTAAGAACTTTTCTTAATTAATTTATAATCAATTAAATCTCATTTAATTAATTATTAAATTTTCCAATTAATTATTTATTTCATAAATAAATAATTATCAGTCATTATTAATTAATTCTTCCAGCATTAAATCATTCTCTTTTTATGGTGTGACCCTGTAGGTTCAATATTAAGCCGGTAGTAGAAATAAATAATAATAAAACTATTTTATCATTATTTATATAAATTCTCTAATTTATTAAATATGATTAATTAAGTAATCATATTTATTCTACATCGTGAGGGATACTTCTCAGCATATCGCAACTATCCGGATAATATGAATTCACTGCTTAGAATACCAAGAACCTAATCAGTGAATAGTTACCGTACAATAAACTCCTTCTACCCTACAATGTCCCGATTAAATACAAGGCATGGATCTCGTGTCAAGCCTATCTAATTTAATCACTTGCTTACCATTTACTATGCGTAGTTCTATGTAAATTAGAAACTCCTTTCTAATTTCATTCACTCTGGCCAGAGATTCCTGAACTAGCATAAGTGGATCAGCATTGAACATTCGCTTCCTTCACTGGAAGAGGTAGATCCATAATTGATCATACACTATCTTCGTGTACAAATTCCTATACCCAGTAGAGCCCTAATAATTGTCCCTGGAGACTAAGAACTAAACCAAAGCATAGTTCAGTGTACACAAGATGACTATGATGACCTCAAGTCTAAGGATACTTGTACAACTATCACTATATGAACAACTGATGACACGTGAGTGAACTCCATCAGTTGTTCAGCTGGGCGAGTCATGTTCAGTGAACTTATTCTATAATAAGCACCTACATACTAGCTATAGTGTCACCACACAAATGTCTATGAGAACAGACATCCTTCATAATGAAGCAAGCATAGTATGTACCGATCTTTGCGGATTATTAATTACCAGTTAGTAATCCTACGACCAGGAACTATTTAAGTTTAGAGTTATCATCTTTTAGGTCTCACTATTATGATCTTATCATAATCCATAAAAAGCTTTACTCTAAATTATGGTATATCTTATTTAAACACTTAAATAGATAAAGCCCGTAATAAAAACAAAACAAGTCTTTTATTAATATCAATGAAATCAAAACAGATTACACATGAAGTTATTCCTAAATCCTAATTCATGATTGGACTTAGGACATATTCCTTTCAATCTCCCACTTGTACTAAAGCCAATCACTCTGGTATCTAATACCCATCTTGTCTTTATGACAATCAAAGTGACTTTCATAAAGTAGCTTTGTGAGTGGGTCTGCTATGTTGTTATGTGTGTCAACTCTATTTCAATACAATACAAGAAATGTTACCGCGCTCCAACTAACCCTTTTGTAAACGCATGGTTCATCTACGTTTTTGATAAAATCAAACTCTTTGATTGTCTCATCAAAACGGATGTTCCATCTTTCGAGAAGCTTGCTTTAAACCATATATGGTTCTCAGTAGCTTACACACTAGGTTTTCATTTCCCTCGGAAAGAAAACCATCTGGCTATATGCCAGATCTCATAGTTGTAATAAGCAGCAATCGCAAGCAAAATCCGAACTGATTTTAACAGGGCTACAGGTAAAAGGTTTCATCAAAGTCAATCCATTGCCTTTGTTTGAATCCTTTTGCCACAAGCCTGGCCTTATAGGTCTCCACCTGGCCATCTGCTATAATCTATCTTTTGTATACCGTATACATAGATTCCATTCTGCATTTCATGGCACTATGCCATTTCTCTGAGTCAACACTACTCATAGCCTCATTATAGGTCACAGGGTCGTCATCATCAATGATTGACAACTCATTGTCATTCTCAATGACAAGGCCATATTACCTCTCAGGTTGGCGAGACACTCTCCCTGACCTATGAATGGGCTGTTCCACAAAAGGTTGTTCAGTCAGAACAGGTGTTTCCACTTGATCCGTAGTAGTTTGTGCTTCTTGAACTTCATCAAGTTCAATTTTGCTCCCACTGTTTCCTTCAAGGATAAACTCCTTTTCCAAGAAGGTAGCATGTCTGGAGACAAACACCCGATGATCGGTGTAAAAGTAATACCCTAAAGTCTCTTTAGGATTTCCCACAAAACTACATTTTACGGATCGAGATTCCAGCTTATCCGGGTCAACTTTCTTGACATAAGCTGGACATCCCCAAATCTTAACGTGTTTAAGACTCGGTTTCCTTTCTTTCCATATCTCATACGGAGTTTGAGGAACAGATTTTGGAAGGCACCATATTCAATAAATATGCTGAGGTTTCCAATGCATAACCCCATAGGAATACTGGAAGATTTGCATAGCTCATCATGGACCGAACTATGTCTAACAAAGTTCGATTTCTCCTTTCAGATACCAATCTGGAGGAGTCCACTGGGAGACTATACCATTTACTTTGAGATAATCTAGAAACACTCCATTAAAGTATTCACCACCTCGATCTGATCGAAGAGTTATAATACTATGTTTGGTTGTTTCTCCACTTCATACTTATATTCTTTGAACTTTTCAAAGGCCTCAGACTTGTGTTTCATCAAACACATATCCAAATCCAGATCTATCATCTATGAAAGTAATGAAGTATGAAAATCCACCCATGGCTTGCGTAGACATTGGTCCACATACATCTGTGTGTACCATTCCTAGCAAATTTGCAGCCCTCTCTCCATGTCTACTAAATGGAGACTGCAGTGCCAAAATGAAGTGAGATTTTCATCATCCCTTTTCTTTTATTAGTTTGTTCAATCTGAAGTAAATTATGTCACATTTATACAGACCATTATTTAAAGTACCACGCCCATAAAGAATATTATCTCTAAGAATAGAACATTCAATATTCTCAATAATAAATGAAAATCCAGCCAAGTCTAACATGGGAATAATATTCCTCACAATCGAGGGAACAAAATAACAATTATTTAAAACAATAGTCTTCCCCGTAGGCATATGTAAATGAAATGATTCTACATCTTCAGCTGCAACTCTTGCTCCATTTCCCTTCAGTAGAATCACCTCCTCTTCCTCAAGAGTCCTACTTCTCCTTGGTCCCTGCAACAAATTGCAGATTTGAGAACCACAGGCGGTATCTAATACCCAAGTAGAAATTTGATTTAATGACATATTCACTTCTATCATGAACATACCTGAATCAGAAGCGGTAGTCTCACTACCCTTCTTCTTCAATTCTGTAAGGTAAACCTTGCAGTTCATCTTCCAGTGCCCCACCTTGTTACAGTGAAAGCAAACAACTTTGCTCTTGGGGTCTTCAGCTTTTGGTGGAACCGGCTTTTCTTCACCTACTTTCTTCTTCTTGGAAGAGTTCCTCTTCCTTTTCTTAGGATTGGAACCTTCACCAATTAGAAGAACAGAACTCTTCCTAGGGGGAAAATTTGATTCCGCAGTCTTCAACATGTTGTGGAGTTCAGGCAGGCTGACATCCAACTTATTCATGTGAAAGTTCACAACAAACTGCGAGAATGAACTCGAAAGCGATTGCAAGACCAAGTCTTGGCTCAGCTCCCCATCCATGGCAAAACCAAGTTGTCCAAGACGTTCAATCAAATTGATCATCTTAAGTACATGGTCATTCACAGATGATCCCTCAGACATCCTACAACCGAACAACTCATTCGATATCTCATATCGAGCTGTCCTCCCCGCCACATCATACAACTCTTGTAGATGCATGAGGATAGTGTGAGCATCCATATGCTCATGTTGCTTCTGTAGCTCAATGTTCATAGAAGCTAGCACGATGCATTGAGCAACATTTGCATCATCTATCCACTTACGATACACAACATGTTCATCATTATGTGCATCACTAGCAGGTTCAGTAGGCTTAGGTGAGTCAATCACGTATTCCAGCTTCTCAATCCTGACAATAATTCTCAAGTTTCGAAGCCAGTCAGCATAATTAAGACTAGTCAATTTGTGAGCATCCAGTATGCTCCTGAGTGATAGTGCAGAAGACATAATGTATATTGTAAATCTGTAAATGATAAACACATAACAACACTTAGCAAATATTCGATTTCATTTTAAAAACACTATATGAATCGGGTCTTTATTCATAAGTGGCTCCCACTAGTTTATCTAATTTATTCAACCCCCTACGTGAAAAATTAAGCATTCATAATGCTAGTGGGAATAAGGATCCTACATTCCATTACACAACCCCGGCTGTGGCACGAAATGCCATGTAATGTTCAATAGGCAGACAACTCTTGTCAATTACATCTAATGTTATTCCCTAATCAAACTTTAGCCTTTTGAATAATTGAGTCACGGCTGTGGCACGACAAATTCAATATTCTAAGTCAAGTCTAACCCAACATTCCGTATAATTGAATCAGTCCCCAAAGGCCAACGGCTGTGGCCCGTAACGACCTTTAGATTCTTATTCAATGTACACATCTCTATGTAATAGACAAGTATTTCTTACTTCGAAATCAAAGCCCTCGGCTGTGGCACGAAACGACAATGATTTAAAAATAAGAACTACTTTTCTATCATGTTGGAAGGCTATGACCGACACAAGCCCGTTGTGTCATTGGCCAATTACTACTTGATATTATTTAATTTTAGAGGGATTATATTACGTTACAATCATAATCATATTATAAAGAGATTCTTCCTTTTAAATTAAATATTTCAAATCTATAATCAATAATCAGATGATTCCCAGATCGGGTGGAGCATTGTCAAGAGGCGTCACTTAATATCCCTTTCTTACAGATAGAAATCTGTTGTTGACAGAATCATCCTTTCTCTCATATTGAAAATTCATATTCAATTACGTGTTTCACAAACACAAGAATCTCATGATTGTATTCATAATATTGTTATTAAGGTTATGAAACAATTTCACTATACTAGGTTGTCTAACAAACGCCTTATGTTCATTTAAGTTCACCTAAATCTATCATCGCATGATAAACTAAGCATATATCACATATATAAACATGAATAAACATCAAGGTAGGCATGTTACATCATCTAGCACATTAGTCTAAGCATTATACATCTCTATGTATCACATGAAGCATTTAAAAGCAGTTAAAACAGTTAAAAACAACTTTAAAACACTTTTGGAAATATAAATAGTTCAAAACTTTTATATAAACTAAAATTGATCACTCCGTTAGATCCGTCTCAGAAAAGCGAATCCAACGGTATATTGCACGCCTAAAACGGAGTTACGAAACTCCCAGAAAATCAATTTTAATGTTGACAGTCGGGCTGTAACGCATTACAGGAACGCGTTACAAGCCCTGTAACGCATTCCGGTGATGCGTTACAACCCTTTTAACCAATTAAAAGGTGTAACGCATTCCGTGAATGCGCCACAGGGTGTAACACATTCTCGGAATGCGCGACACCCCCTTTATTTTTATTTTTTTTCTTTTCTGCGAAACACCGCCGCTTTCCTCCTCGACTAGCGTGCCGCCGTACCTGACTGTCTCTGTACTCTTCTTTCTCCCGTGCATTCAACAGTAGAACCCTCACAGATTATGTAGAAAAGCAATACAAACATATATATATATATATACTATATATACATATATTTACTTATTTAATTACGAATTTAATTACAAGAACTTCAAAAATTCATAATAAAAAATCTATACATCATAAAATTATGAAAAAAATACCCAGACGATCTACAACACTTCTAGAACCCAGATCAACATTCAAAATTATTTTGAGAAACGATTTCTCATCAGAAAAAATTAATCCATGATATAACTTGTAAAAATCATAATTAATTCATACAAGCACATAAAATTCTGAATATTTTACCACAGATCTATATGTATACAACCTATGCTCTGATACCATTGATGGATTTTTAATCGCAGCGGAGGCATGGTAAAATACTTTTAACCATAAAAAATCCAAATAAAAGCATATAAATCGTGGTAAAAACATAGGGATCGATTACTAACCTTTAATATGCGATCCAAAAGCAACGATCGGAGATCCTTAGCAGCTGCTCCTCAAACGTGAAGCACTCCACCGGTATCCACCAAGAAAACGATGTTAAGGAGGAGGAAGGAGGTGGAGAGAACTGGGTTTTCCAAACTTTTTGGGTTTTTGGGGTTCGAATTAAAATAGGGTTTATAATAGTGTATTTATAGGCAAAATTTTCAGCTAAAATTTTCCCATAAATATTATTATTATTATCCCATTTATTATTCTCATTAATAATTAAAACACCTTTTAATTATTAATCCTTTTTCTAAACACTTTAGAAATAATTCTCTCTCTTGATTTAATTTCCAAAAATTAAATCCTTTAATTAATAATATTAAGAACTTTTCTTAATTAATTTATAATCAATTAAATCTCATTTAATTAATTATTAAATTTTCCAATTAATTATTTAAAATAAATAATTATCAGCCATTATTAATTAATTCCTCCACCATTAAATCATTCTCTTTTTATGGTGTGACCGTGTAGGTTCAATATTAAGCCAGTAGTAGAAATAAATAATAATAAAACTATTTTATCATTATTTATATAAATACTTTAATTTATTAAATATGATTAATTAATTAATCATATTTATTCTACATCGTGAGGGATACTTCTCAGCATACCGCGACTATCCGGATAGTATGAATTCACTGCTTAGAATACCAAGAACCTATTCAGTGAATAGTTACCGTACAATAAACTCCTTCTACCCTACAATGTCCCAATTAAATACAAGGCATGGATCTCGTGTCAAGCCTATCTAATTTAATCACTTTCTTACCATTTACTATGCGTAGTTCTATGCAAATTAGAAACTCCTTTCTAATTTCATTCACTCTGGCCAGAGATTCCTAAACTAGCATAAGTGGATCAGCCTTGAACATTCGCTTCCTTCACTGGAAGGGGTAGATCCTTTATTGATCATACACTATCTTCGTGTATAAATTCCTATACCCAGTAGAGCCCTAATAATTGTCCCTGGAGACTGAGAACTAAACCAAAGCATAGTTTAGTGTACACAAGATGACTATGATGACCTCAAGTCTAAGGATACTTGTACAACTATCACTATATGAACAACTGCTAACAGTGAGTGAACTCCATCAGTTGTTCGGCTGGGCGAGTCATGTTCAGTGAACTTATTCTATAATAAGCACTTACATACTAGCTATAGTGTCACTACACAAATGTCTATGAGAACAGACATCCTTCATAATGAAGCAAGTATAGTATGTACCGATCTTTGCGGATTATTAATTACCAGTTAGTAATCCTACGACCAGGAACTATTTAAGTTTAGAGTTATCATCTTTTAGGTCTCACTATTATGATCTCATCATAATCCATAAAAAACTTTACTCTAAACTATGGTATATCTTATTTAAACACTTAAATAGATAAAGCCCGTAATAAAAAAAAATAAGTCTTTTATTAATATCAATGAAATCAAAACAGATTACACAGGAAGTTATTCCTAAATCCTAATTCATGATTGGACTTAGGACATATTCCTTTCAATATCCGATCGAGAACCAAGATTTAATTCAAGATTTTGGAAGAGTTTTCAAGAATTTCTGGGAACGAGACTGAATATGAGTACGGCTTACCATCCACAAACGGACGGTCAGAGTGAAAGAACGATCCAGACAATTGAAGACATGTTACGTGTTTGTGCTATTGATTTGAAAGGAAGTTGTGACGAGCATTTAACCCTGGTAGAATTTGCTTACAACAACAGTTATCACGCCAGTATTGGGATGCCACCCTATGAAGCCCTTTATGGACGCAAATGCAGATCTCTAGTGTATTGGGATGAGGTAGGAGAATGCAAAATACTTGGACCTGAATTAGTACAGCAGACGAAGGAAGTTGTTGAAGTTATTCAGAAGAGATTGGTAGCAGCACAAGATCACCAAAGGAAGTATGCAGATCAATCAAGAAAAGATATGGAATTCGAAGAAGGAAATTTGGTATTACTGAAAGTATCACCATGGAAGGGATTAACGAGATTGGAAGGAAAGGAAAACTGAGCCCAAGATATGTTGGACCTTTTGAGATTTTAAAGCGCGTTGGCAAAGTAGCTTACGAGTTGGCATTACCTCCGCACATGGAGCATATTCACATTGTTTTCATGTATCGATGCTTAAGAAGTATAATCCAGACTCCAGGCATGTAATAGAATATGAGCTAATAGAGCTTCAGGCAGATTTGTCATATGTAGAGAGTCCGATAGAAATTCTAGAGGAAAGAGAGAAAGTATTAAGAAATAAAGTGGTAAAGTTAGTAAGAGTATTATGGAGAAACCCAAAGATTGAAGAGTCAACCTGGGAGCTAGAAAGTGATATGAAAGAAAAGTACCCTCATTTGTTTTCTTAGGAGATTCTGAGGACAGAATCCTTTTAAGAGGGGAAGGATGTAATATCCGGGATATATCGTGTAATTATTTTTGCTAATAGATAATTATTATGTATGTTCAGTATCTATTCTGTGAATTATTTGTTAAGTGTTATATGTGTTTGGATGTTTAAAAATAATATTAATTGAGTATTTTAATTTTTATATGTCCAAAATAAAATATAGATAATTGTCATATCTTCCTAATTAATTTTATGTTGATTTATGATTTTATAGGAAATATATGGATTCTATAAAATCTTTTTCCGAGTATTTAAAAACTATTTTATAAAATCGGGAACCAACCGACGTCATCCGTTTTTACATTTTTATAACCCGAAACTCTTCCAAGAACTCCTTCCTAACCTAATTGCAATATTCCAATCATTTTCCATGTTTCGACTATTTCGATCCGGCGTACGATTTGTCCTGTGCGGGTCCCGGCGCAACATTTTCGATACATTATTCGTTTCGATAAATCAATAAAACTCATATTTTCGATAAATGGTATCTTTTTATTAAACTATCACAATTATCACCTCGTAATACGTGCAACCAGGCGCTGAGACCAAGACCGTAGTACAAATTGTATTGATTTGGATAATTATCCTGAAAACCGGTACCGTTTGGATCAGTTTTTATAAATAAACGTACCATTTTGTATCTGGAATGATCCAACGTATACTAATTTTCCGTAATTATAAATAGCCTTTACCGTATTTTATTTCATACCAGAAATCATTTGCAAACAGTATTTACAGAGTTTTTACAGAGAAAATACTATAATTATAAACTGTTCTTCGTAATCAAACACAAATTCAGAGGCGTTACCGATATTGGATTAAGGCGTGCATATACTCGAATCAAAGCTTGAAAAATTTCCTATCTGATTCTGCCATCAATTTCAACCCAGAATCAAAGAGTAATTTCCTATAAACTGATTTATATTCGAATTATTAAGAGTTAAAAGTATGAATTTTTGTTCGAGCTATTGTTTGGATGATTTGATGTTTGCATGTTGTAGATCTTTTCTTCCTGATCATTTTGGTATGTCATATGATCGATTTGGAGTTCAATAACATGTTCAAATTGGGGTTTGATTCTCGAATTGTATAATTAGGGTTTAAATTCGTTTGAATGTTCTGGATTGAATTTGGGGGTTTCTTATTTAGAGATTATTACATGTTCTAAAGGGGTGGGTTTTGTTCCTCTTGAAATTTGCAATCTATTCATATATAGCACGTTATCAGACGATTCCTGGATCGAACAGAGTTGTCGTTTGAAGTTTCGCCGGATTTTATATAAACTCGCCGGCGGCGAGTTTTCCTCGGGTTATTACGATCGATTTACAACTTGTTTGATGAAATAAATTACATGAATAAGTTCCTAAGGTTGTAATCTACGTTTTCCCGTTCGTTTGGTCGTGTTCTGGACTGTTAATAGACTCGACGGAAAGCTTCGAGTGGCCGGCAATGGCTGCGCCGGCGACGTGGTGAAGGGGATGGCAAAAACCTTTCTGTGTTATTGCAAAGTAGTCCTTGTGTTTTAAAAAGTTTTTTAAAAACGAGATTTATGTTTACAAAACTGGTAAAAATAGTATTTATGTTTTATTAATTTTCAAAGATAGGATTTCTTTTATAAAAATCATTTTAAAAATTGTTTTTAATTTCCAAAAATTCTAAAAATGATTATTTTAATTCCAAAAATCATTATTTTAATTCCAAAAATTATTTTTAATTCAACAATAAATTTGAATTAATTAATTAATTAATTTCAGTTAATATTTATTTGATTAATTGGTCAATTAATTCGAAAATTTATTTATTAATTGATTTAATTAATTATTAATTAATTTTAATTAGATTTAATTATTTAAAAATGATTTAAAAAAATTCCGAAAAAATAGTTTCGAACTTTAAAATATTATTTTAAATTGGTTTCTAAGCTCGATAATTATTATAAAATTGTTTTGAAGCCAGAATTGGCCAACCGTACCCTGTTTATTACTTTAAAATTGATCCAACAACCCGTTTTAATTCCGAAAAATGTTTTAAAAATTATTTTAAATACCCGAAAGCCAGTTTACGACCCGAGACTCCTTTCTAAACAATATACCATTGATTGTTTGATGTGTTACGTGTTATATGTGACTTGTTATCTAATTGTCGGTCTATATGTTCGGTGTTTACTTGTTTATAGCATGACTTTCAATCCGATAATCAGATTTGGGTGGAACGAAGGGTAGATAGAAGTGTGTATCGAATAGAATCGTATAAGCTGAGTATTGATAGAAGCTTATGATATGTGAGCAGAAGAGGCAAGGCGTAAGAAAGGGAAACAAATAGTCGAGGAGTGGACGGTTGTGATTGGAAGTTAGTGCAGTATAGCAAGATAGTACCAGGCCAGTGTTCTGAACTTTCTCGAGATATATTGTAGTTGATTGATAGTCCTGTTCTATATTGCAAGTGCTTTGAAGCACTGAACCCTGATTCCAATTATTGATCTTGAGCTGTAAACCTTATTCTTTCTAAATCATTGATTGTTGTACACCCAGATACGAACCACAAATATACGATACTACTCCACAAATACATACAAACTAAATACCAAACACTGAATCGAATTACTTACATAGTCAAACCATTGTACCTTATGCTTTGAAAGACCAAATCCTTGAAACCTTGAAATGTTGATTCTTTTGTTATCCAATTCTTTCATTACCTAACAGCCAAGCTTTGAAATTGCCATAGTGATCATTTGTGAAGATTGAAACTATTTTATTATCAAACATCCAATGTTGTTTATGATTCTGTTTATTGCTTTACATTGTTTATTCTATTATTATAGAATTGGATTGTTTTTATAAAATTGTGGACCAGATTTATGGTCAGACCATATTAATGGTCAAGTTAGGCCAATGTGTGCCTTGGATCCAGTAGTTAGAGCAGTGTTGTGTGCTTTGCTCGGGGTTAGTGCATGACTGATCAGCAGCCTAGCCTTGGTTGTTAAAATGAAAATATAATATCCAATTCTAACTCATAATTCATTGTTCACTTGATATCATAACCCTTTTTCACTTGATGATCATTATTCTCAGTCTTGTCATTGTGACTTGCTGAGCTAGTTAGCTCATTTGTGCGATGTTGTTTATGTTCTTTTCCAGTTAAAAAGGAACCAGTTGGTAGCGAGGATCCCCAATCCAGTGCGAGAGCTAGGGGTCCAGGTTGATCGAGTTAAGCTAGCAGGCATCTTTTGAGATAATTTAAGTTTGTAAAAGTTTGTAATAATATTTAATACTCAGTTTTAAGTTTGAACAGTTGGGATTTGGACGGTTTGTAATATAAGTATGTGTTTGGCTTGTGTGCATACTTTAACCTGTTGCGGTCTGTGGTAGTTGGTAAGTAGGGTCACTGCATATTATTACTATTATCTTTATTATTGTTATAAGTAGGTTATAAATAAGGTGTGTGTATGTGGATCCCAAACTTCTGACCCTGGTTTGGAGGGCGCCACATGAGACCCCTTATATAGGTATTGGGAGTCCTTGAATTGGACTAGAGTTTGGAGACTTGGTGGATGATAGGGATAAATAAATTATGATTGTATAATTAAATACTGCATTAATTGTACAAGCTGTGGGCTGCTAGGCCCAATAAATAGATATATGATACTCAAACCAGAAAGGTTAAGCCTGATGGACCAGATCAGGCCTGACGGAATAAAAAGGCCCAAAAGCCCTGATTATTAATTAATTTCGTAATTAATTAATAAGGGAAAAATCAGCTATTGAGAAGAGTCCCGATAAGGATATAAATCCTTATAGATTAGCCTCAAGGGGACCTAAAAGGATAAGGGATCAGCTTCCTACTTCCTAGGACTCCTAAGTCTATCCTAATTCAGAGGCTTGTCCACCAAGTCTCCTATACCAAGTCCAATTCAAGGACTCCCACATCTATATAAGGGGCCTCACCCCACAAATCATAACTACATTTTTTGACTTGATCCTTGGCAATCGGCAAGGTACGTAGGCATCTTGTTAAGGCAGATTGAGTCACGAAACACAAGAGCAGTCAAATCGAGCCTTGGAGCTCACGTTCCTTAGTATTAAATACATCAATTATATATAGTAGTTTTAATCCATAACATTTGGCGCCGTCTGTGGGAAAGCAACAACAACCATGGCGAGAACACGGAGAACAATTGGAGCTCTAGAGGAAGGAACACCATCAGAGACAACCCAGGTGATTTCATCAACCGTGGAGGTTCCTCCCCATTCAACTTATGCATCTACTCAGGGGGAAGCCCAGACAGGGGCAACTCATCCTCAGCCACAAGGGACAACTCCCCCGACTATTCAAGGTACGAATCCTCAAGTTCAACAAATACATATACCTGTGAATTCTCGACCCGTCGGGTATGAATATTCAACTATTGTTACTACTAACCCCCCTTATGGGATGCCCCTTCACCCTGAGGTTGGAGGAAGTGGATATGCTGGGCGAAGCGAAGCACGAGGGCGGTCGCCCCCCTATATACGAGGTTTGGATCCTATCCCTGAGGATCGGGAATTTTCTGGTCCATACACTGAGAGAGACTCTGAATCTTCGGATGATGAAGTAGCCCCGAGAAGGAGGCGTCCTGGAAAAGAGCCAATGGCCGATGGAAGGCAACGCCCCCAAAGCACCCCAGGGGCGAATCCCCAAGAAGTGCAGGAAAAGATCAGGGCTCATGAGGCTGAAATCCAAAGGCTGAGGCGTGATTTGGAGGCTCACCAAGCCACCAGACCCCACATACCTCCTAGGGGGAGAAATCCTCCTCCTATCATAGACCTGGATGGTCCGGTAAGAAGAAGGGCTGCTGTCCCAAGAACTGATCCAAGCAATCTCCTTCCCCTTGGAGATCCTGATGATCCAACTCCACCCTTCACAGAAGAGATAATGAATGCCCATATCTCAAGAAAATTCAAGATGCCCACTATCAAAGCCTATGATGGCACGGGAGACCCCGCTAATCATGTTAGGACATTCTCTAATGCACTGCTGCTGCAACCCATGAATGATGCTATAAAATGTCGGGCCTTCCCTCAAACCCTGTCGGGTATGGCTCAAAGATGGTACAGTCGCCTACCCCCAAATTCTATTGGATCATTCAGAGAATTAAGTCAGGCTTTTATTAAGCAATTCATCAGTGGAAGAGTCCATGAGAAAAGTTCAGCATCTCTTATGAGTCTTGTGCAGGGAGCTAAAGAATCCTTAAGAGATTACCTAAATCGTTTTACAAAGGAGGCTTTAAAAGTCCCAGACCTTGATGATAAGGTAGCCATGATAGCACTGCAACAAGGAACTAGGGATGAGTTTTTCAAGATGTCTTTGGCTAAACGACCCCCTGAGAGCATGTTGCAGCTCCAAGAGAGGGCAGGGAAGTATATCAAGGTTGAAGAAAGTATGAGGAAGACCGTAGTAAGTAATGAGCCCACTGGAGGCAAGAAACGAAAAACTGATTTGGAGTATATCGCTAAGGATAAATATCCTAGAACTGAACAAAACCCTGATTCAACCCCCAAGAAGGGAGGACCTGGGCAAAAGTTCACTGAATACGCTAAGCTGAATGCTCCCAGAAGTCAGATTTTGATGGAGATTGAGAAAGACAGAGATATTCGCTGGCCTAAGCCCTTGAAGGCTGATCCCGCCAAGCTAGATAAGGGCAAGTATTGCAGGTTTCACAAAGATGTTGGCCATGACACCGATGAGTGTAGGCAGTTGAAAGATGAAATTGAGTTTTTGATTCGAAAAGGAAGATTGAACAAGTATACTGGAGATGGAGGAGACAGAAATAATAATGGAAGGAAGAACTTTGAAGATCGTAGGAGGGACCAAGATGATCAGGGGCGGAATCCCCAACCTAGAGGACCAGTTATAAACACCATTTATGGAGGGCCGAGACCTCGAGGGCCTGTGATAAACACGATCTTTGGAGGTCCAACTGCTGCTGGATTGTCCAAAAATTCCAGAAAGGCATATACTAGAGAGGTTATGCATATTGTTGGAGAAGCCCCGAAGAGGGCCAGGACAGAAGTAACATTGGCTTTTGATGATTCCGACCTAGAGGGTGTGAAGTTTCCCCATGACGACCCGCTGGTCATAACGCCGATAATAGGAAATAGCCCGGTTAAGAGGGTCCTGGTGGATAATGGTGCTTCTGTGGATATCTTGCTCCACGACACCTTTCTAAGGATGGGGTATAACGACTCCCAGTTGACACCAACCGACATGCCGATATATGGATTTGCTGGAGTAGAATGTCCTACGGAAGGGATAATTAAATTGCCTACCACCATAGGTACGGAGCCAAGGCAAGCAACACAGATGCTGGATTTTGTGGTGGTAAAGGCTAGTTCAACTTATAATGCTATCATGGGGAGAACAGGGATACATGCCTTCAAGGCAGTCCCCTCTTCCTACCATTCAGTCATGAAGTTTCCCACCCGAAACGGGATTGGAGAAGAGAGAGGAGATCAAAAAATGGCTAGAAGCTGTTATATGGCCTCTTTGAGGGCAGATGGAGTTGGGGGGCAGGTTCTTCCTATTGAAGATATGGATGTTCGAGAAAATGATGAGAATAGAGGAAGGCCAGTAGAAGAATTGGTTTCGGTTCCTTTAGATCCCAAGAATCCTGAGAGGATGACTTTCATTGGAGCTACATTAGAGGAGCCCCTTAGAGGGAAGTTAGTGAAATTTTTGCAAGAAAATAGTGATGTGTTTGCATGGTCAGCAGCTGATATGCCAGGCATAGACCCGGAGTTAATTATCCACAAGTTAAACGTGGATCCAAGCCGGAAGACAGTGAAACAAAAGAAAAGAAATTTTGCCCCGGAAAGACAAGAGGCTATAAAGCAGGAAGTGGAAAAGCTCTTAGAGGCTGGTTTCATTGAGGAGATTCAATTTCCGGAGTGGTTAGCAAACCCTGTAATGGTGAAGAAGGCTAATGGAAAGTGGAGGATGTGTATAGACTTCACCGATCTGAATGATGCATGCCCCAAAGACTGTTTTCCGCTGCCTAGAATTGATACTTTGATTGATGCCACCGCTGGACATGAGATGCTGAGTTTCATGGATGGGTTTAGCGGATACAACCAGATCAAAATGCATAAGGATGACATTCCAAAGGTATCATTTATCACTGACTTTGGTGTTTATTGTTATCTTGTTATGGCGTTTGGTCTCAAGAATGCAGGAGCCACCTATCAAAGGTTGGTGAATAAAATTTTTAAGGATCTTATTGGGAAGACTATGGAAGTCTATGTTGATGACATGCTAGTCAAGAGTCTAGTAAAGACTGATCATATAACTCATTTGAGGGAAGCTTTTGAGGTCCTGAGGTACCACAAGATGATGTTGAATCCCACGAAGTGTGCTTTCGGAGTAGGATCTGGAAAATTCTTGGGATTGATGGTCTCAAAGAGGGGAATTGAGGCTAACCCCGATAAAATAAAGGCAATCCTGGACATGGAGCCCCCAAAAACTGTCAAGGATGTTCAGAAACTCACAGGAAGGGTTGCTGCGCTAGGACGATTCATCTCCAAGTCAGGAGACAAGTGCTTGTCATTCTTCAAGTCATTAAAGAACATTAAAGACTTTGTATGGAGTGAGGAAAATCAGAAGGCATTTGAAGAGTTAAAGAAGTATATGGGCCAGGCCCCGTTGTTGGCCAAGCCAGTTCTGGGTGAAGTTTTATTCTTGTACTTGGCTGTTTCAGAAAGCGCCTTGAGCGCGGTGTTGGTTAAGGAGGAACTGAAAGTCCAGAAACCCGTATACTATGTCAGCAAAATTTTGCATGGTGCTGAGTTGAATTATTCAGCCATTGAGAAATTCGCTTTAGCCTTGGTAATGGCTTCAAGAAAGCTGCGTCCTTATTTTCAAGCTCACCAAATTGAAGTGCTAACAAATCAGCCACTGAGAAATATCATTCACAGTCCCAAGGCAAGTGGGAGACTGATTAAGTGGGCAATAGAGTTGGGAGAGTTCGATCTCAAGTATAAGCCACGTATGGCCATAAAAGCCCAGGCACTAGCTGACTTCGTGGTGGAATGTACCATACCCAACCAAGAAGTCGGGGGGCAGGAAGATACCACACCTCAAGACAAGGGAGTCGACAATGGGGACAAGGAGAAAGAATATTGGGTTCTCTATTTTGATGGAGCATCAAAAACAAATTCCAGTGGAGCAGGGTTGGTTTTGCAAAGCCCTGATGGATTCTTAATTGAGTATGCCATGAAGCTAGACTTCCCAACCACAAACAATGAGGCAGAGTATGAAGCCCTGATTGCTGGCCTTGGTCTAGCTGGGACACTTAGAGTCAAAAACTTAAAGGTCCGTGGAGACTCGAAGTTGATCATATCCCAGGTAAAGGGAGAATTTGAAGCAAGGGATGATACGATGGCAAAGTATGTTCGCCTAGTAAGGGCTGTGATGACCCAATTTAATGAATGCCATGTTGAACACATTCCAAGGGAAGAAAATGCTAAAGCAGATGCGCTATCAAAGTTTGCTTCATCTGAGATTGAAGAAAGTTCAGGAAGTGTGTACTTCCGTGTTTTGAAGACACGAAGCATAGATGTTAAGCTTGTGGCTCCCGTAGGCTTGGGGACGTCATGGATTGATCCCATCAAGGCTCACATTCAGACCGGTTGGTTGCCAAGCGATACAATTGAGGCACGGAAGTTAACTGTTCGAGTACTAAGGTACTCTTTGATAGATGGGATTCTATATAAAAGATCTTTCGTGGTTCCTTACTTGAGGTGTCTCAGGCCCGATGAGGCACGCTTAGCTCTTGAGGAAGTTCATGGAGGTATTTGTGGGCAACACTTGGGGGGCAGGGCCTTGGCTCATAAGATAACTCGTTTAGGCTTCTATTGGCCAGAAATGATGGCTGATGCCAAAGAATATGTAAAGAAGTGTGATCGTTGTCAGAAGCATGCACCAGTCGCCAGACAACCCCCCGAGATGCTGACCTCTATCAACTCACCTATTCCCTTTGCTATGTGGGGGATGGATATTCTAGGGCCTTTTCCTATGGCCACAGCACAAAGGAAGTTTCTGATTGTAGCCATTGATTATTTCACCAAGTGGATCGAAGCCAAACCTTTGGCCAAAATCACAACTAAGCAGGTTGCACAATTCCTGTGGGAAAACATTATGTGCCGATATGGAATTCCCCGTATCCTCGTCACTGACAATGGAACACAATTCAACAACGAAGAATTCAAGAAGTATTGCGAAGAAAATGAAATTGAGTTACGGTTCACCTCTGTGGCTCACCCGCAAGCCAATGGGCAAGCGGAGGTAGCAAATCGGATAATCCTGGATGGACTAAAGAAGAGGATCGAAAAGTCAAGAAATAACTGGGTGGATGAGATACTTCCTATATTGTGGGCCTATAGGACTACTGTAGAGTCACGACAAATGCAACTCCTTTCATGTTGGCATATGGGGCGGAAGCAGTAGTTCCCGTGGAGATATCACATTCTTCTCCAAGGATTCAGGCTTTTGATGAAAAAGAAAATGAGGAAGGGCAGAAGTTAGCCCTGGATTTAATCGATGAAGTGCGAGATAAAGCACACGCAAAGATAGTAGAATATCAGAAAAAGGCTTCATTCTACTACAACCTAAGGGTTAAAGAGAGGTTTTTCAAACAAGGTGACCTAGTCTTGAGAAAAATAGAGGCTTCTGGTGTCGGACAGAAAGGAAAGCTTGCCCCGAATTGGGAAGGGCCGTATAGAGTCAAGAGCGTTCAGGGTAGAGGAACCTACAAGCTGGAGACTATGGATGGTTTTGAAGTCCCGAGAACCTGGCACGCACAAAACCTGAAGGTTTACTACGTGTGAGATGGTCGAAGTACGATTTTCACTCGTCAGGATGGCGAGTAGGTTGAGAAGCACCTTGAAGCTTTGCTTGCTTAGGATTTATATGTTTTAGTTTTATTACGAAATTTATTAAGACTTGTGTAAGGGACGAATCCCAGACAATTTTATGAAATTAATAAGTTCTTCAAAGTATGTTTGTGGCCTAACAAATAAAAATCAAATGCATGGATGCAAGCATAAAAGGTGATAAATGAAATAGATCTGATAGATGTTACAAAAGTTTGATAAATAAAGTCTCGAAAATAAAAAAAAAGAGGGCCACGCAGGGCTGAAAAAGTTCTAAGGAGCTGAAGTACCCTCGGCATCCATATCATCGTCCTCTCCACTCTCGCTGGATGTCTCTGTCTTCTCGGAGGAGGAGGAAGAGCTGTCGTCCTCAGCAGGTCTGGAAGAAGACTCGGGAGGAAGAAGGAGTGGATCCTGAGGAACATGTTCTGAGACAACTACTCGGGTACGAAACCTCTGTAGCAAAGCCTCGTCATCAGGACAGATATAGTCCGCCGGGTTAATATCAGGACAAGCCTCGTTCACGGTCCCAAGGGCCGTATCCCAACCAGTCCTAAAAAACTCGGGAAAGACTGAATCATCCCTAATCCTCATAGATTGGGCAAACTCCTCCGAGTCCAGATAGTTGTCTATAGCCTTATCCTTATCCGCCCGAAGTACCACCAGCTCGGCGTTAGACTCTCCGAGTTCTTCCTCCTTGCGCTTGAGCTTCTTCTCCAGGGTAGCATACTTCTTCTGCTGCCTCCTGAGGGCATTATCGGCCTTATCAGAAGCCCGCTTCCATGATTCGGCTTTCCTCACAGCGCCTTGAAAGTAGGCGTTAGACTGAAACAAAACAATTAACAAAGTATAAGGCAAGAAAGTGCTACAAGAATGAGAAATAAGTTTAAAAAAGAGAAGGCATACCGAAGCCAGAGATTGGGCTCCCATGAGCTTAATCCTCTCAAGGTCAGGGGTGGCCACCACATCAGTAAAGTCCTTTGGAGTCACGCTATGGTAGGACCAATCCCAAGCATGCTTCGTGGAACCAACCACGGTATCCCCTCGGCGGAATCCCCAGAGAGGCTGAAAGGCGCCTGTAGCAGCAGCAGCAGGGGCAGCAGCAGTGATAGGAGCATTATGGCCCTCAGCTCCTTCAGTTGAAGCCTCCCCCATAGGCTCCTTGTGCTTTCTCAAGAAGATAGGCTCTGTCGCCTTTCCTCGGGTGTCTAGGCCTGCTAACCGAGCTTTCTTCATCCTAGCTGTTTCCTCGACCAAGGGGACATTGTCCTCGTTAATCTCCTTAGCAGCTGAAACAAAGCAAAAGACAAAATAAGTGATGTTAATAATGCGTGGAATAAAGAAAAATTGAGAAGGGAAGAGAAATACCCTGTTGAGAAACAGAGGATAGTCCCACATGAATCAGGGAAAACTCTTCTAAAAGAGTCCAGCTGGTGGTGGTGCCATTATCCTGAGTGAGCCCATTATAAATGATAGTTTCTTCAGGAGTTAAGTGAATGGATTTGAGGCTACCATCACTGACCTTCCCGAAGGAAGATCGAAAGAGCGTGCCCCAATCGCCATTCTCCCAACGTAACCCAACGAAACTATTCCTCCAATTTGGATTATTATCAGGAATAGAGGCGCTGTTAAAGATATGTTTGCTTTTGGGCCTTTGTTTGACATAAACCCAGCCACAAATATTGGAAGAACTATTGTAACATTGAAAGACTTTCCTAAAAACGGCTACAGAAAGAGGAAAGCCCTCCCTAAGACAACAAATCATAAAACATAGAATATTCCTCCAGGCGTTTGGAGGAAGCTGACACGGGTTGATTTGTAAGTCAGCCAAAAGATGAGGGATAAAAGGATGGAAAGGGAACCTAAGCCCAGCATTAAGGGCGTCGGTGTAGATGAAGAGAGTATCGGGCCTCCAGTGGCAAGTACGGTCACCACCAGAGACTGGAACTAGTCTAAAGGGGGAGGGACGTTATAACGAGCATTTAGTTTATTGAAATCTATGTTATGCCAAGTATTACAGTGATTAAAGGAGTCGAGATGTGCAGTGGAAGGATATTCATCCCCCCTAGTATTAATCATATCAATTAAAGACATATATGAAGAGCGGATCTCGATATCCTTACCTCGTTTTGAAGCCGAGGCTATCTTGGCCGCCCTCTCGGAGCTCTTGTCAGCCATCTAGTAAAGACTGGAAAAGACTTGGGAGGAGAAAGGAGTGGATTAGAGAGAGGAGAAGATTAGGAAGTTTGAGATGAAGAGAAATGAAATGAGAGGTGTGAAGAAGCACACTCTCATCCCACCTATATATAGGAGAAATAAGGGGATTTGGGCCTCAAAAAAGCCCATTTGAGCCCAAAAATAAGAAGGTTCTGGAATTATCCAGAAAATCCCTGGAAAAATTGAGAGAAATTTGAATTTTTTTGAAGATTCTGGAAGAATCCAGAATAACCTTAGAAGAATTTGGAATTTGGGCTCAGAAATGAGGCCCAATTCTAGAAAAATCTTGAAAAACCCAAGGCCCAGTACCAAGGCCCAAATACATAAAGCCCTATTTGAGGCCCAAAATGATTTTTCCAGGCCCAGGATTAATAAAGATAGTGGGCCCCAAGGTCAGAACAGCCCAGAAAAGGGCCCAATTAGTTAAAAATACAAAACCCAGTTGAAATGGGCCCAGGTTATAAACCAAGAAAGGGGATGGCCCAAAAGAATACAGCCCAGGTTTAAGGGCCCAAATCCAAATTACAGAAATATATGCAAGAAGTTAATTCAAGACCAATTCGACCAGGAAACACAAAGGAATCCTGATCGAAACTCCTGAGGTCGAAATCTTGTCGATCAGGGCTGAAAAATAAGCTTAATTCGACCTGAATTAAGACTCATTCGACTAGAAATCAACTGAAAACCCTGGTCGAAACAATCCTGCTCGAAATTGCTTCGACCAAGGCAAGAAAGGCGGCTAATTCGGTCAAAACAAAGAATTCTGACCCAAAACCCTGACCGAAAATTTCCTGGTCGAAAAGGGGAAATAGCTGTTTCATTCGATCAGAATGGCAGAACGTTTTTGACCCGGTCGACCAGGAAACCAAATAAAATCCTGGTCGAATGAGCCCTGCCCGAATTTGCATCGACCTGGGCAACAAATGAGGGTTAATTCGGTCAAAAACGGAGATCCTGACCGAAAAGGACGAAAATCCTAGTCGAAAAAAAAAGGGGGAAAAAAATCCTGGCCGAAATTCGACCAGGACCTCTGCTCGAATATTCCTGCTCGAATTTCCTTCGACCAGGGCTGAAAGAAGGTTAATTCGACCAGGATCCTGGCCGAATGGATCCCTGGTCGAAAACTGTATAAAAAAAAAAGAGAAAAAAGAAAAAAAAAGGGAAAAAAAAATCCTGGAAAATTACAAAAAAAAAATCAGGAAATTCCTTAAAATAATTTTTGAAAAATGTTAATATTTTCAGAAATTAAGGGAAAAATCCAGAAATTAAGGAATAAATCCAGAAATTAAGGATAAAATCCAGAAATTAAGGAATAAATCCAGAAATTAAGGATAAAATCCAGAAATTAAGGAAGTAATCCAGAAATTAAGGATAAAATCCAGAAATTAAGGAATAAATCCAGAAATTAAGGATAAATTCCAGAAATTAAGGAATAAATCCAGAAATTAAGGATAAATCCCAGAAATTAAGGGAAAAATCCAGAAATTAAGGGAAAAATCCAGAAATTAAGGATAAATCCCAGAAATTAAAGGAAAAATCCAGAAATTAAGGATAAATCCCAGAAATTAAGGGAAAAATCCAGAAATTAAGGGAAAATTCCAGAAATTAAGGATAAATCCCAGAAAATTAAGGATAAATCCCAGAAATTAAGGGAAAAATCCAGAAATTAAGGGAAAATTCCAGAAATTAAGGATAAATCCCAGAAATTAAGGGAAAAATCCAGAAATTAAGGGAGAAATCCAGAAATTAAGGATAAATCCCAGAAAAATAAGGAAAAATCCCAGAAAAATTAGGGAAAATCCCAGAAAAATTAGGGAAAATTCCAGAAATTAGGGAAAAATCCCGGAAATAAGGGAAAAATTCCTGGAAATCAAAATAATTCCTAAATAAAAGGAAAAGTTCGTTGTAAACGTGTAGGTCGCTCCACACTTTACGGAAAAACGAAACCCTGTAAGGGAACAAATAGACTTAACTTCTGCGAAACCTATTCAATGTTTCCCAAAAGTTGGGGGGCAAATGATAGGGATAAATAAATTATGATTGTATAATTAAATACTGCATTAATTGTACAAGCTGTGGGCTGCTAGGCCCAATAAATAGATATATGATACTCAAACCAGAAAGGTTAAGCCTGATGGACCAGATCAGGCCTGACGGAATAAAAAAAGGCCCAAAAGCCCTGATTATTAATTAATTTCGTAATTAATTAATAAGGGAAAAATCAGCTATTGAGAAGAGTCCCGATAAGGATATAAATCCTTATAGATTAGCCTCAAGGGGACCTAAAAGGATAAGGGATCAGCTTCCTACTTCCTAGGACTCCTAAGTCTATCCTAATTCAGAGGTTTGTCCACCAAGTCTCCTATACCAAGTCCAATTCAAGGACTCCCACATCTATATAAGGGGCCTCACCCCACAAATCAGAACTACGTTTTTTGACTTGATCCTTGGCAATCGGCAAGGTACGTAGGCATCTTGTTAAGGCAGATTGAGTCACGAAACACAAGAGCAGTCAAATCGAGCCTTGGAGCTCACGTTCCTTAGTATTAAATACAGCAATTATATATAGTAGTTTTAATCCATAACAGTGGACAAGTCTCTGAATTGGAATGGACTTTGGAGTCCTAGGAAGTAGGAAACTGATTCCTTATCCCATAAGATCTCTTGGAGGTCAATCTCCAAGGAATTATGTCCTTGTTTGGACTTTATCATTAGATGATTAATCCCTTATTAATTAGTTATGAAATTAATTATTATTCAGGGTTTTGGGCCTTTTCCAATGGGATTAACTGTCAAACTAATTTTGGTATAATTAATGCGATGTTAATTACGCAATCAGGGTTTATTTTACTCCCTTTCAAAATTGTTGTTGTTGTTTTAAATCATAAGCTATATACTGCTTGCTGAACATTTTTTTCTCTAATACTTTTTTATTATTCTGATTCTTTCAGCTAGGTCAGAGCAAGCCTGAGTTCCAGGTTTTTCCCAAGATTTGTGTGTTTGTAAATTGTTTGGTGTGTTTTCCAGGTAGACTGTTTGGGACGCTTGGCTAGTCTTGAGGTTTGTAATAAAATTTGAATAGTTTGTAAAACTAAATAGACTTATGGCTTGTAATAACATTTTGTTTATATTAGTTTCTGTTTCATACTATAACCTGTGATCGATTCAGGTGCATGCAAGGGGTCATATTTGTTATATATTCCGTTGTGCCTATTTTAGTTTTGTTTATCGTATAGTGACCCCCAAATCTAGACCTCGGGTTTGGAGGGCGTCACAGGTTGGTATCAGAGCAACAGGTTATGGTCAGTGAAACAGGCTTAGGGTTATCATAAATGAGTCATAGGAAGATCACATAAGATAAGCGCATGTAGTTTAGCTCTTATAGGATTAAGATTAGGTTATTGGGCTGGTTATAGCTAAGTTGTTTAGGTTTCCTGTTTTGCATTCAGCATTAGGCTTTTATGCCATTGCTTTGTTGTTTTGTTGATTTCTGAGGATAGTAATAAGTGATGAAAGAGGTTGGAAGGTTGTGTTACAACCCTATCCACCATATTTTGGATATTTGAAATTTTGAGTAAGAGTTGGAAGGTTTGGATAATTCTTCGTTAATTTTCTTTGTGTTATTATTCTTGAGATAATAAGCAGGATTATGTGATAATCATGTCGCATGTGTTAATATGGTAGCAAGTTTATGATATTTTGAAAAGAGATAATGCTTGAGAATTTTGTTATGGTAAAGGATTGCTACATATTTGACACTATGCTTGACATATTATTATATATGTTACTTGTTTCTTACCAGAATAATGGCACCAAAGAGGAGGAGTAATTCAGGAGAGGATCGTACCGAGAGCCGTACAGATTCAGCGATTGTCCAAATGTTAGGACTGATGCAACAATAGATGTTGCATCTGACGCAGTAGCAACAACAGCAGCAACAACAACAACAGCAGCAACAACAACAACAGCAGCAACACCACCCGCGGTAACTTTTAAGCAATTTCAAGCTGTGAAGCCACCCGAGTTCAAGGGAAGTGCTGAACCCGTAGAAGCCAATGCATGGCTTAAAGAGATTGAAAAGGCTTTTGACTTAGTCGGAGCAGGAGCTGAATAGAAGACCAAGTTTGCAAGCTACTTTCTGAAGGGCGAGGCAAACTATTGGTGGGAATCCACGCGAGTGTTGGAAGGAGTTGAGTTTGTAACTTGGGAAAGGTTTACATAGATGTTTTTAGAAAAGTATTTCCCAAGGTACATGAAGAATCAAATGATCAAGTTCTTTAACCTGACACAGAGTAATCTTACTGTCGCTGAATATGAGGTCAGGTTTACTGAATTGGCGAGGTTTGTCCCAGACCAGGTTGATACAGATGAAAAGAAAGCAAGAAGGTTTGAGCAAGGATTAAAATTTTGGATTCAAAATAGGGTGGCCATGTTTGAGTTGACTTCATATGTGGTAGTGGTTCAGAAAGTGATGGTGATCGAAAGTAGAAGCGACACGTCTCAGAGAGAAAATGATGGAAAGAAAAGGAAAATAGAAACCTTAGGAGGAGGTCAGCAACAGGGTAACTTCCAAGGCCGTTTCAAAAAAAGGCCAGAGTTTCAAGGTAACAAGAATGTGGAATTCAGAAGATCACAATCAGAAAATGGAGGACAAGGCAACCATTTTCAGAATTCAGATCAGCAGAGATCCAATCATCCACCAGTGTCAGATTGTAAGTTTTGTGGCAGGAGGCACTTTGGGATTTGTAAGGCTAATGTTTTGTGCTATAAGTGCAACCAGAAGGGGAACTATGCTAATGAGTGTCAAAGTCAGACTACATCCCATAAAGCAGGGACAATGTGTTTTAAATGTGGAAAGATGGGGCATATTTCCAGGTACTGCAGATAACTGATCCAGCGGCTAATATGGCAAGGATTGAAGGACCACCAGCAAAGAACCAGCCAAAGGCCAGAACATTCAATATGACTATGAAGGATGCTGTTCAGAGTTCATACGTGGTTTCAGGTACGCTTCCAGTCAACTCTGTAGATGCTAAAGTTTTAATTGATTCTGGAGCTACAAGGTCATTTATTTCTCAAGATTTTGTCGATAAACTGCATTGTGAAGTTGAATTGTTAGAACAAGCGTTAATAATAGAATTAGCTAATAAAAATCAAGTTCCCGTCGACCGAGTGTGCCCGAGGTGAGACATTGAGATAGCAGGATATTATTTTATGCTAACTTAATACCTTTTAAGTTGGGAGAATTTGATGTTAATTTAGGAATGGATTGGTTGTCAGAGAATAACGCTCAGATTGATTATAAGAATAGGAAAGTGAGACTTCAGACATTGGATAATAAGAAGAAGGTGATATTTCGAGGGAGTAAGCAAGAGAAGAAGTTCTAAACGATAGCTCAAGCGAAGAAGTTATTGCATCAGAATTGTGAGGCATATTTGGTCCATGTGATAGACACCAGCAAGGAAGTTCCCGCACAAGAAGCAATTCCAGTTGTCAATGAGTTTCCAGATGTCTTTATAGATGATCTTTCAGGATTACCTACAGATAGAGAGATTGAATTTGCGATTGATTTAGCACCCAGAACAGAACCAGTTTCTAAAGCTCCGTATCGGATGACACCAGTGGAGATGAAAGAATTGGTGACTCAACTGCAAGATCTTTTGGAGAAAGGAGTTATAAGACCCAGTGTATCACCGTGGTGCACACCAATTTTGTTTGTCACAAAGAAAGACAGAAGTATGCGGCTATATATTGATTATCGAGAATTGAATAAGCTAACCATTAAGAACAAGTATCCGTTGCCAAGGATTGATAATTTGTTTGATCAACTAAAAGGCGTTGTATGGTTTTCTAAGATTGATTTAAGATCTGGATACCAGCAACTGAAGATCAAGGAAGAGGACATTCCGAAGACAACATTCAGAATAAGATATGGGCATTATGAGTTTTTGGTAATGGAATTTGGATTAACCAATGCACCAGTAGCTTTTATGGATCTGATGAATCAAGTATTCAAGAAATATTTGGATAAATTTGTGATTGTGTTCATAGATGACATTCTGATCTATTCCAATACGGAAGAAGAGCATGCAGAGCATTTGAAGATAGTTCTGGAGACACTGCGACATGAGAAATTGTATGTAAAGTTTTCCAAGTGTGAATTTTGGTTAAAAGAAGGACAATTTCTTGGCCACGTGATTAGTAATAAAGGAGTGAAAGTGGATCCGTAAAAGATTGAAGCTATAATCAACTGGGAGAGGCCAAAAACACCAACATAAGTAAGAAGTTTCATGGGATTGGCAGGTTACTACAGAAGATTTGTGCAAAATTTTGCGAAGATAGCCACACCATTGACAAAGCTCACCAGAAAGAACTAGAAATTTGAATGGGATGAGAAATGCGAAGAGAGTTTCCAGGAATTAAAGAACATATTAGTATATTCTTCAGTTCTAGTCTTACCAGATGATCAAGGAAATTTTGTGATCTACAGTGACGCGTCATACAAAGGATTGGGATGTATTTTCATGCAGCATGACAAGGTGATAGCCTACGCTTCAAGATAGTTGAAACCACATGAAGAGAAATATCCAACCCATGATCTGGAATTGGAAGCTATAGTGTTTGTATTGAAGATATGGAGACATTATCTTTATGGAGGGAAGTGTGAGATCTATACGGACCATAAGAGTTTGAAGTATATCTTTACTCAGAAGGAATTGAACATGAGACAGAGAAGATGGCTAGAACTAATCAAGGATTATGACTGTACTATTAACTACCATCCAGGAAAAGCAAATATGGTGGCAGACGCTCTGAGCAGAAAAGAAAGGTTAAACATGATCACTTCTTCTGAGGAATTGATCAAGGAATTTGAGAAGCTTGAAATAGAGGTCAGTATTTCAAGCATGTCTACAGATATGTTATGTGCAATATCTTTTCAACCAGAATTATTGGAGAAAATAAGAAGATGTCAATAAGAGGTAATGAGCTATGAACAAGAAGAGTTGACAGGAGAAGAGAAAGAGAGTCAAAAGGATGATAAAGGAATCTTAAGATTTTCTTCTAGAATATGGATACCCAATGTAGTCGAGCTGAAAGATGAAATTCTTTGAGACGCTCATAACTCCAGATATTCAATTCATCCCGGAAGTACGAAGATGTACAGAGACTTAAAAGAAAACTTTTGGTGGCCAAGTATGAAGAAAGAGATCGCGGAGTGGGTAAGTAAGTATTACACTTTCCAGCAAGTCAAAGTGAAACATCAAAGGCCCAGTGGACTGTTACAACCATTGAATATTCCAGAATGGAAGTGGGAACATATTGTGATGGATTTTGTGGTTGGGTTACTGAGGACCAGAGCAAATCATGATGCTATTTGGATTATTATTGACAGATTGACGAAGTCAGCATATTTTCTTCCTATCAACGAGAGATACTCATTGGATAAATTGGTTCAGTTATACCTGAAGGAAATTATGGTTCGATATGGAGTTCCAGTATCCATAGTTTCAGATAGGGATCCTCGATTTAATTCAAAATTTTGGAGAAGTTTCCAAGATTGTCTCAAAACGAAGTTGAATATGAGTACCGCGTATCATCCGCAGACAGATGGTCAAAGTGAAAGGACAATCCAGACTATTGAAGACATGTTAAGGGTATGTGCCCTAGATTTTTAAGCAAGTTAGGATGAACACTTACTATTGGTCGAATTCTCCTACAACAACAGTTATCATGCCGACATTGGAATGCTGCCTTACAAAGCTTTGTACGGGAGAAGATGCAGATCCCCAATATGTTGGGAAGAAGTTGGTGAAAGGAAGATTTTGGGTCCAGAATTGATCCAGAAGACAAAAGAGAAAGTAGAACTCATTTGGAAATGATTAGTGGCAGCTTAAGATCGTCAATGCAAATATGCTGATCCTGCTAGAAAGGATATGAAATTTGAAGTTGGTGAAGTAGTGCTATTAAATATTTCACCTTGGAAAGGTTTATCAAGATTTAGAAAGAAAGGAAAGCGAAGTCCGCGTTATGTCGGCCTTTTTGAGATTTTAAGGCTTGTGGGAAAGGTCGCTTACGAGCTAGCTTTACCACCTCACATGTAGTATATCCATAATGTATTCCATGTGTCGATGTTGAAGCATTATTTACCTGATTCGAATCATGTGATAGAATACGAGCCAATCGAGATTCATCCAGATTTGTCTTTTGTAGAGCGACCGGTGCAAATTTTAGATAAGAAAGAAAGAGTGCTTAGGAATAAGCCTGTGTCTTTAATGCGAGTCTTGTGGAAGAATCCCAAGGTTGAAGAGTCGACCCGAGAGTTGGAAAGTGAAATGCGAACCAAGTATCCTCACTTGTTTTCCTAGGCTGATTCTGAGGACAAATCATGTTAAGGGGGAAGGATGTAATAACCGGGAAAATTATGTGAATATTTTATGTTAAATGAATAAATATTATGTGTTTAAAATGATTATTGCCATTATATTACGTGTTATAAATGCTATTTGTATTTCTGTGTGAACTAGAAATTTTTCGAGTAACTAATATGTGTTTAAACTGCATTAATATGAATCGATTTGCAATCTGGACTCGTATTTACTTGCGTCTTTATCGAGGTATTCGTTTTATGTGCATTTGAATGTATTTTATGTGTTTTCGGGGGTTTTTGTTAATTTAGGAATCTTTTCTGTTTTTCAAAAATAAAGGGACCGGGAACCCACCGGGACGTCAAAGCCCACAAAATTTATGTTTTTATTTTTATAGAATCATTCGTATTTCGAATACCCATTATTTTTTTATTTTTGAATTATTTGCATTTTTTGGGGAATTTTGATATTAATTTTATATTTTACTGTTTTTAAAATTATTCCCCATAATTATTATTTTGGGGCCTATTAATTTTTATTATGGGAATAAAAACATCCTTAAATGATTTTAAGGTATTAATTTTACAAATAATATAAATAGCTGCAAAAAAATATTTGTATTCATTTATTTATTAAAAATTTAGAAAATTAAGAAAATCAAGAACAAGTGTGGGGGTGTTCTTGAATGTGAGAATTCAACTGAAAGATTGAAGGTGATTCTGATATCTGTTTATGACGCTCAAATAGTCGATTTGAAGCTTGTGATCTGTTCTACCTCGAGCTGTTACCCGTTTTATCTGAGGTTAATCGAATCTTTATTTCAATTTTTTGTACAAAATCGTCAATAATTGGGTATTTCTTTTGTGCTGATTTGTGGATGATTTCGATGTTAGTATTAGCTTAACAGGTTTATATCAATAGAATTACATAGATTTTGTCGATGTTTAAGTCCAATTTAGGGTAAGTCGAGTTCATCGATTTTTGGATTTTTGTTTTGACTTTTCCGGATTCATTGAGGACTGTTTGATTATCTGATTGTTTGTAATCGATTGTACTAATCCCAGGCTTTATTTTGATAATTAGAACATGATTTTTGGTAAAGAAACGAACCAAAATGTTGTTTGGCCGAAACCCACGAACTAGGTTGGTTTTCTTTCACCGGAAATCAGATTCTGGTGATGTTCAGAGGTGGTGGTGTTGTTATTCAGGGTTGAAATGAAGTGTAGAAACGATTGGGTGCAAAAACGGGGTCAACGGGTGTTGTTTGGGGCAGTTTTGGGAGACGCCGGAATCCGGCGAGCTCGCCGGATTCTGGGTTTCTTCCCAGTTTCCGGCCAAGTTCATCCTGAACTCCGGTCGTCCCCTACCCCAAGCCACTCTCAGATCTTCAGAACCCTTCCCATGTTTCATAAAACTGTTTCTATTATTTTCTTTTTTTATTTCAAAATTTAATTCTAAAATCCTAAAAATCATTTCTTTTATTTTCAAAAATCATTTATTTATTATTGTAAATTATAAAAATGATTTACTTAATTATTTTAAATTTCAAAAATATTATTCTTTTATTTTTAAAATCCAATTTGATTTAATTATTTATAATTTATTTTAGTTAATTGTTTATAAATTTAATTAATTGATTAACTTATTTAATTAATTGATTTTATTTATAAATAGTTAAATAAAATATAAATTATCTATAATTAATTCAAATGATTCCTAAAAAAATCATTTTTAAACTTTTAAAATTATATTTTGGTATTTAAAAATCAATTAATATTATTATTAATTGATTTAATTCTATTTATTCCTTATTTTATTCATAATAAATGAATCGTTCGTCCGTTTAATACGAAACGAACGCGTACAGACTCAGAAAAATATTGCGCTTCCAATAAAAATACTTTCGAGACCTAATTTCTCTTGTAATGTAATGTCATTTTAGTTGTGATTCATTCTGAGTCGGCATTTAATCAATAAACACTGTTATTGACCTGATTTTAGTTCTGAACGTACCGAGACCTATCTTTTGACTATCTGATTTATGTATTACATGAAATATGTGATTACGTGTTTATATGAATACCCTGAGTACGTGCTATATGATATGTATGCTATATGTTTACAGTTTTAAAATGTCATGACTAGTTATAAATGATCGGGTAGACGTCAAGACGTATAGTTACGTCGATCGAGCTTGGTTTTGTCAATTAAGATAGTCCTTTTGTTTATAGAATCGAGTAGCAAGGAGTGCAGTCAAGTGTTAGACGAAGTTAGTAGCCAACAACTATAAGCCAGAGTTATAATAAGAAGTTATCGAGTATATTAGGGAAGTATCCCTACTTTCACTTATCGTTCAAGTGATATTATTATGAATTTTATTGTGCAAGTATTCTTTAACTTTCTTGTAGTATAATTGCAAGTATCTATATATTCACTTATCATTCAAGTGATATTAATTCCGAAATCTATTATACCAGTTCCTACACTATTCTAAGTTCAGAATAGTTAAATGGCTTTATATTTCGCTACAAATTACTCTATGTAGTGGACCATTGAGTTGAGATTAGCGAATAACTAATTGTTCTAGTTATTTCGCCATCGGTTGTTGAGATAACTTTGGACCATGACAAATGGAGAGTAATGTTATTAAGGATGTCGTTTGATTTGACTCCTTTGATTAAAAATTGTTTTTATGGATTGGATGGTTGCGTAAGAGGCTGTGGTGCCGGTCAAGTGTGAGCTATGTATTATACAAGATATAATACCTTGCTAGGCCAATATTTGCCTTGGGTACCCCTTTGTTTAGTTGGATATGCTTCAGCATACTGGTGTTGCTCCGCAGCTGATCACCGGCGGCAACACACCGTCGTTCGAGGATTCTAATCCAAAACAAAAGGATATATAAAAGTGTTATTTATATCAAAACTTACATCAGTTTTTGATATTGCTCAGGTATTGTTGTTTGGTTTTATTCTTCAGATATATTGTTGCTCAGGTATTATTATGATTCTTTCAGCTAGGTCAGAGCAGGCCTGAGTTCTAGGTTTTCCCCAAGAGTTATGTGTTTGTAAATAGTTTGGTGTGTTTTCCAGGTAGACTGTTTGGGATGCTTGGCTAGTCTAGAGGTTTGTAATAAAATTTGAATTGTTTGTAAAATTAAATAGACTTATGGCTTGTAATAACATTTGGTTTGTATTAGTGTCTGTTTCATACTATAACCTGTGATCGATCCAGTTGCACGCAAGGGGTCATATTTATTATATTTTTCCGCTGTGCCTATTTTAGTTTTGTTTATCGTATAGTTCCCCACATATTCTCTCAAGGAAGAAGCTAAGTTCTTTATCAACCAAGAGCCTAGAAATTTTGTAGCAAAACATTCTTAATTTTAATATAAAATTAAGTAAGTTTTGAAAGATTTGTGTTCACTGTTATTGCTTGTTTAATCACAGTTTTAACACATCTCACTACAAGATTTAATTTACTTTGTTCATAACCATAAACACTTCAATAAAAGCATAAAAACACAAAAATACATTCACCCCCCTGTGCGTAATTCATTACCTAACAAGTGGCATCAGAGAAAAAACTGAAAGCAAACAGATTCAAGATCTTGGAAGAATGAATATATAGAAAATCAGTACCATCAAAATCCCTACTTTTGATAAAGTAAAATACACTCTTTGGTAAAATAAAATGTTGTTGTTTATCAGGATGGCCAATTCACTGTACATTCAGATTCTCAAAAATGAGCCCTTCATTCCTATGATTAGAGTTGAGGAATCTACAGATGGAGACATGATCATCCTAGCTTATTATGCTCCTAAAGATCCTTGAGAGTACACTGAGCCTGAAAAGAAAAAGTCGCCCTGGACAGTGGCTTAAAGTTAATCCTAATAGAGTCACTTGACAATGTAATATATAATAACATTGTCAACTGTGACACTGCTAAGCAGATCTGGGAAAAGATTAAAATACTCTCTGAAGGAACTAAGGAAGTTAGATCTAATCAAAGAAGGATACTGATTTCAAAGTATGAGGGTTTCATGGCTAAGCCAAAAGAAAGTATCGCTGATGTGTTTGAAAGGTTTAACAAGCTGTTAAATGACTTGCAGCTGCATGACAAATACTATGAAGCTGAAGAAGTGAACTTGAAGTTTTTTCTTATACGCCCTAATAATTTGGAACAGAAAATTTTAGCAATCAGAGAAGGGAGAGACTTGAGCAGAATAACACTGAAAGTTCTATATAGAATCCTAAATATATATGAATTAGAGATGATTCAAAGGAAATCATTAAGAAATGGTCAAGGGCATGTTGTAGATGGTTCAGGTGCTCTAATTGTCAATGAAGGCCAGACCTCTAATGATGAGCCAAGATCCCAGACTCCAGTTGCCTCAGCAAGTGAGCAAAGAAACAATGATTCACAGGAACAAGTCATTCTGGAATTGGAAGAAGATGAGTTATACACCCTAGATGAACTTGATGAGCTTGATCAGTCAATGGCCTATCTAGCAAGAAAGTTCTCTAACATTAGAGTAAAGAAGCCAAGATTCTTCAAGGGTAAAGGACAATCATTCAACAAAGACAGAAGCTGGAAAGGAAAAGGGAAGTACACATCTGATAGCAAAAATGGTTACAAAACTGGATATATTGACAGATCAAAGATAAGGTGCTACAACTGTGATGAACTAGGCCATTTTGCTACAAAATGCAGGAAACCCAATAAAGCAAAGAAAGACAAAGCTTATTTTGAATTGGAAGTAAAGTATGAAGCTCTTCTGAAGAAACAACAAAGCAAAGCTTATATTACAGAGGGAAAGAGTTGGGATGACTTTGATAATGATGAAGATTAGGAAGTTGGAAATTATGCACTAATGGCCTTGGAGCAAGGATAGTCATCCTCATCAAAATCACAGGTATAACGACTCGTGTATTTTTCTTTTACTTTAATATTTAAAAGTGTAATAAAGAGTTGATAATTAAATAAAGGTGTGTTTGGTTTTGGCAGTAGTTACTGATTGTTATTTAATTATTTACGATATGTTGATATGTGAGATTGACTTGTGTGATTTATTAGTGAGTTATATGATTTTATTTCGCTTGTAAAAGTGATCTTATTGTGATTTTAATTCCATAAATACTTGGGTTATTTCTAAAATTGGTTTTATAATTTTATAATTTCAATAATTATTTTTAGGACTTTATAAAATTGAGAAATCAATATTTTATTAATTATTTATTTTTAAATGATTTTCTGAGTGTGTTTATTTCTAAAATTCATATTTAATTTAGGAAATCTTCAAAAATTATGAAATTTATATTATATTAAGTTCGTAATATTCTGAGAATTTTAAAATTATTTTGGAAATTTTCGGGATTCGTTTCACGCGCGCGTCCATTCGTTATTTATTAAAAAGCAGGTACAAATGCACCTCCAAAAGTATTTTTAAAATTGCATAACTTATATTTTTATTAACTTCGGGATATTTTTAATATTGTAAGATTGTTTTCATAATTTTCCAAGTTCGTCTTCGGGTGCACTTAAGTCCGTTAAATTGTAAATTACGGGACAAAGAATTGGTTTTTCGAACGAGCCAGGACACGTGTCTAAATTCTGGTTAGTTCAGGAAACATGGCAGATGCATAGCAGTGGTATACATTTTATTCCTTAATAATTTTTATTCTTCCTCTCCTATCTCTATTCTCTCTCTCGTCTCTCTCAGTCAAATCTCTCCTCTCTCTCTCTCTGCCTCCCCCTCCCCTCTCTGTTCCCATCATTCTTCCCTGTTTTCTCGCATTGTTCCGGCTGTTCTCCCCTGTCTTTCTCCGTTCCCATTTTCAGTTGCTTTGGTCTCGCCGCCGTCGTGATTTTTCCGGTGAGCTTGGTGGTTCTAGTGAGTCTTGTTGGATTATGTGTATATATATATACTGTTGTATATATATATGTATGTAATTTATGTGTATGTGCAATATGTGTGTGTGTGTGTGATGTGTGTGTGTGTGTGTTGTGTTGTGTTTGTGGGTTGAGCAGTGCGTGTTTGTGTGGTTGTTCGGCCATTTGTTTGGTTGGCCGTGTTCTAGTGTTCTGTGGCTGGGCTTCTCTGTTGGGCCTTGCTATTGGATCTTGTTGTTGGGCTTGTGCTGATATTTTGCTGTTGGGTCGAGTTTTCCCAGGATTAAAGTCAGCGTGAAAGCTACTTAGGGTTTTGTAAAGCATTGCAAGGCAAGTACCCCTGACCATTCTTTTATGGTTCAGTATATATGAATAACTAAATGTTTTACTTTCGTAATGGAACAAAAACGTTTTAAGTTACCCCCGTATTTGAAATGTTGTTTAAAATTATGTTTTGGGGAAAAGTAACTTCTGAAAATACCTATCTCTAAATGTAATTAAAATGAAAAGAGGATTTGAATAGTGTGTTGAGACATAATTGATTTTGAAAAGAGATAGGTAAAAGTGATTTTGAAAACTGGATAAAACGATCAGATATGGGATACATTGGAGCCAGAGTAGGCCTATTGAGGTGGTGTAAGAGGCTAATTCGGTTACGCACACTGTATAACCGATTAGTCCAGCAGGTTAGAGACCTAGCTAGTCTCTGAGTTCCGGAACAGGTAAATGAGATGGCAGTTGGAGCCGTCAGGTGTTGATAGGCTGATCGGCTGTCTTCACATATCCGCTACGTATCTATTTTGGATTTGTGATTCCCGTAAGGGCATGAATAGTTGATACAGCGGTTTTATAAATGTGATTAGCATGCTAAAATTGGACTCTGGTATTTTTACAACACACTGTTATGTTGTTTTGATGAAGCATGCTAGTTAGTGATATCCAATTATCTCTGATTTTCGTTACATAATGTTGATATCATGATTATAGCTCTGTTCCTATTACTGTTACATTACTGTTTTATTCCGTTTTTCATATTTTGGTACTGCTGAGCGATTCTGCTCACCCTTGCAAACTGTTATATATATCTCACAGATGCCTAGAAGATCAGTCAGACAGACCCATGTTTCCGCCCCTTCTGGACCCGGCTCCTCTGAGGTAGTTTGTATCAGGCCATGAGGTCTGATGAGTTGCTGAATAAAGTTAGTGTGTATTAGATGTTGAATAAAGGGCTTGTAATAATGAGAACCTGAATTATACTTGAACCTGGATCAGATCTTGGTTTGGGGTCAAGTTAGTATATTTTAATAATAATCTTGTTATTTATATTTTGGTTATTGTGTTTGGTGACGTCAACTCCTGACCCCGGGGTTGAGGCCGTCACAGTTGGTATCAGAGCTACAAGTTCAAGTCCCTGATTCAGGTTAGGGATTGAGTCAAGTAGGTGATAACGTGAGTCTTTAAGTGTGAGTTAGGAACTCATGTAGAGGAGAAAACCTTTAGAGTCAGTCGAGGGTTCCGACGGCGTTACCCTGGCATTTATTAAATATTTTGATAGAATTGCCTTGACCTGGTTGTGTCTGGCCTGTATATTTATTATGTTGACAGTGGCCTACTGCGATTTCAAGTTCTCCATCCCGGGAGAATCCCTCTGATTCGGATAACTCAGATTCTGAGAGACCCCCTGATGTTATTACTAAGGAGACCCCTATGCCTCCTCCACCAGTCCCTTCCTTTGTGCTGAGAGACATCCCTGGATCTGGTCCTCATCCCCGTTGGGTACGTAGGTCTGTGTCTGCTATCAGGGATTTCCCTCCCGGCTGCGGTCCCAACTCTTCCATGACGAGACCTCTAGTACCTCCTGTGGCCCCTAGTGGTACTTCTTCACTGATCCCTTACCATATTCATAGGGCGGTGAATACTTCCTTTATCAGAGATCAGAGTCCGAAGTTTGCTGCTCAGCTTGATCAGGTACCTATTGCACCATTCCAGGGTATTTCTGCCCCTTCCCCTGAGGTGCGAGCCCGTGTGCGAGCATTGACCCAAATGGCTGTAGAGAGGGCTAGATCTGTTGACCGTTTCATTAGTTCAGAGTTCAGAGTTGTGCAGTATCAGGACCTAGTGAACTGGCTAGTGTTTGAGCTAGGTTCCATTGGTGGCAGTGGTAGTGGCTAGACAGAGTTGCAGCAGAGAGATATAGAGCTCAGAGTTGCCTTCTAGGAGTTCTGTAGTTGTTTACTTTGTATATGTATATTATGTTGTGATAGTTTGTAGTAGGCGAGGCTGTTATGACAGCCAATTTTGGTGTGTACTGGGATAGGTTCTTTCCAGTTGGATTTTTAGTTGTACTAGTTGGATTGTGTTAGTTATTGTAATTCAGCTACTTTATCTTATTGTTCAGTTTTTATATATTGTGCGTTGCTATTATTGTTGTTATTATTATTGTTGTTTTTGTTGCTGGCATTTTTAGATTATAATCATTCACTCAGGACGGATCCAATTAAACTGGGGTTGAGAATATTATCTTAGTGGCAACGCTTTCCTGATTCATAAATATAAACTGCCGGAGCAATCCATTTTCTTATATATGATTGTTATATTTCAGGAGATGCCACCAAAGAGAAACTCTCAGCCCAATAACGGATCTGCTGGGGATCCTTCCGTGAGTGACATGATGAACTTGTTGCATCATCGGTCTTTACAGCTGGCCCAACAGCAACAACAATTCCAGCAGTAACAGCAACAATTGCAACAACAACAACAGCAACAACAGCTCATACAACAACAACAACAAATCCAACAGCAGCAACTACAAATCCAGCAGCAGCATGAGATAAGAGGGACAAATCAGGGTTTTAGTTTTAAGTCTTTTCGAGCAGTGAAACCCCCAGAGTTTAAAGGAGAAGTAGATCATGTTGCTGCCAGGATATGGTTAAAGGAGATGGAAAAGGCGTTTGCGCTCACTAAGGTGAGTGAGGAATTAAAGACAGACTATGCTAGGTATTTTCTAAAGAATGATTCGAATTATTGGTGGGAATCTACGCGAGCCCTAGAAGGAGAAGGTCCAGTTCCATGGGCCAGATTTACAGAGTTGTTTTTGGAGAAATACTTTTCAGACTGTCTTCATAGTCAAATGGAGGTGGAATTTTTAGAGCTGAAACAAGGAGATAGGAGTGTCACGGAATATGAAGCGAAGTTTATGGAGTTGGCTCGTATAGCACCGGAATACGTGAGTTCGGAAGCTCAACGAGTGAAGCGATTTCAATAAGGGTTGAAGCCAGAAATAAGGAGTGGAGTTGTAGCCTTACAACTCAAGACATATACTTCGGTAGTTCAGGCTACCCTAGTGATAGAGAGTGATCAGAAATTAGCTGCAAAGGAGCAGGGTGAGAAGAAAAGGAAATTTGAAAGTGGACATGCTAGATCAGAATCAGGAATAGCGAGTCGGAAGTTCCAGCGTTGGTTCATCAAGAATAAGAATAAGAGGTTCAAGAGGCAGAATTTTCCCCAGGTGAAACCCGGTACTACTTCAGTTAACTCTGCCCCGACGAGGATGAGTAAGCCAGAGGCTGATTGTAAGACGTGTGGGAAAAAGCATAGTGGGTAGTGCCGAGAGAATGTTAATTGTTTTAAGTGTGGACATAAAGGTCACTATTCCACGGAGTGTAAGTCTGAGATTCAAGGAGTTACTTGTTTTAGTTGTGGCAAAGTGGGACACATAGCTAGATTGCAAGTCAGTGACCCAAGGTAATGCGGGAAAGAGTGTGTCCCAAGGACCAGCAACCAGTACTGCGAGAGTTAGGACTTTTAAGATGACCCAGAAGTCTCCAGTTCATGATTCCGATGTGGTTGCAGGTATGCTTTCTCTTAATTCTGTACCTGTTAATGTTTTGTTTGATTCGGGAGCATCCAAATCTTTTATATTTGTGAAATGTGTGAATAAAATGTAATTGATTTTAGAAGACCTAGATGAACCTCTGACCATAGAAGTGGCTAATAAAGATAAATTACCTGTAAAACAATTTTGTCCTAGTTGTTCCCTAGAGATTTCAGGGTATATGTTCTCTGTTGACTTAATACCTTTCGAGTTGGAAGACTTTGATGTTATTTTAGGTATGGATAGGTTGTCTTGATATAAGGCAAATATTGACTGTAACAAAAAGAGAGTTGTTATGCATACCCCCGATAATAAAAGGATCAGTTACCAAGGACAAAGACAAGATAGGAAGTTCCTCTCAGTAATGCAAGCAAAGAGATTGTTGCGGAAAGGATGAGAGACATATTTAGCTCATGTGGTAGATACGAAGAAAGAGACCCCTATTTTGGATGAGATTCCTATAGTAAGAGAATTCCCTGACATTTTCCCAGAAGAGTTACCAGGATTGCCACCTGATCAAGAGATAGAATTTTCTATTGATCTGATTCCTGGAGTTGAACCAGTTTTTAAGGCTCCATACAGGATGGCCCCGATGGAAACGAAAGAATTGGCTAAGCAACTTCAGGAATTATTGGACAAGGGAGTTATTCGGCCCAGTGTTTCTCCGTGGGGTGCTCCAGTGCTGTTTGTGAAGAAAAAGGATTAATGAGATTGTGTATTGACTACAGAAAGCTGAACAAGTTGACGATAAAGAATAAGTATCATTTGCCATGCATCGACGATTTGTTTGATCAGTTTAAGGGAGCTTGCTATTTCTCAAAGATTGACTTAAGATCTGGCTACCACCAACTGAAGATAAAGCCTAAAGATATCCCCAAGACTGTATTCAGAACAAGGTATGGCCATTATGAGTTTCTAGTGATGTCGTTTGGATTGACGAATGCGCCAGCGGCTTTCATGGATTTGATGAATAGGGTATATAAGGAGTATCTGGATAAGTTTGTTATTGTATTTATTGATGACATCCTCATATATTCGAAGAATCCAGAAGATCACACAGTGCATCTACAGATTGCCCTTCAAAAATTAAGAGAAAAGCAATTGTATGCGAAGTTTTCTAAGTGTGACTTTTGGCTGACGGAAGTATAGTTTCTTGGTCATATAATAAGTAAGGAAGGTATCAAAGTAGACCCAGTAAAGATCGAAGCCGTATCAAAGTGGGAGCAACCGAAGACACCAATGGAAATAAGAAGTTTTCTTGGATTAGCAGGATATTATCGAAGGTTTGTGAAAGACTTCTCGAAGATTGCATCCCCATTAACCAAGTTGACCAGGAAGAATGAGAATTTCATTTGGACGGAAAAGTGTGAAGAAACTTTCCAGGAATTGAAACGGAGATTAGTGACGGCTCCAGTGTTAGCATTGCCAGATGAGACGGGAAATTTTGTAATCTATAGTAATGCTTCTTTGAAAGGATTGGGTTGTGTGTTAATGCAGCATGATAAAGTTATTGCTTGTGCCTCCAGAGAGTTAAAGCCTCACGAGCAGAAATATCCAGTTCATGACCTTGAGTTGGCGGCTATAGTATTTACTCTAAAGTTATGGCGTCACTACTTGTATAGAGAGAAATGCGATATTTATACAAACCATAAGAGCCTGAAGTACATATTCACGCAGAAGGATTTGAACATGAGACAGAGAAGGTGGTTGAAGCTGATTAAGGATTACGATTATTCAATTAATTATCACCCCGGAAAGGCCAATGTGGTGGTTGATGCCCTAAGTATAAAAGAAAGGCTGAATATGGTTAAGATTGCGGAGGAATTAGCGCAAGACTTGGAAAGAATGGAGATTGAGGTTCGAGTACCTAGCGGAAGTTAGGAGCAACTATATGAAGTCACTTTTCAGCTGGTATTGATGGAAAAGATCAAAAGGTGTCAAGAAGGAATTATGGAACAAGAGATGGATACTTTGACAGGAGAAGAGTTGTGTACTCAAAAAGATAGTCAAGGTTTGTATAGATTTTCATCCAGAGTTTGGATTCCTAATGTAACGGAGTTGAAGAACGATGTATTGTAGGAAGCGCATAACTCTAGGTTTTCTATCCACCCTGGTAGTACCAAGATGTACCAGGATTTGAAGAGAAATATTTGGTGGTGAAGAAGGATATTGCCAATTGGGTAAGTAAGTGTCATGTATGTCAAATGGTGAAAGCAGAGCATCAACGACCAAGCGGATTGTTACAACCTTTGGAGATTCCCCAGTGGAAATGGGAAGAGATTGCTATGGATTTTGTAGTGGGATTGCCAAAGATGAGAGCGAATCATGATGCTATTTGGGTAATCATTGATAGGTTGACTAAGTCAGCGCATTTTCTTCCGATCAATGAAAGGTATTCGTTTTAAAAGTTAGTCAAGTTATACTTGGATGAGATAGTTACCAAACCTGGAGTGCCTGTTTCTTTAGTGTCGGATCGAGACCCGAGATTTAATTCCAGGTTCTGGACTAAATTCCAAGAGTGTCTAGGAATGAAATTGAAAATGAGCACCACTTATCATCCTCAGAGGGATGGCCAAAGTGAAATGACAATTCAGACCATAGAGGATATGTTGAGAGTCTGCGTTCTGGATTTTAAGGGTAATTGGGATGAACACCTACCTTTGATTGAGTTCTCGTATAATAACAACTACCATGCCAGTATTGGGATGCCACCTTACGAAGCTTTGTATGGACGAAAGTGTAGATCACTGTTGTATTGGGATGAGGTAGGAGAAAAGAAAGTGTTAGGTCCTGAGTTGGTTCAGCAAACCATAGATGTCATAGTGTTGATTCAGAAAAGGTTGGAAGCAGCCCAAGATAGACAGAGGAAGTATGCAGATTTACATAGGAAAGATATGGACTTTGAGATAGCTCTGGTGTTACTAAAGGTATCACCTTGGAAAGGGTCAATACGATTTGGTCAGAAGGGTAAACTTAGCCCTAGATTTATAGGACCCTTTGAGGTTTTGAAGAAAGTGGGAAAGGTTGCTTATGAGATAGCGTTACCACCGCAGTGGCAGCATATTCATAATGTGTTCCACGTGTCTATGTTGAAGCCCTATGTCCCTAATTCGAATCAAGTCATAGAATATGAACCAATTGAGCTTCAGCCAGATTTGTCCTATGTGGAACAACCGGTCCAAATCCTAGACCGTAAGGAACGAGTCCTTAGGAATAAGTCGATTCCTATAGTGAAGGTTTTATGGAGAAATCCTCGAGAAGAAGAGTCTACTTGGGAATTAGAGTCAGACATGCTTGATAAATATCCTCATTTGTTTAATTAAGTTAGATTCTGGGGACAAAATCTTTTTAAGGGCGAAAGGATATAACGACTCGTGTATTTTTCTTTTACTTTAATATTTAAAAGTGTAATAAAGAGTTGATAATTAAATAAAGGTGTGTTTGGTTTTGGCAGCAGTTACTGATTGTTATTTAATTATTTACGATATGTTGATATGTGGGATTGAGTTGTGTGATTTATTAGTGAGGTATATGATTTTATTTCGCTTATAAATGTGGTCTTATTGTGGTTTTAATTCCATAAATACTTGGGTTATTTCTAAAATTGGTTTTATAATTTTATAATTCTTTACGGGACAAAGAATTGGTTTTTCGAACGAGCCAGGACACGTGTCTAAATTCTGGTTAATTCAGGAAACGTGGTAGATGCATAGCAGTGGTATACATTTTATTCCTTAACAATTATTATTCTTTCTCTCCTATCTCTATTCTCTCTCTCGTCTCTCTCAGTCAAATCTCTCCTCTCTCTCTCTCTGCCTCCCCCTCCCCTCTCTGTTCCCATCATTCTTCCCTGTTTTCTCGCATTGTTCCGGCTGTTCTCCCCTGTCTTTCTCCGTTCCTGTTTCCGGTTGCTTTGGTCTCGCCGCCGCCGTGATTTTTCCGGTGAGCTTGGTGGTTCCGATCAGTCTTGTTGGATTATGTGTATATATATATACTGTAGTATATATATGTGTGTGTAATTTATGTGTGCGTGCGATGTATGTGTGTGTGATGTGTGCGTGTGTGTGTGATGTGTTGTGTTTGTGGGTTGAGCAGTGCGTGTTTGTGTGGTTGTTCGGCCATTTGTTTGGTTGGCCGTGTTCTGGTGTTCTATGGCTGGGCTTCTCTGTTGGGCCTTGCTATTGGATCTTGTTGTTGGGCTTGTGCTGATATTTTTCTGTTAGGCCGAGTTGTACAGTGGATTTACTGTTATAATTCTGAAATTTTATTTCCCTTTTTTATGCAGGAATTATTGAGTAAAATTTGTGATATTATTAATTCGTGTGGGAAATTATTTTTAATTAATCGGTGGAATTTATTCGGATACCCGAATATTTCGGGCACCAATAAATTTTATCGTCGTACCGCGATGACTCGTTACGAGCGGACGGTGGACGGTGATGACGATGTTCTGAGTCCTAAATCTTATAAATAAATAAAATGATTCGTATAAAATGTTTTCGAAAATAAATTATGCGTGAATATGGAATTGGTATGGAATGAAAATGTGGATTGTTGTGGATTATTGACGTCGATTGTAATCGACGGGTAGTCTTATAAATAAATAAGATGCTACGAAAATATCCTAAAAATATATTTGTAACGTACGTATTTACATTATACGTGTTACCCCTAATAGTATTCTGATTACGTGATTATGTGTATAATAATAATACGAGTCGGCTTACCGGATTGAGTTGTTAGAATCTGAGGATATCAAGCATGTCGGTATAACTGATTAGGGTATTTTGTATTTGTAGATTCCGATCGAGTTTTCCCAGGATTAAAGTTAGTGTGAAAGCTACTTAGTTTTTGTAAAGCGTTGCAAGGCAAGTACCCCTGACCATTCTTTTATGGTTTAGTACGTATGAATAACTAAATATTTTACATTCGTAATGGAACAAAAACATTTTAAGTTACGTATCCCCCGTATTTGAAATGTTGTTTAAAATTATGTTTTGGGGAAAAGTAACTTCTGAAAACACCTATCTCTAAATGTGATTAAAATGAAAAGAGGATTTGAATAGTGTGCTGTGACATAATTGATTTTGAAAAGAGATAGGTAAAAGTGATTTTGAAAACTGGATAAAATGATCATATATGGGATACATTGGGGCCAGAGTAGGCCTATTGAGGTGGCGTAAGAGGTTAATTCGGTTGCGCGCACTGTATAACCCATTAGTCCAGTAGGTCAGAGACCTAGCTAGTCTCGGAGTTCCGGAACAGGTAAATGAGATGGCAGTTGGAGCCGTCTGGTGTTGATAGCCTGATCAGCTGTCTTCACATATCCGCTACATATCTGATTTGGATTTGTGATTCCCGTAAGGGCATGAATAGTTGATACAGCGGTTTTATAAATGTGATTAGCATGCTAAAATTGGATTCTGGTATTTTTACAGCACACTATTATGTTGTTTTGATGAAGCATGCTAGTTAGTGATATCCAGTTATCTCTGATTTTCGTTACATAATGTTGTTATCATGATTACAGCTCTGTTCCTATTACTGTTACATTACTGTTTTATTCCGTTTTTCATATTTTGGTACTGCTGAGCGATTATGTTCACCCTTGCAAACTGTTATGTATATCTCACAGATGCCTAGAAGATCAGTCAGACAGACCCATGTTTCCGCCCCTTCTGGACCCGGCTCCTCTGAGGTAGTTTGTATCAGGCCATGAGGTCTGATGAGTTGCTGAATAAAGTTAGTGTGTATTAGATGTTGAATAAAGGGCTTGTAATAATGAGAACCTGAATTATACTTGAACCTGGATCAGATCTTGGTTTGGGGTCAAGTTAGTATATTTTAATAATAATCTTGTTATTTATATTTTGGTTGTTGTGTTTGGTGACGTCAACTCCTGACCCCGAGGTTGAGGCTATCACAACATTTACCAACTCCTACTACCATTGATTTAAATGTGAGTCAATATAAGGAAACTGTAGAGAAGATGAGCACAAAAATATTTCACATTCATACAAGTATGGTTGCTGCTAATGAAGAAGTTAGCAGACTGACAAAGATAAATTAGAAGCTTGAAAATGAAAAACAAGAAGCTGATTTATTGTTGGTAGAGCTTGAAGCTGTGAGACAAGAGAATGCATATTTTAAGAACAAGCTCAAGTGTGCAAGTGAGATTGAAGCATAGTTAAAGGAGAAGATGGAAAAGAATGAAGTAAAGTTGAAGTCTTTCAAGAATGCATCTGAGTTGGTTGGACAATACCATAAGAAAAATAAACCATGTGCAAATATTTCTATTGGTCTTGATTATGATGCCTTGAACAACAAGAAGAAAAATATAGGTGACGAAGGAAAAGCAACAGAAAATGAAAATGTTCCAGCAATGCTGAAAAAAGGTTGTTTCACCTATGTTCAAGGCATGTGAAGTTAACTTCAGTGAAGAAGAGCTGATTATTAAGAAAGAAATTGTTGATGAAGACACTGAGAAGAAAAATGCAAAAGCAACTCAATCTTCCAAAGCTCAAGAGAATCTCATGGAAAACTAAGGTTCCAAGACACCTGTCAAAGAAACCAAAACCGAAGATGCAAGTAAGAAGAAGTAAAATAGAAATGGGAAAATTGGGATAAATAAAAGCAACAATTTTTCTTATGTTGCAGATGCTCCAAGAAAGAAATGTGAGAAATGTGGCTCTGTAAATCACCTAACTCACCTTTGTAAAAAGGTGGTTAGCAAGCCAGCTGAAGGAGCCTGCAAGTACAATGAAGCAGATGCAAATAATCCCTACTCATTCTGTGACAAGTTTGATTGCATCCCTTGTAACTTGAAAGTAATGAAAAGTTGCCACAAGCTGAGAGTAAACCTCAAAGAAACAAAAATTGGGTCTACAATAGACAGGGAAAATGCACAATAGTCAATGAATTCTATTTTATCTGAAACAACTCATTCTACTTTTGCTAAATCAGTTAACAAGAAGAAAGTGCCCAACACTGCTTGGGTTGCTAAACACACTTAAAACTCATTATGTGCAGGGCAAAATAAAGAAGGTCATATGGATCATAGACAGTGGATGTTCCAGACATATGACAGGTGATAAGGCCCTGGTATCACAGTTTGAGGAGAAGGATAGCCCTTTGGTGACCTTTGGAGACAACAACAAAGGATTCACAATGGGATATGGCAAGATTATTTTTGGAAATGTTATCATTGATGATGTAGCATTGGTAGCTGGTCTTGAAGTAAATCTTCTCAGTGTCAGTCAGTTTGCAGTCAGAGGTTTTAAAGTTTTATTTGACAAAGAATAATGTATTTTCATCAGCAAAAAAAAAACAATGAAGTTGCCCTAAAAGGAGCAAGGAAAGAAAGCTTGTTTATTGCAGACTTGGACTCAACTAACGAGGATGGTATTTGCTGCTTCTACACCAAGGCATCTATAGAGCAAAGCAACTTATGGCATAAGAAACTCTCACATCTGAACATCAAGGCAATCAACACCTTGGTCAAGAAAGATTTAGTGAGAGACATGCCAAAACTAGAGTTTGCTCAAATTGAAGTTTGTGAAGCTAGATACATCCCCTCAACAGGGTGCGTCTATTGAAAAGAGCATTCTCCCCAATGCACCCTGTAAAGAGTCTGCACAGCCAACACTTGATCAAATTTAAGTGTATGGTAGAAGAAATAAGGATGGCACACATAGTGAGAGCACATCTATTGAAGCTCCATCATCCATTCAGGGGGAGCTGCCAACACTCACTACTGAACAACAAATCCTAATCTCCCAAATTTCTTCTTCACATACAGCACTTGAATCCATTCCTCAAGTGCAAGCTCACTCAAGTGACTTGGTTCAAGAAACCTTGCTCACCACCCATACACTACAATCAGATGGTGAGAGGCTACTAGCTGGGGTAGAACATGATGACATCATCAAAACCATGGGGGATTCATCATTTTTTACTGAAGACCCCATGAATGTCACAAATGCACCTTCATGTGCAAATTAGCCTTCATAGGCTGTCAGGTTTGAAGGTAGTACTCATGAGGGGGAGCTATCTAAATCCTCTCCAATTCAATTGGAGGTTCCTCATGTAGAAATAACTCCCCTCAAAATCCTAGCAGAAGTTGCATTAGAAGTTGATGCTAGGAGTACAATTGCCAATGACCCTGCTATGGGAGAGGCAAGTTTATCACATTCATGTGATACTGCTTTGCAAGAAGCACAAGGGTTTGAGACTGGTGCACATGACAGTAACCCAGTCAAATCCCCTCCAATTCAATTGGAGGTTCCCACTACATTTGAGGAACAACAACCTGTCATAACCATAGAGCAATCTGTGAGTAAAACTATGACTTCTGTCACAGGTGGTTATGATCTTCAACCCTTAACATCTCAACCACACTTAATCTCCCAATGGATTCAAGATACTGAAAATCAACCTTTTACCATTGAAGATCTTAGGGTTGATCAACTTGGAGGCCTTGCACAAATATCACAACATCTATTCACAATCAACATGTCAAATTAGGACTACCAAGCTATCATGTTCACCTACCAGGATGATGTTGAAGAAAATCAAGCAAAAATAGTCGATAAAGCTGGTCAGGATGTTAATTGTGATGCTTGGTTGGATAAGGAATTCTCTATAGAAATAAATGTTGTGCTAGCTAAGTTCAGGGAGGAGTACACCACCATTCTTGGAAGAAATTCTAGATCCCTGACTCCCCAAGAGGTGTATGATGCCATAAATGATATCTACAAATCTCAAATCAAGGTCTTCCACAATTTTGGAAAAGCACTTCAAATCACAATGAATGGACATCAAGACAAGATTATGAGAATGGTCAGGGAAAAGATGGATCAAATCATCCCCACTCAGACTGAGATCAAAAACCAATTCAAAACCTTCTCAGAACAAATGTCAAGGTATGATCTCAGTGGGATTGATAAGAGTGTCACACAATTGAAAGACTCCTTTGTAGCTTTGCACAAGGTAGTTCAAGATGACATCACAAATTCAATGACACAAGGTGGAAGCTGGATCAAATGCACACTGCAAGATACACTCATTCACCTCTGGTTATGGATGAAATTCAGAAATATGTGCAAGCTACATTTGGACCATATACTGCTATCTCTACTTCAAGCTCCTCTCTACAAGACTTTCAAGATCTCAAGACACAAGTGGATTCTCTAGAGACTTCAAATGCCTCTCTCAATGCTCAAGTCCAGGCTTTGACTTCTCTAATCAGGAGTCAACAATAAGACATCAAAACCCTGGTGGACTCTCACAAGCATCTCCAAATGCAAAATTCTGTTGCTTTGCGAGCCATTATGGGGAAATTTAGCATACCACTGCCCTCAATACCTGAACAAATAAGGCCAAAAATTCCAACTCCCCTACTCATGCCTGTCACCAAGACTAAGGGGGAGATTGAGGCTAGGATTCAATAATCTAGAGATGCTGAGGCAAAATGTAAATAGCCTATTCTGGTTGGTCAAAGCTTTTCTCAAGTTGATGTTGGAAAAGAAAGACTTCTAAAGGCTGCAGAAGGACCCAATCAAGATCAGGAATTCAATGACCTTCTTGCAGCACTAAGAGTGTCTCTTCAAAATAACTATGTGGTCTGCAAGAAAGCTTTGGCCAAGAACATCAACTTCATAAGGGCGGTGGTGGTGAAAATTGATAACTTTTTGGAGAAAAGGATTGTCATGAACATCAATGATGGTGGTGTGGACAGGTGTCTTCAGGTGACTCTCACAAATCTTCAAACTTTAAGAGCATCTGAACTGGATGTAATGATTGACAGAGTAAATCCAGTTATTCTAGAAGACACTCAACTTCTCCAAGAGCTCAAAAAGGCACATATAGAAGCTTTTCCAGAAGCCTATCTACATCCAAACCAAGGAGTAGTTTATGTCTGTCCAACAACCAAACAAGCCAGACATCCCCTTGTTTCTAAACATTGTGTCAGATCAAATATGAGGCTGATCACGACTTTGCAGTCTGGTCTAAAGTACAAAAGGAACAAGAAGGATGGGGATGTGGAGATGATAAAGATCTTGGATATATATCTTGTAAATCCTGACATCATGCTGCCAAATACTCAATACAATCTAAGAAAAAACAAGGATGATGATGAGCAGAAGGATGACAAACAAAAGGCTTCTGGCTCAAATCAAAGTCAAACTTCTAAAGCAACTAGTAGCAAGGACAAGAATGAAGGAGATAAAAAGGAGGATGAGAAGAAGGATGGTCAGAATAAAAGGAGAGAAAGAAGAAGCAAACAAAGGCATGATGGCTCAAAACCACAACAAGCCCTAAAATTCCAAACAAATCTAGCTCAACCTTCAATGCCAACAACCTCAATCATCAAACCACCTCTAATCTCTAAGCCAAAATTTCTATACAAACAAACTGCAAACACCTTCCTAAAAACACCAATCACCTCAAACCAAACATCTCTCAAGAAAATTAAAAACTTACCTTATGACAAACCTTCACTCAAAATTCACTACAAAACTGTTGGGAGGAAACCTAAGAAGGCTAAGGATGCTGAAAAAGTATAAATTACTGAAAGGGCCATCTGGAACTATTTCAAGCAAAATGACTTTCTACCTTTAAATTGGTGCATCTCAGATGAAGATTATTTTCAACAACTTGCTGAGGAAATAGTTAGAGCCTGGGTTGTATCTCTAAGGGAAGTTAGAATCTACTATGAATATGGGTCCTTCACATTCCTTGGCTGTACTTTAATGGACTCTCTCTCTCTCCCACAGAAATCAAGAGAGTGATAAGTTTGCTAAAAGATAAAGATACTGCTACAAGAGCATGGAGATCAGTTTTGGCTGAGTGATTGATTGAAAGGGAGGAAAGAAGAGCAAGGAATGAAGCTGAATATCAGGAGAGGATAAGGAAGTATGATGAGGAGATTGAAATGTACATGAAAAGATTAGAAGAACTTAAGGAAAAAGGAATGAGCAGAATCTCTAAGGATGGAAAGTTTCTAAACATTAAAGCTGGAAAATTCACAAGATTTAGGATTGATTTGCGAAATGGTTATCCAAATCCAGACAGACTTATACTTGTAGAAGCTCTAAGTGGGACACCCATCATAGAAGAACTTGAAATTCTTGTTTACTTAAAGGATCCCATTAGAGAAGAAGCAGAAGCAAAAATAGTCTTTATCTGATGCTTGTAACTATTTAAACTCTGTAAATCTCATAATGTATAAAAGTTGTAGTTGTGTCAATTTTTATGTATTAATCTTATTTTCCATTATAACTTGGGGTTAGTCTTGTAAATATGCATGAATTTGTGTTAAGAAATCTTCTCACAAATTGGGGGAGATTGTTGTGCAAGACATGCATTTACAAAAACAAGACTATGTCAAATTGATAACCCTAAGTTGTATTGTAATCTTAGTTTACATTTTGTACTGCAATATTTAAAGTCTGTAAAAATGTCTAAGAGCAGACTGGACTCTTTTTCTTAAATCAAGCCTAAGAATTCTATCTGAAAGAAGATCAAGAAGATCATGCCTCTGAAGAATTATGAAGAAGCTTGGAGTTGAATAAATCTGTTTTGAGAAAAATGTTTTAAGTCAAGATCTCTACAAGTCACAGATTTAGTGTTATAGAGAAATCATTCGAGAACTCCAAATGACTTATCGAGAAGTCAGGAAAGCTACTAGAGAAGTCAGAGATATCGACAAGCCAAATTGAATACATGAAGATTGGAGATATCGACAAGTCAATTCTTCACCAGAGATATTGACAAGTCAAAATATCATTAGAGATCTCTGAGATATCGACAAGTCAAATATCACTAGAGATCTCTGAGATATCTACAAGTCAAAATATCACTAGAGATCTCTGAGATATCTACAAGTCAAAATATCACTAGAGATCTCAGAGATATCGACAAGTCAAGTGAAAACATGAAGCTGAGAGATCTCGACAAGCTAAAGTCTCTATAAGAGAACTCAGAGACCTCTACAAGTTAAAACAAATATGGATTATTAGAGATCTCGATAAGCCAATATACTTATCGAGATGTCAAGTTCTCTATATGCCTAACTGGAGATCTCGAGGTAAAATCTCAAAGTACAAATTGCAGACCAGTTCAATATTCAAGATTATCAAGCAACAAACAATCCAACCAGTTAGATTGGCAAGTCTACAAAAAGCAGCTTGAAGAGTGTGCAAGATCAAGGGTGAAGATTAATTGACAAAGAAAGATCAAAGTTAACACAGTATGCAAAGATATTCTAAGCCGGAAATGGAAGATATACTTTTCCTAAAATGGAATGATTAGTGACAATTTACTAAAGTGAATAGCATCTTGTTAGATATATTTGTGATGTCATGTCTAATAATGATTTGTGTTTAGTTTTCAGATCTTGACTAACAGGACAAATCAGGACTTCACTGGAAATCAGTACTTATACTGAAGTCAGAACTTAAGATATCAGAACTTAAGATATCAGAAGATATTTATCAGGAGATAATATCAGGACTTAAGAAGACATTCAGATAAGGAAGGCGGCTGATTGAAGGAAAGAAGATTAAGGCAAACACAAGAAGAGATATGCATGGAGAAGAATTCTATGAAGAATAGAAGATTTGGAGGAAAAGATAACTAATTGATATATTCGAGGATGCAGACTTATATTCGATATCAATTAGAAGATTATCTTGTAACTGTGTGTCTATATAAACACAACATAGGGTTTACACTATACGTGTTACCATAATTGAGAATATTATTCATTGTAACCCTAGTAGCTCTCGTGATATTTGTTTATCACTGAGAGAGAATGGTTCCATTGTAATACTGTTTCATTAATAAGATTATTCTGTGTTTCATACTTGTGTTCTTAATTCGATTTGATTGTAGTATACACTGTATTCAACCCTCTTCTACAGTATGTGTGACCTAACAAGTGGTATCAGAGCCAATCTTTTAACTCATATACAGTAAAGATCCAAAACAATCATGTCTGAAGAAGAGAAAACTCCAACCAAGCCCACCAAAACTGAAGAAACTCCAAAGACTCAAATCCATAATCGATATGAGACTATTAGGGTTCCCATACTGAAACCTTCCGAGTATCCCATATGGAAAGTAAGGATGACTATGTTTCTGGAAGCTACAGATCCAGAATACCGTGACAGAATTAATGAAGGACCACATAAGCCAACCAAGCTCTCTGTTGTAGTTGCAGATCAGCCAACAATGACTGTACCAAAGGAGAAAAGTGAATATACAGCTGAAGATATCTCATCTATTGCCAAGGATGCAAAGGTAAGGCATTTGCTGCATAGTGCCATTGATAATGTCATGTCAAACAGGGTAATTAACTGCAAGACTGCAAAGGAGATATGGGATGCCTTGGAGATAAGATTCCAGGGAACTGATTTAATTAAGAAGAACAGGAGGACTATACTCACTCAAGAGTATGAGCACTTTGACTCAAAATCTGATGAGTCATTAACTAGTTTATATGACAGATCTGTCAAACTCTTGAATGATATGTCACTGGTGGATAAGGAATATGATCTTGAAGATACTAATCTTAAATTCCTTTTAGCTCTTCCTCAAAGTTGGGATTTGAAGGCAACTACTATAAGAGACAACTATGCTCTTGATGAAACTACTCTTGATGAAATTTATGGTATGCTCAAAACTCATGAACTTGAGATGGATCAAAGAAGCAAGAGGAATGAGAGAAAGTCACGAATAGTTGCTCTTAAGGTTGAGGAGGAATCCCCCAAAGTGGCTGTCTCAAAGAAAGGCAAAGTAAAGGCTCTCATCACAAAGTCTGATACTGAGTCATCAAGTTCTGATAGCGATGAGGATTCAGAAACTGAAAGTCTATCTGAGATGGATACTGATGAAGAGATGATGAAATTGTGTGCTCTTATGGTGAAGGGTATCACAAAGATAGCCTACAGGAAATTCAGAAGGGGAAAGAAATTTTCCAGGAAAAGTGGAAATTCTGATAAGAAGGGATTCAGAAAATCTGAAGGCAAAGCAGGAAAGTCTGATAGAGGAGATAACTCAAATGTTAAATGCTACAATTATCGTGAGAAAGGCCACATATCTCCTGATTGCAAGAAAGGTAAAGGTGACAAAGGCAAGGCACTTGTCACAAAGAAGAAAAGCTGGACAGACACTTCAGATTCTGAACATGAGGTGAACTATGCCTTTATGGCCAATGCTGATAGCAGTTCTGAAGCTGCTGAGTTAAAGGTACCTCAAACAACTTATGCTTTTCATACTGATGATATTACTGAGTTGAGATCTTATCTTAAAACCATATTCATTAGCTATAGAGATTAGACCTTAACATGTGATAGGTTAACTTCTGAAAATCTGGCTTTTAAGAAAAGGAATGACTATTTAGAAAAAGAGTTAGTTATGTTCCATCAAACTCAGAAAGAAAGAGATGATGCTTTTTATGTTAGAGATGAAGTGTTAAAATTGAATCAATCTCTAAAAATTGAGTTAGAAAAGGAAAGAGAGATTATCAGGACTTGGACTAACTCTGGAAGAACAACTCAGAATTTACTAAGTAGTGGAAACTGGAAAGAGGGCTTAGGTTATTGAGATGATAAAAGTGAAACAGGAACTAAACAAATTAAGCCAATTATTGTTAAACAGACTAATAAGCCAAAGGTAAATCCTGTTAAGTTTGTAGCTAAAACTGTAAAGTCTGATTCTGAAAAGATTAAAGATAATGATACAGAAGTTAAGGCAGAGTCAACTTCTAACAAATTAAAACAGGATAAACCAGCTGAAGTTAACATAGGCTTAATGACAAAGAAGCAGCTTAAGTATAAGCTGAAAGAGATTAAGGATGTAAACAAGGTAAAGCCACCTGGGAAAAATAGGAATGGAAAGGAAGGTGTGAACAAAAGCAATAATTATAAGTCTGTTCCTAATGCTCCTAGAAAGAAATGCAATAACTATGGAAACACTAACCATCTTGCTTCTTTTTGCAGGATGAATAAGGATATAAATTCTTTACCTCCTAAATCAGGAGTTAAGAGTTAGTCTGTTAGGTTTAAACCACAAAATCCTTGTTTTCATTGTGGTAGTTTATGGCATTCCATATACTTGTAAGGAATATCATAGTTTGTATTATGATTATTATCAAATAAAACCTTCTTTAAAGAAAGTTAGCATTATTCCTTCTAGTGTAAGTTCTGATGCAAAGTCTGATACTGTAAATTCTGATAAGAAAAATGTTAACATAAACTCTGATATTAAATCCGCTGCAAATGTTAACAAACTTAATAAGGCCAAAAGATCCAAGCAAGTCTGGGTCCTTAAAACTAATCATTAGTGGTCTTTATGATTGCAGGGCAACAGAAAAAACATCCTAGTTCTAGACAGTGGATGTTCAGGATATATGACTAGAAATGAAGCTCTGCTATCAGACTTTGTGGAGAAAGCTAGCCCAGGAGTTTCTTATGGAGATGGCAACATGGGAAAAACTCTGGGATATAGCAATATCAATCTTGGGAATGTCATCATTGAAAAAGTAGCTCTAGTCTCAGGACTTAAATACAATCTGCTGAGTGTTAGTCAAATCCGTGACAGAGGTTATCATGTGGATTTCTTTGAAGAACATTGTGAAGTTGTAAGCAAATCTACAGGCAAAGTTATTCTAAAGGGATACAGGCATGGTAACATTTATGAAGCCAAGCTTTCAACAGGTTCTGATGGTTCTGCAATCTGTCTGTTAAGTAGAGCATCAATTGAAGAAAGCTGGGATTGGCATAAGAAACTCTCTCATTTAAATTTCAACAATATAAATGAACTAGTCAAGAAAAATCTTGTGAGAGGACTTCCAAAATTAGTATTTGCTCCTGATGGCCATTGTGATTCGTGTCAAAAGGCAAAACAAAGAAAATCTTCATTTAAGAGCAAGACTGAATCTTCAATTCTTGAGCCTTATCACCTACTACATGTTGATCTATTTGGTCCAGTGAATGTCATGTCTATTGCAAAGAAGAAATATGTTATGGTCATAGTAGATGAGTTTACCAGATACACATGGGTGTATTTCTTGCACACAAAAAGTGAAACTGCATCTATCTTGATTGATCATGTCAAACAACTGGATAAATTGGTCAAAGACTCTGTAAAAATCATAAGAAGTGATAATGGCACCGAGTTCAAAAATTTGATCATGGAAGAGTTCTGCAAAGACCATGGAATAAAGAAGGAATTTTCTGCTCCTGGAACTCCACAGCAAAATGGATTATTGAAAGAAAGAATAGAACTCTTATTGAAACTGCACAAACTATGCTTGATGAAGCAAAGTTACCAACCTACTTTTGGGCTGAAGCTGTGCAGACTGCTTGTTTTACTCAGAATGTAACACTTATCAACAAGCATGGAAAGACACCATATTAGATGGTGAAGAAAAATAAGCCAAATCTGAAGTTCTTTCATGTATTTGGATGCAAGTGTTTTGTTCTTAAGACTCATCCTAAACAGCTATCTAAATTTGATCTAAAAGCTGATGAAGGAATTTTTGTTCGATATCCACTTTCCACAAAATCCTTCAAAGTCTACAATTTAAGAACAAGGGTTGTCACGGAATCTATCAATGTCTCTTTTGATGATAAGAAGATAACTGGACTTGAAGATTTCAATGATCATGATCAGCTGAAATTTGAGAATGAAGCTTTTAATTATGATTCTGTAAATTCTGATAGTCTAAATCCTGATACTGCAAACTCTGATGGGTTAAACTCTGATGTTATTGAAACTGTGGTGGCTACGCCAAAGGAAAATGCACCTGTGCAGGGGGGCATATTGAAGATCCAACCACATCTCAAGAAGCATCAGAACCTAGAACAAGCTCTTCAAGTTCTGATTCATCAAGTTCTGATGGGTTAAGTTCTGATAATTCTGGAAACTCAAATTCTGATTCATCAAGTTCTGATGGGCCAAGTTCTGATAATTCTGGAAACTTAAATCTTGAAGGATCCAACTTAGAGAGCATGATTTCAGGGGTAGCATCAGAAAATGTTGATGGATACAGCATGGATCATGGGGGAGCATCCAGTTTTAAAGATAATCTTCCATCTGCAAGGAAGTGGACTAAAGCACATACACCTGACTTGATTATTGGAGATCCTGAAGCAGGTATTAGAACTAAAATTCTCAGAATAATTAGAAACTAATAAAATAAATTTTTTTATAATTTTTAAATATTTGTGAAATGCAACTCGTACCCGTATTTCACAATTAACGAACCAAGCAGTACTTAAAACAATCCAGAAATCACGACAATAATCTTAAAATGTTAGAAATATCCCAAAGTAAGTAAAAATGTAAATTTCATAATTTTAAAATAATTTCTAAAATGCACTTTATACCCGCTTTTAATAAATAACTGAAACAACGCGCGGGTGAAATTAATCCCAAAAATTTTAAAAAACATTTTAAAATTCCCGGAATATTCCAAACTTAAATAAATATGAGTTTCATAATTTTTGAAGAATTCTAGAATTAAATATGGATTTTACAAATAAAAGCATTCATAAAATTATTTAAAGATAAATAATTAATAAAATATTGATTTCTCAATTTTATAAAATCCTAAAAATAATTATTGTAATTATAAAATCATAAAAACAATTTTAGAAACATTCCCAATATTTATGCAAATAAATTTGCACTAAATATACTTTTGAAAGTGAAAACAAGTCAATACGATCCCATAATTAATCGCACGGACAACCCAGTACACCATAAATCACATATGGATAATAATCAAACAACACATAGCGGTCAAAACCAATACACATATTTTATTTATTTAATAATTTCCATAATTACATAATTAAATAATTCAAAAATACACGAGTCGTTACAATTAACGTCACGCCCAACCATTGAATTTCACAACATATCTTATCAATGAATTCTTCAAATATAAAAGATCTTGTTGCTCCAGAATCAATAAATACTTCGGATTTAATCGAGTTCACGGAAAGCATACCTGCAATCACACTTGGACTCTGCATAGCTTCCTTCATAGTCATATTAAAATTCCTTGTGCTAGGCCGACTCTGTTGTGGTGGTGGAGGTAATGTCAATATTCTCGGAACACCAGCTGCCATCGCTGGTCCTCTACAATCTCTGACAATATTTCCTTTCTTCCCACATTGGAAACAAGTAACTTCTATTCTTCCTGCTGGACATTCATTGGAGTAGTGCCCTTTTTGCTTACACTTAAAGCATGTCACATTATCCTTGTTATAGACGTCTGTATATTTCTGACCACATGTCTTGCAGTATGTCCATGGTGGTCTGACCATTCCCTGCTGGTTTGGATCTTGGAAATGATTGCCTGTTCTCTAATTACCTTGATCTATCCTTTTGAAATTCATGTTCGCCCGACCTTGAAATACCGGCTTCCTGTTAAAACGGTTCTGGAAATTCCCTTCTCCATTTTACTTTTGGGACACCACACTTTCCCATTCAATGATCATGGTTTTCTGAATCACGACCGTATATATCGTCAGTTCAAATACTGCCACTCTGCTACGAATCCATGGCTGCAATCCCTGTTGAAATTTATTAGCCCCTTTCTCATCAATATCAACCTATTTTGGAACGAACCTAGCCAATTCTGTAAACTTGGTTTCATATTCAATCACTGACATATTCCCTTGCTTCAATTCCAAGAACTTGATTTCCATCTGGTTCTGCATATAGCGAGGAAAATATTTCCCTAGAAACAATTCAGTAAACCTATCCCAAATCACAATGCCTTCACCTTCTAGAGCTTTCTTGGATTCCCACCAATAATTTGTCTCTCCCTTCAGGAAATAGCTAGCAAAATCAGTCTTCTGATCCTCTTCAACTTTCACAAGCGCAAACGCTTTCTCCATTTCTTTCAACCAAGCCCTAGCGCTTTAGTACAATGTGTTGTGCCCTTAAATTCTGGAGGCTTAACTAAGTGAAACTGATTAAAAGTAACAACAGGTACAACTGATAGTATCTGAGATTCAGGACGAGGTGGCTGTTGTAACATTTACTGCTGAAACTGTTGTTATTGTTGTTGCATCTGCTGTTGTATCATTACCATCTGTTGTTGTATTAGATGGAACATTTGGTTCATGGGGTTATTATTCTGTTCCTCAAAGTTACTGGAGGTTTCAGTTCTGGTCTTTCTTTTTGGTGCCATTTTTTGATCATAAAACAAATAGTTCTTTGTAATAATTTTATTAAACAGTTGATAGTGGATAAAGAAACAAATTGACTTTTATTAAAACATAAAATTTAAGCAGTTTAGGATTTAAACAAAGCATTTGAAACAATTTTTAAAATTCTAAATAAATAAGGTGAACAACATTGTTTTGAATAAAACAGAATTTAAGATATGGAAAAAGTGTAAAGCGGTAAAGTAAATGTAAATGTTGTAAAGACTGAAAATTTGAATAAATAAAAGAAACAAATTGAAAAAGATTTATTTTATATAGCTGACACCAGCATCAGGTATTAATGCTTCATACAAAATTATAACATCAAGTCTATCATAACCGCTGCAGATACACATCAAAACTGGGTACATACATACATATCTAGTCTCACTATACTATAGCCGCCTATATCTACATAAATCACATATACTACAATACCCCTGGTCCACTGTCATATCTCAGAACCCTGGCGGAATACGGCCCAATTCCTAACGAAGAGTCTCAATAACTAACTGAGCACGACGAGTGACTCTATGAAACTCCGCATAGGTATATGTCCCATCATGCATCAACGCGTCTAACTCAAGCGAAGCACTGTAAACTGTCTGTTATAACCTCTGTCTCATCAAATAATCTGGATGAAGTGCTGATAAGGGTCCTCTATCTCTCTGATCAAACAATCCCATAATCTCCCTGCACTGGGACCTCCAATAATGCACATCTTCTCTCATGGTGTTATACTCATGATACAGTACCATGTTCGGCTCTCTAACCTGTCCAACTGACTCCTGTGACGGAACCCTAGGTATCCCAGCAACACCCTGCTGAGGCAATCCTAACTATAACCCTATATCATGCTCTCCCATCCCCTCAACCGGGGCCATCTGAAATACCTCTGGTGCTGGAGCATGTACTGGCATAGGAAGTGGAGCTACAACCGGTGGAAACTCTGGCTCAACCTAAGGTATGAATTGATACTCCAAAGGTAAGGGAGGTGGTATCAACGGCTCAAAAAACTCCATAGGATCAAACATGTCAGGATCTGGAAGCTGCTCTAGGGCTGGTGGTGCTGGCTCCTGTGGTATCTATGGTGGAGGTATCTGTGTTGGAACCTCAACTGGCAATTGTGGTATCACCGGGGCTACCGGTCTCGTGACGGTCCTCTCAGAAGATGATGATGATGCCATCTGCTAATATAACAAAGCAAGAAAAGGGCCACTCAACATTTCTAAAACTTATAAATTCTTAATCTTAAAAATTATCTAAACCCTAACAGTCTTATTCCTATCTTATTTGATCTTCCTATCTTATCTTAATCCTTATGTTCTTGTTTCAGGGACAAAAACCTACGACTCTGATGCCAATTATAATGCCCTCCAAATCAGGGCTCTAGATCTGGGGGTTACTTGCTAATCACCAAACAACTACAAACCTATATGCTAATTATACAAATATATATCTACCCCTTTTTATCTATCCAAGATTTTTTCAGGTTGAGTTGTGAAAACAAGAATGACATACCAACTTTATTACAAATTCAAATATAAATTCTCACAGAACTCTCTTTATTACAAAACATTGTCTAAAGAAGTTTTAAAACTAAATTCATTTTATTCAAACATGCACCACATCTATCTACACTACATCTGCTCAGGTGGATCAAAGCTCTCTTCTTGGATCGGGACTAGCACTTTTGGTATTAGAGGATCCCGCTGCTTGACACGCTTCTTTACCACGCGAGTCCGGATATGTTTCATTCTCTTTCTTAACCGAAAACAAACAAGGTGAATAACAACAAATGGGGTGAGCCAAAATTTGCTCAACAAGCCCATAATATATAACAGTTTTATGATAAAGCTAAATGAACCGGTAATCTGATTGTATCGGTAACTATATGTTGTGCAAGACATGCCTGTACAATAACAAGACTAAGTCAAATTGACAACCCTAAGTTAGTTTTATTGTAATCTTAGTTTGTATTTTGTACTTGTAACATTTAAAGTCTGTAAAAATGTCAAAGGAGCAGACTGGAGTCTTTTTCTTTAAACAGTATCAAGCCTAAGAATTCTATCTGGAAGAAGATCAAGAAGATCATGCATCAAAAGAATTATGAAGAATCTTGGAGTTAAATAAGTCTATTTTGGGAAAAATGTTCTAAGTTAAGATCTCTAAAGGTCACGGATTTAGTGTTATAGAGAAGTTATTCGAGAACTCCAGAATGAATTATAGAGAACTCACGAAAGCTACTAGAGAACTCCGTGATATCGACAAGCCAAATTGAAGACATAAAGATTGGAGATATCGACAAGTCATTTCTTCACTAGAGAAATAAGAGTTATCGACAAGTAAAAATTCATTAAAGAACTCTGAGTTATCGATAAATCAAATTTCACTAGAGAACTCAGAGATATCGACAAGTCAAATTTGACTAGAGAACTCTGAGTTATCGACTAGTCAAAAAGTCACTAGAGAACACAGAGATATCAATAAGTCAAAGTGAAGATATGAAGATTAAAGATCTTGATAAGCCAAATCCTCTTATAGAGAATTCAGAGACCTCTACAAGTCAAATCATCTATGGAGTATTAGAGATCTCGATAAGTCATTATACTTATCGAGATGTGAAGACCTCTATATGCCTAACTGGAGATCTCGAGGTAAAATCTCAAAGTACAATTTGCAGACTAGTTCAATTTCCAAGATTTACAATCAATAAATAATCCAACCAGTTGGATTGACAAGCCTATAAAAAGCAGCTTGAAGAGTGTGCAAGATAAAGGGTGAAGATTAACTGACAAAGGAAGATCAAAATTAATACAGTATGCAAAGATATGCTAATCCAGAAATGGAAGATATACTTTTCCTAAAATGGAAATAATTAATGACAGTTTATTAAAGTGAATAGCATCTCTTATTGTACATTGTGTAAACCAGCAGTTAACTAGAATATACAGTTAACACCGGTCCTTTGTTAGAAAGTAACAATTAGATCAGAAATTCTTGTATTTTCTCTCAAGTAGAAGCTAAGCTCGTTATCAATAAAGAGCCTAGAAATTTTGTAGCAAAACATTCTTAATTTTAATATGAAAGTGAGTTTTGAAAGATTTGTGTTATTCATAGCTGCATGTTTAATTTCTGTTATAACACATCTTACTGCAAGATTTGATTTACTTTGTTCAAAACCAAAACAATAGTTCAAGAAAAGCATAAAAACAATAAAACACATTCACCCCCTGTGTGTAATTCATTATCTAACAAGTGGTATTAGAGCCAAATCTAAAATTAAACAGATTCAAGATCTTGGAAGAATGAATACACAGAAGATCAGTAGCATCAAAATTCCTACCTTTGATAAAGCTAACTACACTCTTTGGAAAAAGAAAATGTTGTTGTTTATCTGGATGGCCAATCCACTCTATATTCAGATTCTCAAAAATGGGCCCTTCACTCCTATGGTTAGACTTGAGGAATCTATAGATGGTGATATGGTTATTCCAGCTCATTATGCTCTAAAAGACCCTTCTGAGTACTCTGAGCCTGAGAAAGAAAAAGTCTCCCTAGATAGTGGCTTGCAACTGATATTGACTGAGTCACTTGACAATATAATGTACAACAACTTTATCAACTGTGACACTGCCAAGCAGATCTTGGAAAAGATTGAAATACTTTATGAGGGAATTGAGGAAGTTGGATCTAATCAAAGAAGGATACTGATTTCACAATATGAGGGTTTCATGGTCAAGCCAAAAGAAAGTATCACTGATGTGTTTGAAAGGTTCAATAAGCTGATAAATGACTTACAGCTCCATGACAAATGCTATGAAGCTGAAGAAGTGAATCTGAAATTTTTGCTTACACTTCCTGACCATTTGGAACAGAAAATTTCTGCAATCGGAGAAGGTAGAGATCTAAGCAGGATAATACTGGAAGTTCTTTATGGAATCTTAAAAACATGTGAATTAGAAATGATTCAAAGAAAATCATTAAGAGCTGGTCAAGGGCATGTTGTAGATGGTTCAAGTGCTCTAATTGTCATTGAAAGCCAGACCTTTAATGATGAACCAAGATCTCAAACTCCAGTTGCCTCAACAAGTGAGCAAAGAACAAATGATTCATAAGAACAAGTAATTCTGGAATTAGAAGAAGATGAGTTCTACACCTTGGATGAACTTGATGAGCTTGATCAGTCAATGGCCTATCTGGCAAGAAAGTTCTCTAACATTATAGTAAAAAAGCCAAGATTCTTCAAAGGTAAAGGACAATCATTCAATAAAGACAGCAGCTGGAAAGGAAAAGGGAAGTACACATCTGATAGCAAAAATGGTTACAAAACTGGATCTGTTGACAGATCAAATGTCACACCCCAAATTTAACAAAAGACACTCTATGAATAATTATAATAGTTAACAAAAGGAAATAAATATACCGAATCCAAGATCTTACAGTTTAGGGTTTGGAACAGCCCAATACTATTAACTATTACAACCTGATTTCAATATCGAGTCCTCATATAAAACGATCACCAATCTACCTGAGTTTGAACATACGAATCGGCATCACAAGTCTTACATGTTGTCTTCTTGAATCTAACCATATCTGCTAGCTGAAATATCAGGGTGAAAGCAAGTAGTGAGCCAAATGCTCAACAAGTGCTATCATATATATAACAAGAATAATAACAATGGAAATGAAAGATTCAACAATATAGTAACAAGAGATAAACTTTCAGGGTGATGGCATCTTTTATTTGTAACAAAACAATTCAAAACCATTTCTTTATCAAAACCATTTTATGACGCTACGGATTACAGCCGGTGATTAGCCGCGAAGTAATCCTGAACCTCGCTGGGTTCTAGAACATTAATGGGATCCCTAAGCAACCTTTAAGCCTATAATTTAAAAGCGGAAAGGACTTGCGTCTCAGTCCAGGTCCACTATTTAAAGAAAACATTCGTCCCCCTTTGGGACTAAAAATCCACTTTTAACTTTTTATTTTAAAAACTGATGCTAAGTGACGGTTAATTTCTTAAATAGTGAACATATTTATCAAGGGTTCTAGATCAACTTCGAAGCACATGGAATAGGTTCAATAAACTTTAAGGCCATGATCAATTAGATTGATACCTTATCAAATGGAATTGCAGAGTTTTTATTCACTAGGGATTTGGTATTGTGGTTTAACAGGGTTATTGGATAGCATAAAGGAACTAAGTCAAATTAGGTTCAATGTAGTGGTTCAGATAAGACATAGGTATTGAAATATAAGGAAGGTAAGCATCAGTTCAAAGTATAACAGGGTATCATGGTTTAAGGATGAATAGAGTTATCAAGCATACATGAACAACTTTGAGGAATAACTGACTTTTAGGTGTCGAGGTATGGTTACCAAGTATAACTTATACAGGGTTCAGCATCACCATTACTTTGGTATACTAGCATGGTATAAATTTTGAATTACCTGCATAGCAATCTCCAAGTAAAGTTAAACTACTTGCAATAGATACTTGAGGGTTAATGGCATTTGTATATAATACAAAAGATAGATTTGAAACCACCTGGGTCATGTATACATGTATATCAAGGTTAATTTGAATACTCGCATCATATATAAAAGCTAGATTAACACACACTTGCAGTGTAAATAAAAAAAATAGGTTGAAACACTTGCCTTGAGAAAGGCTTGACTTGACTGACAGGTGGGAGCAACTGGGAGCTTTACTCGACTTTAATGGAAAGTTTAACCTCGTCTCGAGAGCCTACACAAAATAATAATAACCTCATTATAATATATTCTCACTAACTAAACCTAATTATAAACCGAAATTAGGCACATTGGCACTTAGGCCTATATACACATACATGCTTACAATAACCTTATAAGCATAATAGATCACATAGCCACATATGCTCATATAACACATTTAAATATATAATAATACATCAACACACTATATTGCATCACTAAGTTTGGATGAACTCACTGAAAGGAATATGTCCTAAGTCCAATCATGTATTAGGATTTAGGAATAACTTTTATGTAATCTGTTTTGATTTCATTGATATTAATAAAGACTTGTTTTGCTTTTATTACGGGCTTTATCTATTTAAGTGTTTAAATAAGATATACCATAGTTTAGAGTAAAGCTTTTTATGGATTATGATGAGATCATAATAGTGAGACCTAAAAAGATGATAACTCTAAACTTAAATAGTTCCTGGTCGTAGGATTACTAACTGGTACTTAATAATCCGCAAAGATCGGTACATACTATGCTTGCTTCATTATGAAGGATGTCTGTTCTCATAGACATTTGTGTAGTGACACTATAGCTAGTATGTAGGTGCTTATTATAGAATAAGTTCACTGAACATGACTCGCCCAGCTGAACAACTGATGGAGTTCACTCACGTGTCAGCAGTTGTTCGCTTAGTGATAGTTGTACAAGTATCCTTAGACTTGAGGTCATCATAGTCATCTTGTGTACACTGAACTATGCTTTGGTTTAGTTCGTAGTCTCCAGGGATAATTATTAGGGCTCTTCTGGGTATAGGAATTTGTACACGAAGATAGTGTATGATCAATAAAGGATATACCCCTTCCAGTGAAGGAAGCGAATGTTCAAGGCTGATCCACTTATGCTAGTTCAGGAATCTCTGGCCAGAGTGAATGAAATTAGAAAGGAGTTTCTAATTTGCATAGAACTAAGCATAATAAATGGTAAGCAAGTGATTAAATTAGATAGGCTTGACACGAGATCCATGTCTTGTATTTAATCAGGACATTGTAGGGTAGAAGAAGTTTATTGTACGGTAACTATTCACTGACAGATTCTTGGTATTCTAAGCAGTGAATTCATATTATCCGGATAGTCGCGATATGCTGAGAAGCATCACTCACGATGTAGAATAAATGTGATTAATTAATTAATCATATTTAATAAATTAGAGAATTTATATAAATAATGATAAAATAGTTTTATTATTATTTATTTCTACTACCGGCTTAATATTGAACCTTCAGGGTCACACCATAAAAAGAGAATGATTTAATGGTGGAGGAATTAATTAATAATGACTAATAATTATTTATTTATGAAATAAATAATTAATTGGCAAATTTAATAATTGATTAAATGAGATTTAATTGATTATAAATTAATTAAGAAAAGTTCTTAATATTATTAATTAAGAATTTAATTTTTGGAAATTAAATCAAGAGAGAGAATTATTTCTAAAGTATTTAGAAAAAGGATTAATGATTAAAAGGTGTTTTAATTATTAATGAGAATAATAAATAGGATAATAATAATATTATTTATGGGAAAATTTCAGCTGAAAATTTTGCCTATAAATACACTATTATAGACCCTGTTTTATTCCAACCCACATCGAACCCGAAAACCCAAAAAGTTTGGAAAATCCAATTCTCTCCACCTCCTTCCTCCTCCTTAACATCGTTTTCTTGGTGGATACCGGTGGAGTGCTTCACACTTGAGGAGCAACTGCTAAGGATCTCTGATCGTTGTCTCCGAATTATTTTAAAAGGTTGGATTCGATCCCTCGAATTTTTATTCACGATTTATATGCTTTTATTTGGATTTTGTATGTGTAAAAGTATTTTACCATGACCCCGCTGCGTTTAAAATCCAACAATGGTATTAGAGCATAGGTTGTATGCATATAGATCTGTGGTAAAAATTTCAGAATTTTATGTGTTTGTATGAATTAATTATGATTTTTACAAGTTATATTATGGATTAATTTTGTCTGATGAGAAATCGTTTCTCAGAATAATTTTGATTGTTGATCTGGGTTCTACAAGTGTTGTAGATCGTCTGGGTATTTTTTTCATAATTTTATGATGTATAGATTTTTTATTATGAATTTTTGAAGTTATTTCAATTAAATTCGTAATTAAATAATCATATATATATATATATAAATTGCATGTATGTATATATATTTGTACTGTCTGTGTTGTATTCTGTCTTCTGCTGCACGGATAGAAAAGCTACAGGTACAGGTCAGTTGTCAGGCACGGCAACCGAGAAAAGAATCTGTCAGGCGGCTGTAAATTAAAAAAAAAATGGGTGTCGCGCATTCCGGGAATGCGTTACACCCCTGTGGCGCATTCACGGAATACGTTACACCTTTTAATGGCTTAAAAGGGCTGTAACGCATCACCGGAATGCGTTACAGGGCTTGTAACGTGTTCCTATAATGCGTTACAGCCTGTCTGTTGATTTTAAATTTGATTTTCTGGGAGTTTCGTAACTCCGTTTTGGGCGTGCAATATACCGTTGGATTCGTTTTTCCGAGACGAATCTAATGAAGTGATCAATTTTAGTTTATATAAAAGTTTTGAACTGTTTATATTTCCATGAAGTGTTTTAAAGCTGTTTTTGACTGTTTTAGTTGCTTTTAAATGCTTCATGTGATACATAGAGATGTATATTGCTTAGACCAATGTGCTAGATGATGTAACATGCCTACCTTGATGTTTATTAATGTTTATATATGTGATATATGCTTAGTTTATCATGCGATGATAGATTTAGGTGAACTTAAATGAACATAAGGCGTTTGTTAGACAACCTAGTATAGTGAAATAGTTTCATAACCTTAATAACAATATTATGAATACAATCATGAGATTCTTGTGTTTGTGAAACACGTAATTGAATATGAATTTTCGATATGAGAGAAAGGATGATTCTGTCAACAACAGATTTCTATCTGTAAGAAAGGGTTATTAAGTGACGCCTCTTGACAATGCTTCACCCGATCTGGGAATCATCTGATTATTGATTATTGAATTGAAAAATTTAATTTATAAGGAAGAATCTCTTTATAATATGATTATGATTGTAACGTAATATAATCCCTCTAAATTTAAATAATATCAAGTAGTAATTGGCCAATGATACAACGGGCTTGTGTCGGTCATAGCCTTCCAACATGATAGAAAGTAGTTCTTATTTTTGAATCATTGTCGGTTCGTGCTACAGCCGAGGGCTTTGATTTCGAAATAAGAAATACTTGTCTATTACATAGAGATGTGTACATTGAATAAGAATCTAAAGGTCGGCCGTGCTACAGCCGTGGGCCTTTGGGGACTGATTCAATTGTACGGAATGTTGGGTTAGACTTGACTTAGAATATTGAGTTTGTCGTGCTACAACCGAGACTCAATTATTCAAGAGGCTAAAGTTTGATTAGGGAATAATATGAGATGTAATTGACAAGAGTTGTCTGCCTATTGAACATTACATGGCGGTTCGTGCTACAGCCGGGGTCGTGTAATGGAATGTAGGATCCCTATTCTCACTAGCATTATGAATGCTTAATTTTTCACGTAGGGGGTTGAATAAATTAAGAAAACTAGTGGGAGCCACTTATGAATAAAGACCCGATTCATATAGTGTTTTGAAATGAAATCGAATATTTGCTAAGTGTTGTTATGTGTTTATCATTTACAGATTTACTTTGTACATTATGTCTTCTGCACTATCACTCAGGAGCATACTAGATGCTCACAAATTAACTGGTCCTAATTATGCTGACTGGCTTCGAAACTTGAGAATTGTTCTCAGGATTGAGAAGCTGGAATACGTGATTGACTCACCTAAGCCTACTGAACCTGCTAGTGATGCACATAATGATGAACATGTTGTGTATCGTAAGTGGATATATGATGCAAATGTTGCTCAATGCATCATGCTAGCTTCCATGAACATTGAGCTACAGAAGCAACATGAGCATATGGATGCTCACACTATCCTAATGCATCTACAAGAGTTGTATGATGTGCCGGGGAGGACAGCTCGATATGAGATATCGAAGGAGCTGTTCGGTTGTAGGATGTCTGAGGGATCATCTGTGAATGACCATGTACTTAAGATGATCAATTTGATTGAACGTCTTGGACAACTTGGTTTTTCCATGGATGGGGAGCTGAGTCAAGACTTGGTCTTGCAATCGCTTCCGAGTTCGTTCTCGCAGTTTGTTGTGAACTTTCACATGAATAAGTTGGATGTCAGCCTGCCTGAACTCCACAACATGTTGAAGACTGCGGAATCGAATTTTCCCCTAAGAAGAGTTCTGTTCTTCTAATTGGTGAAGGTTCCAATCCTAAGAAAAGGAAGAGGAACTCTTCCAAGAAGAAGAAAGTAGGTGAAGAAAAGCCGGTTCCACCAAAAGCTGAAGACCCCGAGAGCAAAGTTGTTTGCTTTCACTGTAACAAGGTGGGGCACTGGAAGAGGAACTGCAAGGTTTACCTTGTAGAATTGAAGAAGAAGAAGGGTAGTGAGACTACCGCTTCTGATTCAGGTATGTTCATGATAGAAGTGAATATGTCATTTCTACTTGGGTATTCGATACCGCCTGTGGTTCTCATATCTGCAATTTGTTGCAGGGACCAAGGAGAAGTAGGACTCTTGAGGAAGAGGAGGTGATTCTACTGATGGGAAATAGAGCAAGAGTTGCTGCTGAAGATGTAGAATCATTTCATTTACATAGGCCTACGGGCAAGACTATTGTTTGAAATAATTGTTATTTTGTTCCCTCGATTATGAGGAATATTATTCCCATGTTAGACTTGGCTGGATTTTCATTTATTATTGAGAATAATTAATGTTCTATTCTTAGAGATAATATTCTTTATGGACGTGGTACTTTAAATAATGGTCTGTATAAATGTGACATAATTTACTTCAGATTGAACAAACTAATAAAAGAAAAGGGATGATGAAAATCTCATTTTATAGTGGCACTGCAGTCTCCATTTAGTAGACATGGAGAGAGGGCTGCAAATTTGCTAGGAATGGTACACACAGATGTATGTGGACCAATGTCTACGCATGTCATGGGTGGATTTTCATACTTCATTACTTTCATAGATGATAGATCTAGATTCGGATATGTGTTTGATGAAACACAAGTCTGAGGCCTTTGAAAAGTTCAAAGAATATAAGTATGAAGTGGAGAAACAACCAAACATAGTATTATAACTCTTCGATCAGATCGAGGTGGTGAATACTATAATGGAGTGTTTCTAGATTATCTCAAAGTAAATGGTATAGTCACCCAGTGGACTCCTCCAGATTAGTATCTGAAAGGAGAAATTGAACTTTATTAGACATAGTTCGGTCCATGATGAGCTATGCAAATCTTCCAGTATTCCTATAGGGTTATGCATTGGAAACCTCAGCATATTTACTGAATAAGGTGCCTTCCAAAATCTGTTCCTCAAACTTCGTATGAGATATGGAAAGAAAGGAAACCGAGTCTTAAATACGTTAAGATTTGGGGATGTCCAGCTTATGTCAAGTAAGTTGACCCAGATAAAATGGAATATCGATCCGTAAAATGTAGTTTTGTGGGATATCCTAAAGAGACTTTAGGGTATTACTTTTGCACCGATCATCGGGTGTTTGTCTCCAGACATGCTACCTTCTTGGAAAAGGAGTTTATCCTTGAAGGAAACAGTGGGAGCAAAATTGAACTTGATGAAGTTCAAGAAGCACAAACTACTACGGATCAAGTGGAAACACCTGTTCTGACTGAACAACCTTTTGTGGAACAGCTCATTCATAGATCAGGGAGAGTGTCTCGCCAACCTGAGAGGTATTATGGCCTTGTCATTGAGAATGACAATGAGTTGTCGATCATTGATAATGTCGACCCTGTGACCTATAATAAGGCTATGAGTAGTGTTGACTCAGAGAAATGGAATAGTGCCATGAAATCCAGAATGGAATCTATGTATATGGTATACAAAAGATAGATTATAGCAGATGGCCAGGTGGAGACCTATAAGGCCAGGCTTGTGGCAAAAGGATTCAAACAAAGGCAATGGATTGACTTTGATGAAACTTTTTACCTGTAGCCCTGTTAAAATCAGTTCGGATTTTGCTTGCGATTGCTGCTTACTACGACTATGTGATCTGGCATATAGCCAGATGGTTTTCTTTCCAAGGGAAAATAAAACCTAGTGTGTAAGCTACTGCGAACCATATGTGGTTTAAAGCAAGCTTCTCGAAGATGGAACATTCGTTTTGATGAGACAATCAAAAAGTTTGATTTTATCAAAAATGCAGATGAACCATGCGTCTACAAAAGGGTTAGTGGGAGCGCGGTAACATTTCTTGTATTGTATTGAATTAGAGTTGACACACATAACAACATAGCAGACCCACTCACAAAGCTACTTTATGAAAGTCACTTTGATCGTCATAATGACAGGATGGGTATTAGATACCAGAGTGATTGGCTTTAGTACAAGTGGGAGATTGAAAGGAATATGTCCTAAGTCCAATCATGTATTAGGATTTAGGAATAACTTTTATGTAATCTGTTTTGATTTCATTGATATTAATAAAGACTTGTTTTGCTTTTATTACGGGCTTTATCTATTTAAGTGTTTAAATAAGATATACCATAGTTTAGAGTAAAAGCTTTTTATGGATTATGATGAGATCATAATAGTGAGACCTAAAAAGATGATAACTCTAAACTTAAATAGTTCCTGGTCATAGGATTACTAACTGGTAATTAATAATCCGCAAAGATCGGTACATACTATGCTTGCTTCATTATGAAGGATGTCTGTTCTCATAGACATTTGTGTGGTGACACTATAGCTAGTATGTAGGTGCTTATTATAGAATAAGTTTACTAAACATGACTCGCCCAGCTGAACAACTGATGGAGTTCACTCACGTGTCAGCAGTTGTTCGCTTAGTGATAGTTGTACAAGTATCCTTAGACATGAGGTCATCATAGTCATCTTGTGTACACTGAACTATGATTTGGTTTAGTTCTTAGTCTCCAGGGACAATTATTAGGGCTCTTCTGGGTATAGGAATTTGTACACGAAGATAGTGTATGATCAATAAAGGATCTACCCCTTCCAGTGAAGGAAACGAATGTTCAAGGCTGATCCACTTATGCTAGTTCAGGAATCTCTCGCCAGAGTGAATGAAATTAAAAAGGAGTTTCTAATTTGCATAGAACTAAGCATAGTAAATGGTAAGCAAGTGATTAAATTAGATAGGCTTGACACGAGATCCGTGCCTTGTATTTAATCGGGACATTGTAGGGTAGAAGGAGTTTATTGTACGGTAACTATTCACTGACAGGTTCTTGGTATTCTAAGCAGTGAATTCATATTATCCGGATAGTCGCGATATGTTGAGAAGCATCACTCACGATGTAGAATAAATGTGATTAATTAATTACTCATATTTAATAAATTAGAGAATTTATATAAATAATGATAAAATAGTTTTATTATTATTTATTTCTACTACCGGCTTAATATTGAACCTACAGGGTCACACCATAAAAAGAGAATGATTTAATGGTGGAGGAATTAATTAATAATGGCTAATAATTATTTATTTATGAAATAAATAATTAATTGGCAAATTTAATAATTGATTAAATGAGATTTGATTGATTATAAATTAATTAAGAAAAGTTCTTAATATTATTAATTAAGAATTTAATTTTTGGAAATTAAATCAAGAGAGAGAATTATTTCTAAAGTGTTTAGAAAAAGGATTGATGATTAAAAGGTGTTTTAATTATTAATGAGAATAATAAATGGGATAATAATAATATTATTTATGGGAAAATTTCAGCTGAAAATTTTGCCTATAAATACACTATTATAGACCCTATTTTATTCCAACCCACATCGAACCCGAAAACCCAAAAAGTTTGGAAAACCCAATTCTCTCCACCTCCTTCCTCCTCCTTAACATCGTTTTCTTGGTGGATACCGGTGGAGTGCTTCACATTTGAGGAGCAACTGCTAAGGATCTCTGATCGTTGTCTCCGAATTATTTTAAAAGGTTAGATTCGATCCCTCGAATTTTTATTCACGATTTATATGCTTTTATTTGAATTTTATATGTGCAAAAGTGTTTTACCATGACCCCGCTGCGTTTAAAATCCAACACTCACTCCACTTACTCAAGTCACTTAGTTATGCTAAACTTGTCAAAACTCCTAATATTGACCTCATAACTCGAAGTGCCTTTTCTAAACCATTAAATTCCTATTGACCCTGACCTAGGCCCTACACTCTACTGACCTTATACTATCTTACAACTATGATGGTCAACCTAGGCCTCACTCATAAGTGCTCTAAACCTAAATGTTAAGTGAATGTGCTCATTATGGTGATTTCAGAATGACATCAATGGTTTCTTGAGTACAATTGACACCCTTACACCTCAATTTTCCTCCCAAACTTCTACACTAGACTCTTCTGATCATAAGGTAACTCCAAAACTTGGTGTGACTCAAAGAACTACCATGGGTGTTCCTAGGACTAAGCTTAAAGTCCAAGGTTCCCATGTTTTCTGGACAGAAAAGTGTCATGTTTTGCACTAACTTGTGATACATGATTCTAACTCAATTGATATGAACAATGGCTGGAAACACACCTCTGCACTCCCTCTAAATAAGGCCAATAAAGGCCTAGTGAGGGCCTACCCATGACATGGTCAAAACTCCTCATTTCTAGGTTGTGGAAAAACTGTTCCCTGCTGGACAGATTTAGTGTTTTCACTCGTGCACCTAACCAAACAACCTACAAACCTCTAACAAACATCTGGAAACTGAACTATACCCCTAGTACTAGCTTCTGGTGACTTGGGCCTCAAAGTGCATTATAATGACAAGGTCAAATCTCATCCTAAACCTCATGTTACCAAACTGAAAATCTACAGAATTTAATGTACCCTTTCCACTATAATTTCTCACTTGACAAACCAAACCAAACATCAACCAAAACCCAAACTATCCCTCAACTAAGTTAACCTACTGAACTAACACTCCCACACACAATATTGGCTTAGTGGAGATCATCCTAACCTAAAGTGTAATATAGAAAAACAAGAGTCAAAATAATATACTAATTACAAGTCATCACAATTTCGAAAATAACAACTTAAATCCTCCATAAATCTATGAATCAAAATCACTTAACAATGAGCACATATCATAATTAATATCCTAACTTAACTGAAATTAGAGATTATTAAAAAATATCAATCCAAATAATCAAGAACTTTCGGAAATCATGAGTTGAACCTAAACATGCATGCTTTTCGAACTTACAAGCCAAAAAAAATATGGTTTCCATATAAATTTCATCATAGAATCAACATGCAAGCCTAGAATTAACCATTACTAATATGATCACTTAGGATGCAAAGAGTTTTATCAAGTTTTTATTTCCAAAACCAAGCTATTATCACATAAACACACAAAAATCAACAAGGCAACAAGAACACCATCCATTCGGCTCCTAACATGTCATGGCCGAATGGATTAGGGTGAAAACAACATTTGCACAAGTGTGACACACTCATGCCTATCCATTCTCAACCCCATGATAATATATCTCATGGTGAAAGACTTAGATTTACAAGAATCAAGGGTGTTCACTTTGAGTTTAACAAAACACTACCATGCAAGATTGAAACATAGATTTTTCATCATAAACTCTTTGGACTATAAATGAACAATATATGGGAAGTGAGAGTACTCAATGGAGGGTGGATGTTTAAATGAAAAATGAAGGAAAAATGGGGGAGGGGTCTTCGGCCGAGAGAGAGCCGAGAGAGGGGGAAGGGAGGAGAGGAGGGAGAGTGAGTGTGATGTGGTGGTGAGAATGATCAACACTTGCCTTGGGTTTTCTGTTTTAATTTGACTAAAATGTGAATGGAATTGAGAATTGACAAAAGTGACCTTCTAGCAAGCTTGTGACAATTTGCATGCAAGGATAAAGAAGTAACTTGGTTAGTGAAATAGTAGTTAGTGGGATTGGAATTTCCAAGTTTGCCCTTAACTTGAATTGGGAGGAAAATACATGCATGGGCAACTAAGTAAATTGCAAATTAAAAAATTAACTAATCTATGTAAAATAATTTCTATAAATATAATTACACTTCCATAAATCACAAAATATATATTATAAAATTGCTTATAATTTTAGAAATTTAATGATATATGATTTGAAAATTTGTTGTTAAAAGATTTTAAAAATCGATTTTTCATATAGAATGAAATAATTTTGATTATCATTTAAAAATACTAAATAATAAGATTTTCCTTTCAAATTTTTTTATATAAACTAATACATTAAACACTTAATTTATATGCACTCAACATATAGATCACCTACATTTATAATTCCATAAAATTTAAATCTCAATTATAAACACACAATTATATATAAATAGGGTTTAGAAATATCGGTTGTAACATCCACTCCCCCTTAAAGGATTATGTCCTCAGAATCTAGGAGAATAAGTGAGGATACCGGCTACGCATATCCGACTCTAGTTCCCACGTCGACTCTTCAACCTTGGGATTTCTCCAAAGTACTCTTACCAACTTGACCAACTTATTTCTAAGACTCTTCTCTTGCCAGTCGAGTATTTTGACAGGTTGTTCCATAAATGACAGGTCTTCCTGAATCTCTATAGGTTCATACTCTATCACATGGTTGGCATCAGGATTATACTTCTTAAGCAATGACACATGAAACACATTATGCACATGCTGATACTGAGGCGGTAAAGCTAATTCATAGGCCACCTTCCCTACTTGACTCAAAATTTCAAAAGGACCAATATATCTAGGCGCTAACTTCTCTTTCTTGCCAAATCTACACAATCCTTTCCTCGGTGATACCTTCAGTAATACGACTTCACCTACTTGGAATATGATATCCTTACGAGCAGGGTCTGCATACTTTCTTTGCCTATCTTGAGCAGCAAGTAATCTCTTCTGAATCAACTTGACTGTCTCATGTATTTGTTGCACCAATTCTGGGCCTAAAATGTTTCCTTCTCCCACTTCATCCTAACTGGTTGGTGATCTGCATTTCCATACGTATAAAGCTTCGTATGGTGGCATGCCAATACTGGTGTGATAGCTGTTGTTATAGGAGAATTCTACCAATGGCAAGTGGTCGTCCCAGCTTCCTGTAAAATCAATTACACAACTATGCAACATGTCTTCACTTGTTTGAATTATCCTTTCGCTTTGATCATCAGTCTGCGAATGATATGCCGTACTCATGTTTAACTTTGTGCCAAGACTTTCTTGAAATTGCTTCCAGAATCTCGAGTTAAATTGTGGATCTCTATCCGAAACTATCGATACAAGTACACCATGTCGTAGTACTATTTCACGCACATACTGATGAACCAATCTGTCCAATGAAGACCTTTCATTAATTGGAAGAAAATGTGCCGACTTCGTAAGGCGATCAACTATAACCCATATAGCGTCATGTCCGGATTTTGTTCGTGGTAATCCTACTATAAAGTCCATGGCAATGTTCATGGTATCAAGCCTAAGAATTCTATCTGGAAGAAGATCAAGAAGATCATCCATCAAAAGAATTATGAAGAATCTTGGAGTTAAATAAGTCTATTTTGGGAAAAAATGTTCTAAGTTAAGATCTCTACAGGTCACGGATTTAGTGTTATAGAGAAGTCATTCGAGAACTTCAGAATGAATTATAGAGAACTCAGGAAAGCTACTAGAGAACTCCGAGATATCGACAAGCCAAATTGAAGACATGAAGATTGGAGATATCGACAAGTCATTTCTTCACTAGAGAAATAAGAGTTATCGACAAGTAAAAATTCATTAAAGAACTCTGAGTTATCGATAAATCAAATTTCACTAGAGAACTCAGAGATATCGACAAGTCAAATTTGACTAGAGAACTCTGAGTTATCGACTAGTCAAAAACTCACTAGAGAACACAGAGATATCAATAAGTCAAAGTGAAGATATGAATATTAAAGATCTTGACAAGCCAAATCCTCTTATAGAGAATTCAGAGACCTCTACAAGTCAAATCATCTATGGAGTATTAGAGATCTCGATAAGTCATTATACTTATCGAGATGTGAAGACCTCTATATGCCTAACTGGAGATCTCGAGGTAAAATCTCAAAGTATAATTTACAGACTAGTTCAATATCCAAGATTTACAATCAACAAACAATCCAACCAGTTGGATTGACAAGCCTATAAAAAGCAGCTTGAAGAGTGTGCAAGATAAAGGGTAAAGATTAACTGACAAAGGAAGATCAAGATTAACACAGTATGTAAAGATATGCTAATCCAGAAATGGAAGATATACTTTTCCTAAAATGGAAATGATTAATGACAGTTTATTAAAGTGAATAGCATCTCTTATTGTACATTGTATAAACCAGCAGTTAACTAGAATATACAGTTAACACCGGTCCTTTGTTAGAAAGTAACAATTGGATCAGAAATTCTTGTATTTTCTCTCAAGTAGAAGCTAAGCTCGTTATCAATAAATAGCCTAGAAATTTTGTAGCAAAATATTCTTAATTTTAATATGAAAGTGAGTTTTGAAAGATTTATGTTATTCATAGTTGCATGTTTAATTTATGTTATAACACATCTTACTGTAAGATTTGATTTACTTTGTTCAAAACCAAAACAATAGTTCAAGAAAAGCATAAAAACAATAAAACACATTCACCCCCTGTGTGTAATTCATTATCTAACAAGTGGTATTAGAGCCAAATCTAAAATTAAACAGATTCAAGATCTTGGAAGAATGAATACACAGAAGATCAGTAGCATCAAAATTCCTACCTTTGACAAAGCTAACTACACTCTTTGGAAAAAGAAAATGTTGTTGTTTATCTGGATGGCCAATCCACTCTATATTCAGATTCTCAAAAATGGGCCCTTCACTCCTATGGTTAGAGTTGAGGAATCTACAGATGGTGATATGGTTATTCCAGCTCATTATGCTCTAAAAGACCCTTCTGAGTACTCTGAGCCTGAGAAAGAAAAAGTCTCCCTAGATAGTGGCTTGCAACTGATATTGACAGAGTCACTTGACAATGTAATGTACAACAACTTTGTCAACTGTGACACTGCCAAGCAGATCTTGGAAAAGATTGAAATACTCTGTGAGGGAACTGAGGAAGTTGGATCTAATCAAAGAAGGATACTGATTTCACAATATGAGGGTTTCATGGTCAAGCCAAAAGAAAGTATCACTGATGTGTTTGAAAGGTTCAATAAGCTGATAAATGACTTACAGCTCCATGACAAATGCTATGAAGCTGAAGAAGTGAATCTGAAATTTTTGCTTACACTTCCTGACCATTTGGAACAAAAAATTTCTGCAATCGGAGAAGGTAGAGATCTAAGCAGGATAATACTGGAAGTTCTTTATGGAATCTTAAAAACATGTGAATTAGAAATGATTCAAAGAAAATCATTAAGAGCTGGTCAAGGGCATGTTGTAGATGGTTCAAGTGCTCTAATTGTCATTGAAAGCCAGACCTCTAATGATGAGCCAAGATCCCAAACTCCAGTTGCCTCAACAAGTGAGCAAAGAACAAATGATTCATAAGAACAAGTAATTCTGGAATTGGAAGAAGATGAGTTCTACACCTTGGATGAACTTGATGAGCTTGATCAGTCAATGGCCTATCTGGCAAGAAAGTTCTCTAACATTATAGTAAAAAAGCCAAGATTCTTCAAGGGTAAAGGACAATCATTCAACAAAGACAGCAGCTGGAAAAGAAAAGAGAAGTACACATCTGATAGCAAAAATGGTTACAAAATTGGATCTGTTGACAGATCAAATGTCACACCCCAAATTTAACAAAAGACACTCTACGAATAATTATAATAGTTAATACACCGAATGCAAGATCTTACAGTTTAGGGTTTGGAACAGCCCAATACTATTAACTATTATAACCTGATTTCAATATCGAGTCCTCACACAAAACGATCACCAATCTACCTGAGTTCGAACATACGAATCGGCATCACAAGTCTTACATGTTGTCTTCTTGAATCTAACCATATCTGCTAGCTGAAATATCAGGGTGAAAGCAAGTAGTGAGCCAAATGCTCAACAAGTGCTATCATATACATAACAAGAATAATAACAATGGAAATGAATGATTCAACAATATAGTAACAAGAGATAAACTTTCAGGGTGATGGCATCTTTTATTTGTAACAAAACAATTCAAAACCATTTCTTTATCAAAACCATTTTATGACGCTACGGATTACAGCCGGTGATTAGCCGCGAAGTAATCCTGAACCTCGCTGGGTTCTAGAACATTAATGGGATCCCTAAGCAACTTTTAAGCCTATAATTTAAAAGTGGAAAGGACTTGCGTCTCAGTCCAGGTCCACTATTTAAAGAAAACATTCGTCCCCCTTTGGGACTAAAAATCCACTTTTAACTTTTTATTTTAAAAATTGATGCTAAGTGACGGTTAATTTCTTAAATAGTGAACGTATTTATCAAGGGTTCTAGATCAACTTCGAAGCACATGGAATAGGTTCAATAAACTTTAAGGCCATGATCAATTAGACTAATACCTTATCGAATGGAATTGCAAAGTTTTTATTCACAAGGGATTTGGTATTGTGGTTTAACAGGGTTATTGGATAGTATAAAGGAACTAAGTCAAATTAGGTTCAATGTAGTGGTTCAGATAAGACATAGGTATTAAAATATAAGGAAGGTAAGCATCAATTCAAAGTATAACAGGGTATCATGGTTTAAGGATGAATAGAGTTATCAAGCATACATGAACAACTTTGAGGAATAACTGACTTTTAGGTGTCGAGGTATGGTTACCAAGTATAACTTATACAGGGTTCAGCATCACCATTACTTTGGTATACTAGCATGGTATAAATTTTGAATTACCTGCATACCAATCTCCAAGTAAAGTTAAACTACTTGCAATAGATACTTGAGAGTTAATGGCATTTGTATATGATACGAAAGATAGATTTGAAACCACCTGGGTCATGTATACATGTATATCAAGGTGAATTTGAATACTTGCATCATATATAAAAGCTAGGTTAACACACACTTGCAGTGTAAACAAAAAAAAATAGGTTGAAACACTTGCCTTGAGAAAGGCTTGACTTGACTGACAGGTGGGAGCAACTGGGAGCTTTACTCGACTTTAATGGAAAGTTTAACCTCGTCTCGAGAGCCTACACAAAATAATAATAACCTCATTATAATATATTCTCACTAACTAAACCTAATTATAAACCGAAATTAGGCACATTGGCACTTAGGCCTATATACACATGCATTCTTACAATAACCTTATAAGCATAATAGATCACATAGCCACATATGCTCATATAACACATTTAAATATATAATAATACATCAACACACTATATTGCATCACTAAGTTTGGATGAACTCACTCCACTTACTCAAGTCACTTAGTTATGCAAAACTTGTCAAAACTCCTAATATTGACCTCATAACTCGAAGTGCCTTTTCTAAACCATCAAATTCCTATTGACCCTGACCTAGGCCCTACACTCTACTGACCTTATACTATCTTACAACTATGATGGTCAACCTAGGCCTCACTCATAAGTGCTCTAAACAAAAATGTTAAGTGAATATGCTCATTATGGTGATTTCAGGATGACATCAATGGTTTCTTGAGTACAATTGACACCCTTACACCTCAATTTTCCTCCCAAACTTCTACACTAGACTCTTCTGATCATAAGGTAACTCCAAAAATTGGTGTGACTCAAAGAACTACCATGGGCGTTCCTAGGACTAAGCTTAAAGTCCAAGGTTCCCATGTTTTCTAGACAGAAAAGTGTCATGTTTTGCACTAACTTGTGACACATGATTCTAACTCAATTGCTATGAACAATGGCTGGAAACACACCTCTGCACTCCCTCTAAATAAGGCCAATAAAGGCCTAGTGAGGGACTACCCATGACATGGTCAAAACTCCTCATTTCTAGGTTGTGGAAAAATTGTTCCCTGCTGGACAGATTTAGTGTTTCCACTCGTGCACCTAACCAAACAACCTACAAACCTCTAACAAACATCTGGAAACTGAACTATACCCCTAGTACTAGCTTCTGGTGACTTGGGCCTCAAAGTGCATTATAATGACAAGGTCAAATCTCATCCTAAACCTCATGTTACCAAACTGAAAATCTGCAGAATTTAATGTACCCTTTCCACTATAATTTCTCACTTGACAAACCAAACCAAACATCAACCAAAACCCAAAATATCCCTCAACTAAGTTAACCTACTGAACTAACACTCCCACACACAATAATGGCTTAGTGGAGATCATCCTTACCTAAAGTGTAATATAGAAAAACAAGAGTCAAAATAATATACTAATTACAAGTCATCACAATTTCGAAAATAACAACTTAAATCCTCCATAAATCTATGAATCAAAATCACTTAACAATGAGCACATATCATAATTAATATCCTAACTTAACTCAAATTAGAGATTATTAACAAAAATCAATCCAAATAATCAAGAACTTTCGGAAATCATGAGTTGAACCTAAACATGCATGCTTTTCGAACTTACAAGCCAAAAATAATATGGTTTCCATATAAATTTCATCATAGAATCAACATGCAAGCCTAGAATTAACCATTACTAATATGATCACTTAGGATGCAAAGAGTTTTATCAAGTTTTTATTTCCAAAACCAAGCTATTATCACATAAACACACAAAAATCAACAAGGCAACAAGAACACCATCCATTCGGCTCCTAACAAGTCATGGCCGAATGGATTAGGGTGAAAACAACATTTGCACAAGTGTGACACACTCATGCCTATCCATTCTCAACCCCATGATAATATATCTCATGGTGAAAGACTTAGATTCACAAGAATCAAGGGTGTTCACTTTGAGTTTAACAAAACACTACCATGCAAGATTGAAACATAGATTTTTCATCATAAACTCTTTGGATTATAAATGAACAATATTTGGGAAGTGAGATTACTCAATGGAGGATGGGTGTTTAAATGAAAAATGAAGGAAAAATGGGGGAGGGGTCTTCGGCCGAGAGAGAGCCGAGAGAGGGGGAAGGGAGGAGAGGGAGAGTGAGTGTGATGTGGTGGTGAGAATGATCAACACTTGCCTTGGGTTTTCTGTTTTAATTTGACTAAAATGTGAATGGAATTGAGAATTGACAAAAGTGACCTTCTAGCAAGCTTGTGACAATTTGCATGCAAGGATAAAGAAGTAACTTGGTTAGTGAAATAGTAGTTAGTGGGATTGGAATTTCCAAGTTTGCCCTTAACTTGAATTGGGAGCAAAATGCATGCATGGGCAACTAAGTAAATTGCAAATTAAAAAATTAACTAATCTATGTAAAACAATTTCGATAAATATAATTACACTTCTATAAATCACAAAATATATATTATAAAATTGCTTATAATTTTAGAAATTTAATGATATATGATTTGAAAATTTGTTGTTAAAAGATTTTAAAAATCGATTTTTCATATAAAATGAAATACTTTTGATTATCATTTAAAAATACTAAATAATAAGATTTTCCTTTCAAAATTTTTTATATAAACTAATACATTAAACACTTAATTTATATGCACTGAACATATAGATCACCCACATTTATAATTCCATACAATTTAAATCTCAATTATAAACACACAATTATATATAAATAGGGTTTAGAAATATCGGTTGTAACATCCACTCCCCCTTAAAGGATTATGTCCTCAGAATCTAGGAGAATAAGTGAGGATACCGGCTACGCATATCCGACTCTAGTTCCCACGTCGACTCTTCAACCTTGGGATTTCTCCAAAGTACTCTTACCAACTTGACCAACTTATTTCTAAGACTCTTCTCTTGCCAGACGAGTATTTTGACAGGTTGTTCCATAAATGACAGGTCTTCCTGAATCTCTATAGGTTTATACTCTATCACATGGTTGGCATCAGGATTATACTTCTTAAGCAATGACAGATGAAACATATTATGCACATGCTGATACTGAGGCGGTAAAGCTAATTCATAGGCCACCTTCCCTACTTGACTCAGAATTTCAAAAGGACCAATATATCTAGGCGCTAACTTCTCTTTCTTGCCAAATCTAGACAATCCTTTCCTCGGTGATACCTTCAGTAATACGACTTCACCTACTTGGAATATGATATCCTTACGAGCAGGGTATGCATACTTTCTTTGCCTATCTTGAGCAGCAAGTAATCTCTTCTGAATCAATTTGACTGTCTCATGTATTTGTTGCACCAATTCTGGGCCTAAAATCTTTCCTTCTCCCACTTCATCCCAACTGGTTGGTGATCTGTATTTCCATACGTATAAAGCTTCGTATGGTGGCATGCCAATACTGGTGTGGTAGCTGTTGTTATAGGAGAATTCTACCAATGGCAAGTGGTCATCCCAGCTTCCTGTAAAATCAATTGCATAACTACGCAACATGTCTTCACTTGTTTGAATTATCCTTTCGCTTTGACCATCAGTCTGCAAATGATATGCCGTACTCATGTTTAACTTTGTGCCAAGACTTTCTTGAAATTACTTCCAGAATCTCGAGTTAAATTGTGGATCTCTATCCGAAACTATCGATACAAGTACACCATGTCGTAGTACTATTTCACGCACATACTGATGAACCAATCTGTCCAATGAAGACCTTTCATTAATTGGAAGAAAATGAGCCGACTTCGTAAGGCGATCAACTATAACCCATATAGCGTCATGTCCGGATTTTGTTCGTGGTAATCCTACTATAAAGTCCATGGCAATGTTTTCCCACTTCCATTCTGGAATCTTTAAGGGCTGAATTAATCCACTTGGTCTTTGATGTTCTGCCTTCACTTTCTGACAAGTATAGCACTTCACAACCCATTCTGCTACTTCTTGCTTCATATTTGGCCACCAAAAGTTCTGCTTCAAGTCCTGGTACATCTTGGTGCTTCCCAGATGGATTGAAAATCTAGAATTGTTAGCTTCTTGCAATATCTCATTCTTCAATTCAGTCACATGAGGAATCCAAATTCTTGAGGAAAACATTAGTATACCTTGTTCATCCCTTTGAGTACAAATCTCTTCTCCTGTCAGTTGATTATTCTCCTGTTTCATCACTTCTTCCTGACATTTCTTTATCTTTTCCAACAATGTTGGCTGAAAAGTTATAGTATGACAAATCTCTTCAACTTTTCCGCAACCACAAAGTTCTAATTCAAATCTCTTAATTTCTTCAGATAATTCCTTTGGTATTGCTACCATATTCAACCTCTCTTTCCTACTAAAAGCATCAGCTAACACGTTCTCCTTTCCTGGATGATAATTTATCGAGCAATCATAGTCTTTAATTAACTCTAACCATCTCTTTTGCCTCATGTTGAGCTCCTTTTGAGTGAAAATATACTTTAAACTCTTATGATCCGTGTAGATCTCACACCTTTCTCCGTAAAGGTAATGTCTCCAAATCTTAAGTGCAAATACTATAGCTGCTAATTCCAAGTCATGTGTAGGATACTTCAAATTATGTGGTTTTAGTTGTCGTGATGCATACGCAATCACCTTGTTATGTTGCATTAACACACAGCCCAGACCTTTATGTGAGGCATCACTAAAAATCATAAAGTCTCCTTGATTGTTTGGTAATACTAACACCGGGGCTATAACCAACCTCTGCTTCAATTCTTGAAAACTATCTTCACATTCTGCATTCTATTCAAATTTCTGATTCTTCCTAGTCAACTTAGTCAACGGCGTGGTGATTTTCGAGAAATCTCGCCAATCCTAGGAAACTTCGCACTTCCGTAGGTGTCTTTGGTCTCTCTCAACTCATAATTGCCTCAATCTTTGTCGGATCCACTTTGACTCCTTCACTTCCAATAACATGTCCCAAAAATTGAACTTCCTTTAACCAGAACTCGCATTTAGAAAACTTGGCGTACAAACTTCTCTTGTCGAAGTATCTCCATTACTATCCATAGATGCTGCATATGTTCTTCTTCTGACTTTGAATATATAAGAACATCATCAATGAATACCACTACAAACTTGTCCAAATACTTTTTAAATACTCGGTTCATCAGATCCATAAATACTGCAGGGGCATTAGTCAACCCAAAAAGCATCACTAAGAATTCATAATGTTCGTATCTTGTCCTGAATGCTATCTTCGGGATGTCATCAGTTTTGATCTTCAATTGATGGTATCCTGATCTTAAATCAATCTTGGAAAAACACTTAGCTCCTTTCACCTGATCAAATAAATCAGTTATCCTTGGTAACGGGTAACAGTTCTTAATCGTCATCTTATTCAACTCCCGATAGTCTATGCATATTCTTATGCTTCCATTTTTCTTCTTTACAAATAGAACAGGTGTTCCCCATGGAGACGTACTTGGCCGTATCACTCCTTTGTCCAACAATTCTTGTAGCTGGCTCGCCAACTCTTTCATTTCTGCTGGTGCCATTCTATAAGGTGCCTTCAAAACTGGTTCCGTGCTTGGAGCAAGGTTGATCTCAAACTCAATTTATCGATCTGGCGGTAAACTTGGTAGTTCATCTGGAAATACATCTGGAAATTCGTTGACTACGGGAATATCTTCCATGCTGAGGCTCTCTATTTCTGAATCTACTACATAGGCTAGGAACGATTCGCAACCTTTCGTAAGCAATTTCTTAGCCCGGACGATTGTAAGAAACAGTCGCTCTTGCCTCTGACCCTTAAATATTACTTTTTCTCCATTCTCCATCTTTAAATACACTTTCTTAGATTTACAATTTATCTGAGCATTATTCTCTCCTAACCAATCCATGCCTAAGATTATATCAAACTCCCCTAACTTGAAAAGTATCAAGTTTGCTGAAATTTATGTCCCGAAATATCAATCTCACACTTAGGACATAATTGACTCATATGAATCTTCCCTTGGTTCGCAATTACCACATCTATTACCTCGTTCAAGGTCATTTTATCACATTTAAGTTTATCAACAAAAGTTTCTAATATAAAAGATCTAGTAGCTCCAGAATCAATCAATACCTTAGCTTCAACATTATTCATTAAAATTTTACCTGCTATCACCTCAGAATTTTGAACAACGTCCTTCATCTTTAAATCAAATGTCCTTGGTGTTGCTTGTGGAGTGGTGGTAGATGGTGGAGGTTGTGGCGCCCCAAAATCCGGGGTCAAGAATCTCGGAGACCACGCTATCTAAACTACTACAACAACACAACTTACACCATAATATATAAATACTCACACTTCACGACCCCACACTTATCACACACACACACACTTACAGGTTATTGTCTTGGAAATGAACCATTCATAACTAGAGTGATTTCAACCATCAAGTGATAATTATTACAACCCAGAAGTGATTAAGTCTTACCGGGGAGTAACCTTTAAGTAAGGATGGTCTGCCGGCCAAATATACATTTCTTGTTTATTACCTTACATAAGTCATACTTATAAATAAGTCGAACTAAAAACAACTGAAAACTAATCCAGCTTATTCGAACTACCTGTGGTACAACACCAAACAATCTACGGAACAGCTGGCCATTTCCTACCCGTTTCCTGGCTGTGGTTCTCATGGCAGGAATCTTGATTCACTATTGTGTTGTGTCAATTTAAGAAAACAAGTGTGAGCTATAATGCCCAACATAATAATGTACAGTATGAAAAAGACTGTATGATAACCTACGTAAGACATCATATATGATAATTATGTTTTATTTGAAAATAGTTTTGCCTTGGTTATACACACCTTCTTATGAAAACAGTTCTTTAGGGGATTTTATTATCCATCGAATACCTTAATAGGAAACCCAACACCTAGGCTTGGGTTATGGTATTGCATCACAATTCCAATTGGAAGAAATTAGGACACTCGTTGGAGCCACCGTATACGATGATCAGTCGTAATATGATAATAGTAACCTTTTCTACTAGTAAAAGGATGACACCTTCGTATCCCGGTTATCACCCTTGCCGCATTCGGGCTACGTGTCCCATTTTTGGGTATACACATACTTCACAAGTTCCTGAGTACATAGAGTATCTTCGCCTGCGGTACCTTTGGTAGTCCATCTAGCACACATAGTACCAGAGTCTACCCCTCCCTTGTCCTTTAAAAGAATTATATCAATCTCGAGAACTCGAACCACATCGAAGTTCCCCAAGCGTTTTGCTTGTTGATATGAACAGCTTATCTTACTAAGATATAAGTGTATATATGTATATACGTACTTCCGAGATTTTCGGAGGAAGTACTAAGGATGTGAGTTGACCGTTGTCAACAGATAATTAAATAAGGGGGAAAAGTTTCTCCTTGAAACTTTATTCAAAATATTAAATAAGTCGGGATAATATTCACCGACGATCTGAAATTATTCGAATGATGTTCCAATATCAGGAAGTATATTTTAAATCAAGATCTATGATTTTTAAATCAATAATAAACCCTTTATGAATAATAATTAATTAAATAATAATCGATAAATAAATAAACCTCGAATGAGTTTACTCTCTAAAAGAATATTTAAAATAATATTCTTCAACTAGTTTATGTCCACGTAGTTAATAATCTTTAATGTTTAATCAGGTATTTAGTATTTATTATTCGAACCATAAAATATAGTTGACGTAATATGATCGTTGGGACATCATTTTAATAAAAGTTCGAGGTATTTTTTAATATCTCGTAAGTGGACGTTAAGTCCCTTTAAAACGTACTATTATAGACTTGTAATCGTCCTATAATATCACCGGAATGAATCCCGGGTTTTCATCTTAAAATCCCGACCGACTCTCGGTCTTATAATCATACGTCGCGCTTAAAGCGGAATTAAATATTTTACGATATATACTTATCGTAAAACATCGCTACATTATGCGAAAAATTAACAACTACGTATCATGGTAAGCATGGTATTTATGCAATGATAGTAAAAAACTCCTTTCACAACACAACAGTAAAATGGAGTTGGGTTTGTAAACTTGCCTGGGTATCTCGAGGTGGAGGATGCTCTATGTTCCGCTCGGAAATCTATAACCATAAACACAATTCGCTTCGTTAGGTCCCGTTCTAATTTACGGCGACTCGTACTCATGTGCTACTTATTATGCACCCTCTCAACTTGTATTACCCTTATTATTTTTAAGTCATTATTCACATCATGGTCGCTTTATTTTTCTAAGTATCTTAGGTTCATTTTCATTTTCGTCGTCGGCTCCGCTTATGGATTTTACGTTTTCTAATCGCGCGGCCTCAGCTCCAATATTTTTATGGAAGTTAGAAAACTCAATATGTTACTCTCTGTAAAAATTTCATGATTTATGAACACTTTTAAGTCGACCCTTTATATTTTCAAAATTCGTAATTCGTAGCAGTTTTTGTCGCGTAAATCACTTTTAGTATAACGACCATAACTTTTGATCCATAAATCGGAATCAAGCGATTCAAGTGCCTAAAAGATCCTTATAACATTTTCTATCATAAACAAGGGTTATTTTTCAAGACACTACAGTTTAAATCTCCGGGACTTTCTGCAGAAACTTAAAGTTACGATTTATTGGTTTTAACAGAATTACGTTTACGATCGGGGTTTCGTTTACGCCCTAACTCTTAACACAACCACCAACAATTATAATTTCATCATAAACACACAAAATCCTCTCAAGAACATCATGTTCTTGAGGCAACAACAATCAACCACTTAACTAAATATCAAGATTTCATCACTACCACTTCTAAACTAGGTTTATAACTACATACTAAATGAATCTTGAAAATGAATCTTAAATAAATTTGGGCCAAAGATTTTTACCTTTCATGAAAGCTTAAGATGTGTTCTTGAGGATGGTGGAGTCTTGGAAGTGCTTGGTATGATTTTTGGAACCTAAAACCACCATGGAAATCAAGAAACCAAAGAGGAGTTACTATTCATACTATTCACTAGTGACTTTCTTGATTTTATTTCTCCCATCAAACCTTGATAAAAAGAGATGAAAGAATTTTCTTACCTTAGTTTGATCGTTAGGAAGCTTAAGAATTAATGGAATGATTTTATCATGGCTGGAACTTGAGATTTGGAATTGGATTTCTCCCTTTTTCTTGAAGTGGCCGAATAGAAGAATGAAGGGGTGGGGGGGTTTTATGCTTGCTTCTCTTGGTTGCTTCTAGGAAATGGGATGGTGATATCTTTCTATTGATTTTTATTCTTCCTAATATAGAATCCTAGGTTTATTCCTTGTTGCAAATCTTGGGGACAAATCCAAGTAGCTTGCTAGCTTACAAGCTAAACTACATGTGTTAGCTTCCTTAGCACACTATTTGGCTAGCTTGCTTGATCATCCTAAGCTTAGCTCACTATTTGATAAAGTAACCATGGTTACTTTCTTACCATGGTTAGTTAGTGCGTTACGTTTATTTAATCATTTACGTGTGCGCTCGGTCGCTTAAGCGTTTTCGTAATACTTACTCGTAAATAATTCGCGACGCAATTCCTTTCATATTTATTCCTTATATTTTGAATTATCATACTTGAATATAAATCCGTAGGGTTTTAATTTTTTAATTATATTATGATTCCCGTAATCCTCGATAAGTCATAAATACGGTCATTTTTCAAAGTTCATTTTCTTCGAAAACTAATAGCGTTTACATACACTCATTTGGTACGTATAATCATAATATCAACTCCGAAACTCATTTTCTCATGCACTATATAGTGTGAGTGCAAAAGTTTTTCCCGTCCGTCAGGGTTTCATTAAACGTTTTACAAGGTCTCAAAATTCGAGTTATAACAGTCTTCCCCTCTAACAAGGATTCCATCCCGGAATCAATTAGAAAATAAGTGGGGATATCTATTCCTCATTGCGTCTTCAAGTTTCCAAGTTGATTCCTCAACATTTTGATTTCTCCATAAGATTATAACCAGCTTCACAGTCTTATTTCTCAGCACTTGTTCTTTTTGGTCCATTATCCTTACTGGCTGCTCGATGTAGGTCAGGTCTGGTTGTAAATCTACCTGCTTGTATTCTATTACATGTCGTGCATCTGCATGGCACTTCCTTAACATGGACACGTAGAACACATTGTGCACTTGTTGCGGATTAGGAGGCAATGCAGCTCGTAAGCTAGAGGTCCTATTTTCCTCAAAATTTCAAAGGGTCCTATGAATCTGGGACTCAGCTTCCCTTTCTTCCCAAACCTCATCACTCCTTTCCACATAGATATCTTCAATAGCACAGAATCTCCTACTTCATATTCCCTATCCTTTCTAGTCTGGTTGGCGTACTTCTTTTGTCTGTCCTGAGCTGCTACCAGTCTTTTCCTGATGAGTCTCACCATTTCCCTGGTCTGTTGGACTAACTCTGGCCCTAATATCTTGTGTTCTCCAACTTCATCCAAACATAGGGGAAATCGACATCTCCTTCCGTAAAGAGCTTCATACGGAGGCATTCCTATGCTAGCGTGATAGCTGTTGTTATAAGCAAATTCGATCAGGGGTAAGTGGTCATCCCAATTTCCTTTAAAATTAATGGCACAAACCCGTAGCATATCTTCTAGGGTCTGAATAGTCCTTTCACTTTGTCCATCAGTCTGGGGGTGGTAAGCGGTACTCATGTTTAGTCTAGTGCCTACGCATTCTTGGAAGCTTTTCCAAAATTTGGAATTAAACTTTGGGTCTCTATCTGACACTATGGCTACAGGAATGCCGTGTCTCACTACAATTTCCTTCAAGTAGATATCCACCAACTTGTCTACGGTGTAGCTTTCGTTGATTGGTAGGAAGTGTGCAAACTTGGTCAATCTATCTATGATAACCCATATGGCATCGTGATTGGTCTTTGTCCTTGGTAAGCCTGTCACAAAATCCATGGCTATATGCTCCCATTTCCATTCCGGAATTTCCAGGGGTCATAATAGTCCACTAGGTCGCTGATGTTCAGCCTTCACTCTCTAGCATGTCAAGCACTTGCTGACCCGCTCTGCCACTTCTCTTTTCATTTTAGGCCACCAATAATATTCCTTAAGGTCATGGTACATCTTCATACTTCCTGGGTGGATTGAATATCTGGAGTTGTGCCCTTCGTGCAGCAGCTCATCCTTTAACTATTGCATATTTTGAATCCAAATTCGGGACGCGTACCTCATGATCCCTTTCCCGTCCTTCTCACATCTCACTTCTTCACCGGTCAATGTTCCTCTTTCTTCGCTCATCTTCTTTTCCTGACATACTCGTATCTTTTCAGTCAGCTCAAGCACTAGCTTAATCTCAAATAATCCTTCTGTTTCTTTACTGGTCGTCCTCACATCAATTTCCATTTTCTCAAATTCTTTGATCAATTCCTCAGATGTCATTATCATTTTGAGTCTTTCCCAATTGGATACCACCTCTATTTTGGCAGGGTCAACTAAAACTCCTTTTCTACTCACCATATGTCCCAAAAACTGAACTTCTCTTAACCAAAATTTGCACTTCAAGAACTTGGCATACAATTTCTCATTCCTCAAGATTTCTAAGACTATCCTCAAATGTTCTGTATGTTTTTGCTCTGTCTTTAAGTAGATCAGAATATCATCTATAAAAACTATCACACATATATCCAGGTAATTTTTGAACACTCTGTTCATCAAAACCATAAAGGCTGCGGGTGCATTGGTTAACCCAAACGACATGACTAAGAACTCATAGTGCCCATACCTAGTGCGATAAGCAGTCTTTCGTATGTCTTCCGGTTTGATTTTCAACTAGTGATATCCTGTTCTCAAATCTATTTTGGAAAAATGTACAGCTCCCTTGAGTTCGTCGAATAGGTCATCAATCCTGGGGAGAGGGTACCTATTCTTAATAGTCAGCTTATTCAGCTCTCGATAGTCTATGCATAATCTCATACTGCCGTCCTTTTTCTTTACAAACAGTACTGACGCTCCCCATGACGACACGCTGGGTCTTATCATTCCATTATCTAATAACTCTTGCAGTTGAGAAGCTAGTTCCTTCATCTCAACTAGGGCTAGCCTATATGGGGCCTTGGATATTGGTGCCGTTCCCGGTGCTAATTCTATAGCGAACTCTATTTCCCGGTCAGGTGGCAATCCTGGTAAGTTCTCTGGAAATACATCATTGAATTCGTTTACTATGGGTATGTCCTGTATATTAGGGACTTCCTTCTTGGTATCTACCACATATGCCAAATAGGCCTCGTTTCCCTTCCTTAACAATCTTTTTGCCTGTAGCATGGTCAGAAATTTATGGTTCTGTCGTTGACCTTTAAACACTACTTCTTTTTCATTTTGCACTCTTATCTTTACCCACTTCCGTTCACAATCTATTTGTGCTCTGTTGCTGGATAACCAATCCATTCCTAAGATTACATTGAATTCTCCTAACGTAAATGGGATTAGGTCAACCTCGAAGACCTTCCCTTCTAATTTCAACTTGCACTTAGGGTGTACTTGATTTACAAGAACTATTTCTTTGTTTGCTATTTCCACTTGTAATATCTCACATAAGGGTATGGCATTAAGTTTTAACTTTTAGCAAAATCTTGAGATATAAATGACTTGGTTGCTCCAGAATCAAATAGGATATTTGCATGTTTGGAATTTAACAAAAGGTTACCTGCTATCACGTCAGTGTTTCGGACAGCATCCTGAACAGTCATGTTGAAGGTCCTAGCAGCTGGGGGTCGGTTGGAGGCAGCTTTGCTCATCCCTGAGGCTGGGGGCTTCAACGTCGGGCAATCCTTTCTCATGTGTCCTACCTTCCCACATTGAAAACACGTTACATTGGGTCGGGTGCAGTTGTTGGCAAGGTGTCCGATTTGGTCACACCGGTAACATTTCAGAGGGGCTCTTGTCTTGGTACACACTCCAAGGTGTCTTCTCTTAAAGGTTTGACACTCTGGTATTGGGGCGCGGGGTTGGCTATGAAATGTGGCCCTAGATTGTCCGCCGCCCTGGCCAACACTCTCACTCGGGGCCTTTCTGAATCTGGGGCCTCGTGCAGGTTGGGGCGCCGCTCCCCTGACGAACCTGCATGGAAGGCTCCTGTTCCCAGTTCCTATTCCTTGGCTTCCCATCTTTCTCTTCCTATTGTCCTTTTCCTTCACACTTTGCTCACTGCTAGCTTCAACAATCGAGGCTTTCTGCAATAAGGTGGCATAGTCTGTCAGCTCTAACATCGCCACTCGGTTCTGTATCCACTGTTTCAGACCAAGCTAAAACCTTCGCACTTTCTTCTCTTCGGTATTCACAAACTCAGGCACAAATCTCGACAACTCAGTAAATTTGGCCTCATATTCTGCTACAGTCATCTTATCCTGTTTCAACTCCAGAAACTTAATCTCCATCTGGGTCTCCATAAACCTAGGGAAATACTTGTCTAAGAACAGTCGGGTAAATCTATCCCATGGAATCACAACATCAGTCTCTAGGTTTCGTTTGGACTCCCACCAGTAGTTAGCTTTTCCTTTTAGTATGTAAGAAGCAAAAATGGTCTTGTGTCGTTCCTCAACACCTAGTATCTCGAAGGACTTTTCTATCTCTTTGAGCCATGCCCGTGCTTCAACGGGGTCGGCCGATCCTAGAAATTCTGGGGGTTTGAGAGATTTGAAGGCCCTAAAGGTAGTAGCTGTAGTCTGTTGAGTAGCATGTGGCTGTAGTGGAATAGGTTGTTGGTTCAGATTTGCTCTTAACAGTTCAATAAATTCATTCATGGGGTTCCCTCCCTGATGGGTATCCTTAGCCTCTTCTTCTACATATTCTTCCTCATCATATTCATTATAGTCTAGATCCTCTTCACTTTCTTCATTTACTACGGGGTCAGGTTCATTCCGTTGTTGGTTAACAGATTCAGCGGGCTGTGCCCTGGTTCCTCTTCTACGTGGTGGCATTGTTCTGATAATGAAAATTGGTAAACACAGTTGCAATATTTTAAAATTTATTCATATGTAAGCATGTCATTTATTGCCTAGCAGGTTTTTATAAAGTGCAATAATATGGACATCATTTTCTTAATAACTGCTTAGATATATATTCATAAGATCTCCCACTTATAACTTGGGGACGAAAAAACTAGCCGAGTTCATACATGCCTGATTACAATACATTACTACTTGTCCTGAATACTGGAATGAAAATACATAAGCCGTGAACCCTGAAGGGCTAGGAACGCTATCTACTACTAGCTATCCTATCAAAATTGGTGACAAGTCACCTAGCCTTCTTCAAGGTCCATATCTAGTTACTAGTCCCTCAGTCACTGTCACTGCGCGTGAGGTCACACACCTTCCTCATCACTCCTGCCAACATCAGCTCTGCATCAACCACTGGGATGTATCCTCCAATTGCTGTCATCCTCATCTGAACCCTGGTACGGAGCTTGATCCAATCGATCTCTCTACGGGCTATGGCTAGGGAAGAAGCTCTGAAATCCCCTGGGTATCCAAGTCGGGTGGCTCTCTCAGCTGTCAGTGCCTAGCGTAATTCCACAATGCGAGCAGATGCCATAGTAATCTCAGCATTAAGCTGAGCCACCATCCAGTTGTGTACAGCTACATGTATGGTCGCCAGGGGTGGTAGAGGTGAATCTGGGTCGCTAGAGGATATGTCATAAGCCTCGTAGATCTGTGCAGTATCCCCTCCTCCTCATCATCATCAGTATAGGGCATAGGGCTCTAAATCCCTAGGGGTGGGGTAGGAGAGTGAATAGTCGGGTGAGGGTACATGTCTACATCCCTCCAGCCTATGCCATCTCCCTGAGTCATCTCAACGCCATTAGCTATAGGGACAGGAAGGTCAGTCTCCTTCTCTAGGACATCCTCAGTAGGGTCATCGTTTGAATTATCAATGGGTGGGTTCTCTGGCTCGGGAGTATGATCACGCTCAACAATTATAACATCATCAACAGGTTCAACCTCCCTCATAGGTTCCATTGGAACCTGACATAATTGGCAAGGTCTTACTAACTTAGAGTCGGAATTCCCTTGAGTGTAAAACTGTCAAGACTACCCGTGTAGCCCGACGACGAACTCGACTTGAGTTCTAATTGATTATTTTATTATTCCTATGTCTACGTATTTTATGTCCTATCGTTTCCAAGATTTGATAACCTAAGGCTCTGATACCATTTCTGTGGCGCCCCAAAATCTGGGGTCAAGAATCTCGGAGACCACGCTATCTAAACTACTACAACCATACAACTTACACCATAATATATAAATACTCACGCTTCACGACCCCACACTTATCACACACACACAAATACACACACGTACAGGTCATTGTCTTGGAAATGAACCATTAATAACAAGAGTGATTTCAACCATCAAGTGATAATTATTACAACCCAAAAGTGATTAAGTCTTACCGGGGAGTAACCTTTAAGTAAGGCTGGTCCGCCGACCAAATATACGTCTCTTGTTTATTACCTTACATAAGTTATACTTATAAATAAGCCGAACTAAAAACAACTGAAAACAAATTCAGCTTATTCGAACTACCTGTGGTACAACACCAAACAATCTACGGAACAACTGGCCATTTCCTACCCATTTCCTGGCTGTGGTTCTCATGGCAGGCATCTTGATTCACTATTTTGTTGTGTCAATTTAAGAAAACAAGTGTGAGCTATAATGCTCAGCATAATAATGTACAATATGAAAATGACTGGATGATAACCTACGTAAAACATCATATATGATAATTATGTTTTATTCGAAAATAGTTTTCCCTTGGTGATACACACCTTCTTATGAAAACAGTTCTTTAGGGGATTTTATTATCCTGCGAATACCTTAATAGGAAACCCAGCACCTAGGCTTGGGTTATGGTATTGCATCACAATTCCAATTGGAAGAAATTAGGACACTCATTGGAGCCACCGTATACGATGATCAGTCGTAATACGATAATAGTATCCTTTTCTACTAGTAGAAGGACGACACCTTTGTATCCCGGTTATCACCCTTGCCGCATTCGGGCTACGTGTCCCATCTAGCACACATAGTACACAGAGTACCTTCGCCTGCGGTACCTTTGGTAGTCCATCTAGCACACATAGTACCAGAGTCTACCCCTCCCTTGTCCTTTAAAAGAATTATATCAATCTCGAGAACTCGAACCACATTGAAGTTCCCCAAACATTTTGCTTGTTGATAGAAACAGCTTATCTCACTAAGTGATAGGGATAAATAAATCCTGATTACATAATTAAATATTACAGTAATTATAAATGGTTTGGGCTGCAAGGCCCACTAAGAAGATGTATGACATTCAGACCAAAAAGGTCAACACATTGATCAGGCCTGATGGACCAGAACAGGCATGATGGAACAAAGAAGGCCCAAAAACCCTGTATATTAACTAATTTCGTAATTAATTAATAAGGGAAAAATCAGCTATTGAGAAGAGTCCCGATAAGGATATAAATCCTTGCAGATTAGCCTCAAGGGGACCTAAAAGGATAAGGAATCAGTTTCCGACTATCTAGGACTCCAAAGTCCATTCTAATTATGAGACTTGCCCACCAAGTCTCCTATATCAAGTCCAATTCGAGGACCACCAGCATCTATATAAGGGGCCTCACCCCACAAATCAGAACTATGTTTTTTGACCTGATCATTGGCAATCTGCAAGGTACGTAGGCATCTTGTTAAGGCAGATTAAGTCACGAAACACAAGAGCAGTCAAATCGAGCCTCGAAGCTCACATTTCTTAATAATAAATACAATAATTATATATTAGTTTTTAATCCATAGCATTTGGAGCCGTCTGCGGAAAAGCACAACAACAACCATGGCGAGAACACGGAGAACAATTAGAGCTCTGGGGGAAGAAACATCATCGGGGACAACCCGGGTGATTTCGTCAACTGTGGAGATACCCCCTCACTCAACTTATGCAACTACTCAAGGGGAAGCCCAGATAGGGGCAACTCAACCTCAGCCACAAGGGACGACTCCCCTGACTATTCAAGGTACAAATCCTCAAGTTCAACAAGTACATGCACCTGTGAATTCTTGACCCGTCGGGTATGAATATTCAACTGTTGTTACTACTAACCCCCTTATGGGATGCCCCTTTACCCCGAGGTTGGAGGAAGCGGACATGCTGGGCGAAGTGAAGCACGAGGGAAATCGCCCCCCTACATACGAGGTTTGGCTCCTATCCCCGAGGATCGGGAATTTTCTGGTCCTTACACTGAGAGAGACTCTGAATCTTCGGACGATGAAGTAGCCCCAAGAAGGAGGTGTGCTGGCAAAGAGCCGATGACTGATGGAGGCCAACGTCCTCAAAGCACCCCAGGGATGAATCCCCAAGAAGTGCAGGAAAGAATCAGGGCTCATGAGGCTGAGATTCAAAGGCTGAGGCGCGACTTGGAGGCGCACCAGACCACCAGACCCCCAGTACCTCCTAGGGGGAGAAATCCTCCTCCTGTCATAGACCTGGATGGTCCGGTACGGAGAAGGGTTGTTGTCCCAAGGACTGATCCAAGCAATCTTCTTCCCCTTGGAGATCCTGATGATCCTACTCCGCCCTTCACTGAAGAGATAATGAATGCCCATATCTCAAGGAAGTTCAAGATGCCAACTATCAAAGCCTATGATGGCACGGGAGATCCCGCTAATCATGTTAGGACATTCTCTAATGCACTGCTGCTGCAACCCGTGAATGACGCTATTAAGTGTCGGGCCTTCCCTCAAACCCTGTCGGGTATGGCTCAAAGGTGGTATAGTCGCTTGCCCCCAAACTCTATTGGGTCGTTCAAAGAGTTAAGTCAGGCTTTTATTAAGCAATTCATCAGTGGGAGAGTTCATGAGAAAAGTTCAGCATCTCTTATGAGCATTGTGCCGGGAACAAAGGAATCCTTGAGAGATTACCTGAATCGTTTCACGAAGGAGGCTTTAAAAGTCCCAGACCTTGATGATAAGGTAGCCACGATAGCACTACAACAAGGAACTAGGGATGAGTTTTTTAAGATGTCCTTGGCCAAACGTCCCCCGAAAGCATGTTGCAGCTCCAGGATAGGGCAGGGAAATATATCAAGGTTGAAGAAAGTATGAGGAAGACCGTAGTAAGTAATGCGCCCACTGGAGGCAAGAAGCAGAAAACTGATTTGGAGTATATTGCTAAGGACAAGTATCCTAGAACCAAACAAAACTCTGATTCAACCCCCAAGAAGGGAGGACCTGGACAAAAGTTCACTGAATACGCTAAGCTGAATGCTCTTAGAAGCCAGATTTTGATGGAGATCGAGAAAGATAGGGATATTAGTTGGACTAAGCCCTTGAAGGCTGATCCCGCCAAGCTAGATAAGAGCAAGTATTGCAGATTTCACAAAGATGTTGGCCATGACAACGATGAATGTAGGCAATTGAAAGACAAAATTGAGTTTCTGATTCGAAAAGGAAGAGTGAACAAATATATTGGAGAGGGAGGGGATAGAAACAACAACGTGAGAAGGAACTTTGATGACCGAAGGAGAGATCAAGAAGATCAGAAGCAAAATCCCCAACCTAGGGGACAGGTGATAAATTCAATTTTTAGAGGACCGCGTCCACAAGGGCCTGTGATCAACACAATTTTTGGAGGACCAACTGCTGCAGGGTTATCCAAGAACTCCAGGAAAGCGTATGCTCGAGAAGTTATACATATTGTTGGCAAAGCCCCGAAGAGGGCTAGGACAGGAGTAACAATGTCTTTTGATGATTCTGATCTGGAGGGTGTGAAATTTCCCCATGACGACCCGTTGGTCATAACCCCGATAATAGGGAACAGCCCGGTAAGAAGGGTCCTTGTGGATAATGGAGCTTCAGTGGATATTTTGCTCCATGACACCTTTTTAAGGATGGGATATAATGACTCCCAATTGACCCCAACCGACATGCCGATATATGGATTCGTAGGAGTGGAATGCCCCGTAGAAGGAATAATCAAGTTGCCAACAACCATAGGACAGGAACCAAGGCAAGCAACTCAGATGTTGGACTTTGTGGTGGTGAAGGCTAGTTCGACCTACAACGCTATCATGGGAAGAACAGGGATACATGCCTTTAAGGCAGTCCCTTCTTCTTATCATTCAGTTATGAAATTTTTGACTCGAGATGGGATTGGAGAAGAAATAGGAGATCAAAAAATGGCAAGAAGCTGTTATGTGGCCTCTTTGAGGGCAGATGGAGTTGGGGGGAAGGTTCTTCCTATTGAAGATCTGGATATCCGAGAAAATGATGAGAAAAGGGGAAAGCCAGCAGAAGACCTGATTTCAATTCCTTTAGACCCCGAGAATCCTGAGAGGATGACTTTCATTGGAGCCACATTAGAGGAGCCCCTTAGAGGGAAGTAGGTGAAGTTTTTGCAAGAAAATAGTGATGTTTTTGCACGGTCAGCAGCTGATATGCCTGGTATAGACTCGGAATTGATTACTCACAAGCTGAATGTAGACCCAAATCGGAGGACGGTAAAACAAAAGAAAAGAAATTTTGCTCCAGAAAGGCAAGAAGCTATAAAACAAGAAGTGGAGAAGCTCCTGGAGGCTGGTCTCATTGAGGAGATTCAATTTCCAGAGTGGTTGACAAACCCTGTAATGGTGAAGAAGGCTAATGGAAAATGGAGGATGTGTATAGACTTCACTGATCTGAATGATGCGTGCCCTAAAGACTGTTTTCCGTTGCCAAGAATTGATACTTTGATTGATGCAACTGCCGGTCATGAGATGCTGAGCTTCATGGATGGATTTAGCGGATACAATCAGATTAAGATGCACAAGGATGATATTCCAAAGGTATCATTCATCACTGACTTTGGTGTTTATTGTTATCTTGTTATGGCATTTGGTCTTAAGAATGCAGGAGCCACCTATCAAAGGTTGGTAAATAAAATTTTTAAGGATCTTATTGGTAAGACTATGGAAGTCTATGTTGATGACATGTTAGTCAAGAGTCTAGTAAAGACTGATCATATAACCCATTTGAGGGAAGCTTTTGAGGTCCTAAGGTACCACAAGATGATGTTGAATCCTACAAAGTGTGCTTTCGGAGTAGGATCTGGAAAATTTTTGGGATTGATGGTCTCCAAGAGAGGGATCGAGGCTAACCCTAATAAAATAAAGGCAATCCTGGACATGGAACCACCAAAAACTGTCAAGGATGTTCAGAAGCTCACAGGAAGGGTTGCTGCGCTAGGACGATTCATCTCCAAGTCAGGAGACAAATGCCTATCATTTTTTAAGTCACTAAAAAATATTAAGGACTTTGTATGGAGTGAAGAAATCTAGAAGGCTTTCAAAGAATTAAAGAAATTTATGGCGCATGCCCCGTTGTTGGTCAAGCCAGTTTTGAATGAAGTTTTATTCTTGTACTTGGCTGTTTCAGAGAGTGCCTTGAGCGCGGTGATGGTTAAGGAGGAACTGAAAGTCCAGAAACCCGTATACTATATCAGCAAAATTCTGCATGGTGCTGAGTTGAATTATTCAACCATTGAGAAATTTGCTCTAGCCTTGGTAATAGCTTCGAGAAAGCTGCGTCCTTACTTTCAGGCTCATCAGATTGAGGTGCTAACAAATCAGCCCCTGAGAAATATCATTCACAGTCCTAAGGCAAGTGGGAGATTGATTAAGTGGGCAGTAGAGCTGGGAGAGTTCGATTTCAAGTATAAGCCACGAACGGCAATAAAAGCCCAGGCACTAGATGACTTCATGGTGGAATGTACCATACCCAACCAAGAAGTCGGGGGGCAGGAAGATATCATACCTCAAGACAAGGGATTCGATAATGGGGACAAGGAGAAGGATGATAAGGAGAAAGAATATTGGGTTCTTTATTTTGATGGAGCATCAAAAACAAACTCCAGTGGAGCAGGATTGGTTTTACAAAGCCTTGACGGGTTCTTGATTGAGTATGCCATGAAATTAGACTTCCCAACTACAAATAAAGAGGCAGAATATGAAGCCCTGATAGTTGGCCTTGGCCTAGCTGGAACACATAGAGTCAGAAACTTAAAGGTCCGCGGAGACTCGAAGCTGATCATATCCCAGGTAAAGGGAGAATTTGAGGCAAGGGATGATACGATGGCTAAGTATGTCCGCCTAGTATGGGCTGTGATGACCCAATTCAATGAATTCCATGTTGAGCACATTCCAAGAGAGGAAAATGCTAAGGCAGATGCATTATCAAAGTTTGCTTCATCCGAGATAGAAGAAAGTTCAGGAAGTGTGTACTTCAGTGTTTTGAAGACACGAAGCATAGATGTTAAGCTTGTAGCTCCTATAGGCCTGGGGACGTCATGGATAGATCCCATTAAGACCCACATTCAAACTGGTTGGTTGCCAAATGATGCAATTGAAGCACATAAGTTAGCTGTTCGGGCGCTAAGGTACTCTTTGATAGATGGGATTCTGTATAAAAGATCTTTCGTGGTTCCTTATTTAAGGTGTCTCAGGACCGATGAGGCACGCTTGGCTCTTGAAGAAGTGCATGAAGGTATTTGTGGGCAACACTTGGGGGCAGGGCCCTGGCTCATAAAGTAACCCGTTTAGGCTTCTATTGGCCAGAAATGATGGCTCATGCCAAAGAATATGTAAAGAAATGTGATCGCTGTCAAAAGCATGCACCTGTTGTTAGACAACCCCCCGAAATGCTGACCTCTATAAATTCGTCCATTCCCTTTACTATGTGGGGAATGGATATTCTGGGGCCTTTCCCTATGGCCACGGCACAAAAGAAGTTCCTGATTATAGCCATTGATTATTTCAATAAGTGGATTGAAGCCAAACCCTTGGCCAAGATCACAACTAAGCAGGTTGCACAATTCCTGTGGGAAAATATTATGTGTCGGTATGGAATTCCCCGTATCCTAATCACCGACAATGAAACACAATTCAACAACGAGGAGTTTAAGAAGTACTGTGAAGAAAATGAAATTGAATTACGATTCACCTCCGTGGCTCACCCGTAAGCCAATAGGCAAGCGGAGGTAGCAAATCGAATAATCCTAGATGGACTGAAGAAGAGGATCGAGAAGTTAAGGAATAACTGGGTGGATGAAATACTCCCCATACTATGGGCCTATAGGACTACCTGTAGGGTCACAACTGGAGCAACTCCTTTCATGTTAGCATATGGTGCAGAAGCAGTTGTTCCTGTAGAGATATCACATTCTTCCCCCAGGATTCAAGCCTTCAATGCAGAAGAAAATGAAGAAGGGCAGAGGTTAGCCCTGGATCTAATTGATGAATTATGAGATGAGGCACATGCGAAGATAGTGGAATATCAGAAAAAAGCTTCATTCTATTACAACCTAAGGGTTAAAGAAAAATTCTTCAAACAAGGAGATTTGGTTTTAAGGAAAGTGGAAGCTTCTGGTGTAGGGCAGAAAGGGAAACTTGCCCCAAATTGGGAAGGGCCGTACAAAGTCAAGAGCGTTCAGGGTAGAGGAACCTACAAGCTGGAGACTATGGATGGTTTTGAAGTCCCGAGAACTTGGCATACATAAAACCTGAAGGTTTATTATGTGTAAGATAGTTAAAGCACGATTCTCACTTGTCAGTATGACAAGTAGGTTTAAAAGCACCTTGAAGCTTTGCTTGTTTACGGTTTTTCTATATAGAAGATATGTTTATCAGGGTTGAACCCATCTTATATAATCCAGAATACCAAGTTATAATATAAAATTTTTGACTTAATCTTGGCTTATTAAATTTGATTGCATTGTGAGAAATAAAACCAAGTTATAAACTTGAGTTTGAGAAATCAAGAGAGAAATATGACGATATTTGGGAAAAATATGAAAAGTCAATTATAAAGTTCAGATATTTTCTAAAAAAAAAGAAGAGATGCATAAAAAAAAAACTTAGGCCTCGGAAGGCTGGGATTCTTCGGAACCACTATCTGAAGTCTCCTCGGACGTCTCAGTCGTCCCCTCAGAAGTCCCCGTAGAGGTTCCATCAGAACTGCCTTCGGACGCTTTGGATACTGCGGGAGACGCTGGATTCTGAGGCGCAGCCCTTGGAGGCTCTTCCACCCTGACCTTCTTTGCAACGGGCTCAGACTCCTCTTCGGAAGAAGTTTCCTCCTCTCCAGAGCTGGACTCAAGTTCTTTCCTCTTTTGGCCTTGGCTCCCCGATGGGCCGTCCTTGATCAGGTCAGCGAGCTTGTCTATAACACCACCAAGTGCTGGAACTCGCACAGGGCAAGGGAAGGAGGACTGCTCGAAGACTTCGGGAAAATCATCATGAATGGCCTCCACAGCAGCATCCCAGCCTTCTTTATAGCTAACTGGATGTAGGAGGGCATCATGTTCCACCATTAAGTCCTTGAACTCCTGAGTGTCCATCCAGCCGTCAAAGGCTTTATCCTTCTGAGCCTTCAGGATAACATTTTCGTCCCGGGCCGTTTCCAGGTCAGAAGTGGAAGAGGCAAGTTGGGCTTCAAGGGCCTCTATTCTTTGGTTGGCCTCCTCCAATTTCTTGTTTGCGTCCTCCAGGCCAACCTTCCAAGCCTTGGCTTGGTGAATCGCCCCTTGAAAATGGGCGTTCGCCTACAAGAAACACAGCAAAAGTATGAGACGAGAAAATCAAAAAGGCAACTATGAAGGGCAAAGGAAAAAGACGTACCATCGCCAAAGCCTGGGCTCCGAAAAGCTCGTTCCCCTCTAAGTCCTGTTGAAGGACAAAGTCTTGATAGTCCATCGGGGAGATGGAATGCTTAGACCATTCATTGGCAAGCGCCATGCTGCCAACAATTGAATCCTTGCCCCGGATTCCCCAAGCAGGTTGAAAATAAGCCCCTGGCCTCTGCTTGGTGCGCAAAACTTGGCTGGGGCCTTCTTCGCCTGGTTCCACTGCTTGGAGTAGGAACTCGGGGAAGCGATCCCCAAGGCGCGGGTCTTTAATGACCTTTCCAGCACGCTTCATCCTGGTTGTCTCCAGGTCTTCAGGCTTTGTAGCCTCCTCAATTTTCTCAGCCACTGCAACAAATGAGATAAGTAAGTTGAGGATTCAGCAAAATAGAAAATGAAGGAAATAAAAAGAGATGTATAAGGAAGGAAACTTACTTTTCTTAGGGATGGGAGAAAGGCTGCGTTCTACAAGAACGGTCTCCCTGATAAGATCCCAAGAATGGGAAGTCCCATTATCTTGCATCAGGAGGTTGAAAGCTCTGGCCTCCTCCTCAGACAAAGTTATATCGTTTGGGCTCCCATCCACGGCGAGCCCAAAAGACGATCGAAATAGGGTGCCCCAATCGCCACCCTCCCAAACGACGAACACAAAATCTTTCTTCCACCCCAAGTTGTTGTCAGGGATGGACTTCCCGTTCACAATATGAGGAATAGTAGGGCGCTGGTTTATGGAAACCCAACCCGGATTCTTATCAGGGCTGTTCTTGAACTGAAAAATCTTTCTGAAGACAGCAACAGAAGTGGGGACATCATGCTTGGCGCATTGTAACAGATAGCACAGAATGAGCCTCCAGGAATTAGGGGGAGTTGGAAAGGGCTGATGCCCACATCGGCTAGCAAAAGAGGAATGAACGGGTGAAAGGGGGGTCTGATACCTGCCCTTAGAGTATCCCTGTAGACGCATAATGCGTCCTTCTTCCATTGCCAGGCCCTATCGGCCGGACCTGCAAGAACCAGTTTGAAAGGTTCCTTGATTTTGAAACAGCTGCTCAACTTTTCCAGCTCTTTTGGATCCCGTAAGGTACTAATATGGTCATGCGCGTCCAGATGCGCATCAGATGGGCACTCGTCCCCTCGGGTGTTGATCATGTTGATCAAGGAAGTGTACCTTGATCGAATAGGGAATTCATTGGACTTTCTAGCCACGTTCATCTTGGCCAAACTAGTCATTTTTTTATCAGCCATCTGAAAAAGGGCACATAAAGGGATAATTTTAAAAGCGCACACTATGTAAAAATAAGCACAAGGAGTAAAGGGAGAAATTTTACCTGAAGAAATGCTCCTAAAAAGGCTTTGATACTCCGATTTACTGTTATTGCTCTAAGATTCTTAGCAGGAGAAGAAAGAAGAAGAATTTAGAAATGAGAAAGTGAGGAGCAGTAGACTTTCCTCACTCCTTTATATAGGACGAAAAATGAAGTTGAAGGGACAAAAGCCCAGTAAGGATAGAGGCCCAAAGAAAAAAGCCCAGAAAAAGGAACATTCCAGAATATTCCAAGGAATTCTAGAGAATTCTAAATAGGGTATTTTGGTATATTAAGCCCAGATCAATAAGAGGCCCAATAAGAGTTAGGAGGCCCAAATCAAAATAGGATTTGGGAAAAGCCCGGTAAGAATTAAGAAGGCCCAAATCCAATTAGGATTTGGAAAAATACAATGCCCTAATAGAAGCCCTAAAAGATGTAAGGCCCACCAAAGAAGGCTAGGCCCAAACTGAGGCCCAGTAAAAAATGGATTAGATGGAAGTCCTAGAAGACCAGGGTTCAGGTCGAATTTCAAGTCGTGAATCCTGCTCAAAATCTTTCGAGCAGGCACCCAAAAATACTGGGTATAAAAGATCAAAATTCAGATCGAAATCCAGGTCGTAAATCTTGCTCGAAATCTTTCGAGCAGGCACCCGAAAATAACGGGTAAAAAGACCAGAATTCAGGTCGAATTTCAGGTCGTAAATTCTGCTCGAAATCCTTCGAACAGACACCCGAAAATTATGGGAATAACAGAACTGGATTGAGGTCGAAACTTAGAACAGGAATGAGGTCGAATCAAACAAAACATTTTTTAAGTATAGGGTTTAGAAACCTAGACTAAAATCCAGGTTGAAGAATCGACTAGGATCCTGGTCAAAAACCAGGTCGTGAATCCTAGTCGAAACCTCAAGACCAGGAATAGAAATAAGGGCAAATTCTCGACGTAGATCCAGGTCGAAAGTTTGACTAGGATCCTGGTCGAAATTTCGAATAGGATCCTGGTCGAAAAAGGGCTGGAAGTTTAAAAAAAAATTGGAAAATTACAAAAAATAAGGAAATTCCTTAAAATATTTTCTAAAAAATGTTAATATTTTCAGAATTAAGGAATAAATCCAGGAAATTAAGGATAAATCCCAGAAATTAAGGGAAAAATCTAGAAAATTAAGGAATAAATCCCAGAATTAAGGGAAAATTCCTGGAAAATTGGAAAAATTCCGGGAAAGAGGGAAAATTCCTGAAAAAATACCAGAGAATTCCTAAAAATAAGGAGAAGGTAAGAAAATAGGGAGGGAAGTTTTTTAACAAACCTTGGAGCCGCATACAAGGCAAATCGTTGTAAACGTGTAGGTCGCTCCACACTTTACGCAAAACGATACCCTGTAAGGGAATAAATGAATTCAACTTTCGCGAAATCTTATACGGTTTCCCAAAAGTTGGGGAGAAAATTATAGGGATAAATAAATCCTGATTACATAATTAAATATTACAGTAATTATAAATTGTTTGGGCTGCAAGGCCCACTAAGAAGATGTATGACATTCAGACCAAAAAGGTCAACACATTAATCAGGCTTGATGGACCAGAACAGTCCTGATGGAACAAAGAAGGCCCAAAAACCCTGTATATTAATTAATTTCGTAATTAATTAATAAGGGAAAAATCAGCTATTGAGAAGAGTCCCGATAAGGATATAAATCCTTGCAGATTAACCTCAAGGGGACCTAAAAGGATAAGGAATCAGTTTCCTATTATCTAGGACTCCAAAGTCCATTCTAATTATGAGACTTGCCCACCAAGTCTCCTATATCAAGTCCAATTCGGGGACCACCAGCATCTATATAAGGGGCCTCACCCCACAAATCAGAACTACATTTTTTGACTTGATCCTTGGCAATCAGCAAGGTACGTAGGCATCTTGTTAAGGCAGATTAAGTCACGAAACACAAGAGCAGTCAAATCGAGCCTCGAAGCTCACGTTCTTTAATAATAAATACAGCAATTATATATATTAGTTTTTAATCCATAACACTAAGATATAAGTGTACATATGTATATACGTACTTCCGAGATTTTCGGAGGAAGTACTAAGGATGTGAGTTGATCGTTGTCAACAGATAATTAAATAAGGGGGGAAAGTTTCTCCTTGAAACTATATTCAAAATATTAAATAAGTCAGGATAATATTCACCGACGATCTGAAATTATTCGAATGATGTTCCGAAATCAGAAAGTATATTTTAAATCAGGATCTATGATTTTTAAATCAATAATAAACCCTTTATGAATAATAATTAATTAAATAATAATCGATAAATAAATAAACCTCAAATGAGTTTACACTCTAAAAGAATATTTAAAATAATATTCCTCAACTAGTTTATGTCTACGTAGTTAATAATCTTTAATGTTTAATCAGGTTTGAAATAAATAATCGTTGGAGTATACTACTCCCATAATAAAGGATTAGGTATATATTATTTATTATTCAAACCATAAAATATTGTTGAGGTAATATGATCGTTGGGAAATCCTTTTAATAAAAGTTCGAGGTATTTTTTAATGTCTCATAAGTGGACGTTAAGTACCTTTAAAACGTACTATTATGGACTTGTAATCATCCTATAATATCACCAGAATGAATCCCGGGTTTTCATCCTAAAATCCCGACCGACTCTCGGTCTTATAATCATACGTCACGCTTAAAGCGGAATTAAATATTTTATGATATATACTTATCGTACAACATCACTACATTATGCGACAATTCAACAACTACGTAGCATGGCAAGCATGGTATTTATGCAATGATAGTAAAACAATCCTTTCACAACACAACAGTAAAATGGAGTTGGGTTCGTAAACTTTCCTGGGTATCTCGAGGTGGAGGATGCTCTATGTTCCGCTCGGAAATCTATAACCATAAACACAATTCGCTTCGTTAGGTCCCGTTCTAATTTACGGCGACTCGTACTCATGTGCTACTTATTATGCACCCTCTCAACTTATATTACCCTTATTATTCCTTTAAGTCATTATTCACATCATGGTCGCTTTATTTTTCTAAGTATCTTAGGTTCATTTTCATTTTCGTCGTCGGCTCCGCTTATGCATTCTACGTTTTCTGATCGCGCGGCCTCGGCTCCGATATTTTTATAAAACTGAAAAATAATTATTTTTACTTGAAATATTTATGGAAGTTAGGAAACTCAATATGTTACTCTCTGTAAAAATTTCATGATTTATGAACACTTTAAGTCGACCCTTTATATTTTCAAAGTTCGTAATTTGTAGAAGTTTTTGTCGTGTAAATCACTTTTGGGAAAACGACCATAACGTTTGATCCGTAAATCGGAATCAAGCGATTCAAGTGCTTAAACGATCCTTATAATATTTTATATTACAAAAAAGGGTTATTTTTCAAGAAACTACAGTTTACATCTCCAGGACTTTCTGCAGAAACTTAAAGTTACGATTTGTTGGTTTTAACAGAATTACGTTTACGTTTGGGGTTTCATTTACGCCCTAACTCTTAACACAACCACCAACAATCATCATTTCATCATCAACACACAAACTCCTCTCAAGAACATCATGTTCTTGAGGCAACAATAATCAACCTTAAATCTACTTAACTAAATATCAAGATTTCATCACTACCACTTCTAAACTAGGTTTATAACTACATACTAAATGGATCTTGAAAATGAATCTTAAATAAAGTCGGACCAAATATTTTTACCTTTATTGAAAGCTTGAGATGTGTTCTTGAGGATGGTGGAGTCTTGGAAGTGCTTGGTATGATTTTTGGAACCTAAAACCACCATGGAAATCAAGAAACCAAATAGGACTTACTATTCATACTATTCACTAGTGACTTTCTTGATTTTATTTCACCCATCAAACCTTGATAAAAAGAGATGAAAGAATTTTCTTACCTTAATTTGATTTTTAGGAAGCTTGAGAATTAATGGAATTATTTTATCATGGTAGAACTTGAGATTTGGAATTGGATTTCTCCCTTTTTCTTGAAGTGGCCGAATAGAAGAATGAAGGGGTGTGGGGGTTTTTATACTTGCTTCTCTTGGTTGCTTCTAGGAAATGGAATGGTGATATCTTTCTATTGATTTTTATTCTTCCTAGTATAGAATCCTAGGTTTATTCCTTATTGCAAATCTCGGGGAGAAATCCAAGTAGCTTGCTAGCTTACAAGCTAAACTACATGTGTTAGCTTCCTTAGCACACTATTTGGCTAGCTTGCTTGATCATCCTAAGATTAGCTCACTATTTGATAAAGTAACCATGGTCACTTTCTTACCATGGTTAGTTAGTGCGTTACGTTTATTTAATCGTTTACGCGTTCGTTTGGTCGCTTAAGCGTTTTCGTAATACTTACTCGTAAATGATTCGCGACGTAATTCCTTTCGTATTTATTCCTTATATTTTGAATTATCATACTTGAATATAAATCCATAGGGTTTTATTCTTGTAATTTTATTGTGATTCCCGTATTCCTTGATGAGTCATAAATACGGCCGTTTTTCAAAGTTCGTTTTCTTCAAAAAACTAATAGCATTTACATACACTCATTTGGTACGTATAATCATAATATCAACTCTGAAACTCATTTTCTCATGCACTATATAATGTGGGCGCAAAAGTTTTTCCCGTTTGTCAGAGTTACTATTCATTAAACGTTTTACAAGGTCTCAAAAATTCGAGTTATTACAGAGGTAATGCCAATACCTCGGCTGGCATGTGTGCACTAGTACTTGCCACATTCATCAAAGCCTTGACTGGTCCAGTTGAATTACATTCCCTAGCTATATGTCCAGCCTTTCCACACTTATAGCATGTAACTCCCGATTTCAGTACCTTACACTCATTAGCTAAGTGTCCCTTCTGGTTGCATCTATAACATGTCATATTCAGCTTATTACATACTCCTGGGTGTCTTTTTCCACAGTGCTTGCACTCTGGTCTCTGAAATCTATTTTCTCCAACTTGTCCTTGGCTTGACTGGTTGTTCTCCTTAGGATCTTGTCTCTTATTCAAATTTCCCTTCTTCTGAAAATTTCCACCTTTGTGGAATCCAATCCTTTTTACACTCCTTTCTTGTGAGCTTCCGGCTTCCGAATTCTCTCCATAAAATAGAACCTTCCTCTTCTTGTTATCCTTTTCTTTCCTTGACTGGATCCCATTACTCTCAAGTCTCGCAGTCATCTGCTCCTTAGGCTTTCCTCCATAATTTTGGCTGTCCGGATACACGTTCTTCAATCGCTCTAACAGTCGATCATACTTGCCCCGAAGCCTATCAAACTCACGCCTCAACTCAGCATACACGGAGAAAGCAATTGTGTCAGATGGTTCAGAAGATGATGAGGAATGCGCCCTTTGCTGCCAAACAGTACATAGATATATATATAAGAGAATTATTAACAATGGATTCACCTAACCTATACTCACACTCTCGCATAATATTCAATAACCTATGTATATATCCTATAGCCTGTTTGGGCTGTCCAGGGACTCTAAACCGTAGCTCTGAAACCAAAACCTATCACACACCAAATTTAACAAAAGACACTACACGAATAATTACAATAGTTAACAAAAGGAAATAAATACACCGAATCCAAGATCTTACAGTTTAGGGTTTGGAACAACCCAATGCTATTAACTATTACAACCTGATTTCAATATCAAGTCCTCGCACAAAACGATCACTAATCTACCTGAGCTCGAACATACGAATCGGCATCACAAGTCTTACATGTTGTCTGCTTGGATCTAACCATATCTGCTAGCTAAAATATCAAGGTGAAAGCAAGTATTGAGCAAAATGCTCAACAAGTGCTATCATATACATAACAAGAATAATAACAATGGAAATGAAAGATTCAATAATATAGTAACAAGAGATAAACTTTCAGGGTGATGACATCTTTTATTTGTAACAAAACAATTCAAAACCATTTCTTTATCAAAACCATTTTATGATGCTACGGATTACAGCCGGTGATCAGCTGCGAAGTAATCCCGTACCTCGTTGGGTTCTAGAACATTAATGGGATCCCTAGGCAACCTTTAAGCCTATAATTTAAAAGCGGAAAGGACTTGCATCTCAGTCCAGGTCCACTATTTAAAGAAAACAGTCATCCCCCTTTGGGACTGAAAATCCACTTTTAACTTTTTATTTTAAAAACTGAAGCCAAGTGATGGTTAATTTCTTAAAAAGTGAACGTCTTTATCAAGATTTCTAGATCAACTTCGAAGCACATGGAATAGGTTCAATAAACTTTAAGGCCATGATCAATTAGACTTATACCTTATCGAATAGAATTGTAAAGTTTCTATTCATAAGGCAATTGGTATTGCGGTTTAATAGGGTTATTGGATAGTATAAAGGAACTAAGTCAATCTAGGTTCAATGTAGTGGCTCAGATAAGACATAGGTGTTAAAATATAAGGAAGGTAAACATTAGTTCAAAGTATAACAGGGTATCATGGTTTAAGGATAAGAATAGAGTTATCAAGCATATATGAACAACTTTGAGGAATAACTGACTTTTAGGTGTCGAGATATGGGTACGAATTATAGCTTATACAGGGTTCATCATCACCATTACTTTGGTATACTAGTATGGTATAACTTTTGAATTACTTGCATAGCAATCTCCAAGTAAAGTTAAACTACTTGCAATAGATACTTGAGGGTTCATGGCATTTGTATATAATATGAAAGATAAATTTAAAACCACTTGGGTCATGAATACATGTATATTAAGGTGAATTAGAATACTCGCATTATATATAAAAGCTAGGTTAACACACACTTGCAGTGTATACAAAAAAAAAGGTTGAAACACTTGCCTTGAGAAAGGCTTGACTTAACTGGCAGGTGAAAGCAACTGGGAGCTTTACTCAACTTTAATGGCAAGTTTACCCTTGTCTAGAGAGCCTACACAAAATAATAATAACCTCATTATAATATATTCTCACTAACTCAACCTAATTATAAACCAAAATTACGCATATTGGCACTTAGGCCTATATACACATACATGCTTACAATTACCTTATAAGCATAATAGATCACATAGCCACATATGCTCATATAACACATTTAAATATATAATAATACATCAACACACTATATTGCATCACAAAGCTTGGTTAATCTCACTCCACTTACTCAAGTCACTTAGTTATGCTAAACTAGTGAAAACTCCTAATATTTACCTCATAACTCGAAGTGCCTTATCTAAACCATCAAATTCTTATTGTTCTTGACCTAGGCCCTACACTCTAATGACCTTATAATATCTTACAACTATGATGGTCAACCTAGGCCTCACTCATAAGTGCTCTAAAACTAAATGTTAAGTGAATGTGCTCATTATAGTGATTTCAGGATGACATCAATGGTTTTTTGAGTACAATTGACACCCTTACACCTCAAGTTTACCTCCCAAAATTCTAAACTAGACTCTTTTGATAATAAGGTAACTCACAAACTTGTTGTGACTCAAAGGCCTAGCTTGGGCCTTCCTAGGCCTAAGCTTAAAGTCCAAGGTTCCCCTGTTTTCTAGACAGAAAAGTGTCATGTTTTGCACTAACTTGTGACACATGATTCTAACTCAATTACTGTGAACCATGGCTGGAAAAATACCTATGAAACTCCCTCTAACTAAGGCCAACCAAGGCCTAGGTTGTAGCAAAAATGTTCCCTACTGGATAGATTTAGTGTTTTCACTCGTGCACCTAACCAAACATCCTACAAACCTCTAAAAAACATTTGGAAACTGAAGTATACCCCTAGTACTAGCTTCTGGTGACTTGGGCCTCAAAGTGAATTACAATGACAAGGTCAAATCTCATCCTAAACCTCATGTTACCAAACTGAAAATCTGTAGAATTTAATGTACCCTTTCCACTATGATTTCTCACTTGACAAACCAAACCAAACATCAACCAAAACCCAAACTAACCCTCAACCAAGGTAACCTACTGAACTAACACTCCCACACACAATATTGGCTTAGTGGAGATCATCCTTACCTAAAGTGCAATATAGCAAAACAAGAGTCAAAATAATATACTAATTACAAGTCATCACAATTTGAAAAATAACAACTTAAATCCTCCATATATATACGAATCAAAATCACATAACAAGGAGCACATATCATAATTAATATCCTAACTTAACTGAAATTAAAGATTATTAACAAAAATCAATCCAAATAATCAAGAACTTTCGGAAATCATGAGTTCAACCTATACATGCATGCTTTCGAACTTACAAGCCAAAAACAATATGGTTTCCATATAAATTTCATCATAGAATCAACATGCAAGCCTAGAATTAACCATAACTAATATGATCACTTAGCATGCAAAGAGTTTTATCAAGTTTTTATTTCCAAAACCAAGCTATTATCACATAAACACACAAAAATCAACAAGGCAACAAGAACACCATCCATTCGGCTCCTAAAAAGTCATGACCGAATGGATTAGGGTGAAAACAACATTTGCACAAGTGTGACACACTCATGCCTAGCCATTCTTAACCCCATGATAATATATCTCATGGTAAAAGCCTTAGATTCACAAGAATCAAGGGTGTTCACTTTGAGTTTAACAAAACACTACCATGCAAGATTGAAACATAGACTTTTCATCATAAACTCTTTGGATTATAAATGAACAATATATGGGAATTGAGATTACTTAATGGAGGATGGATATTTGAATGAAAAATGAAGGAAAAAGGGGGGAGGGGGTTTCGGCCGAGAGAGAGCTGAGAGAGGGGGAAGGGAGGAGAGGAGGGTGAGTGAGTGTGATGTGGTGGCAAGAATGATCACCACTTGCCTTGGGTTTTTGGTTTTAATTTGACTAAAATGTGAATGGAATTGAGAATTGATAAAAGTGACCTTTTCGCAAGCTTGTGACAATTTGTATGCAAGGATAAAGAAGTAACTTGGTCAGTGAAGTAGTAGTTAGTGGGGTTGGAATTTCCAAGTTTGCCTTTAACTTGAATTGAGAGCAAAATGCATGCATGGGCAACTAAGTAAATTGCAAATTAAAAAATTAACTAATCTATGTAAAACAATTTCTATAAATATAATTGCACTTCCATAAATCACAAAATATATATTATAAAATTGCTTATGATTTTAGAAATTTAATGATATATGATTTGAAAATTTGTTGTTAAAAGATTATAAAAATCAATTTTTCATATAGAATGAAATACTTTTGATTATCATTTAAAAATACTGAATAATAAGATTTTCCTTTCAAAATTTTTTATATAAACTAATACATTAAACACTTAATTTATAGGCACTCAACATATAGATCACCCACATTTATAATTCCACACAATTTAAATCTCAATTATAAACACACAATTATATATAGATAAGGTTTAGAAATACCGGTCGTAACATCAAAGATAAGGTGCTTCAATTGTGATGAACTAGGCCATTTTGCTACAAAATGCAGGAAACCCAAGAAAGAAAAGAAAGATAAAGCTTATCTTGAACTGAAAGGAAAGTATGAAGCTCTTTTGAAGAAACGGCAAAGCAAAGCTTATATTGCAGAGGGAAAAAGTTGGGATGATTCTGATAATGATGAAGATGAGGAAGTTAGCAGACTGACAAAGATAATGAGAAGCTTAAAAATGAGAAATAAGAAGCTGAATTGTTGCTGGTAGAGCTTGAAGCTGTAAGACAAGAAAATGCATATCTGAAGAACAAGCTCAAGTGTGCAAATGAGATTGAAGTAGTGTTAAGGGAAAAGCTAGAAAAGAATGAAGTAAAGTTGAAGTCCTTCAAGAATGCATGAGTTGGTTGGACAATATCACGAAAAAAACAAACCATGTGCAAATATTGCTATTGGTCTTGACTATGATGCCTTGAACAGTAAGAAAAAAATATAGGTGATAAAGGAAAAGCAACAGAAAATGAAAATGTTCCAACAATTCTGAAAAAGGTTGATTCACCTATGTTTAAGGCATATAAAGTTAACTTCAGTAAAGAAGAGTTGATTATCAAGAAATAAATTGATGATGAAGATAATGAGAAGAAAGATACAGAAGCAACTTAATCTTTCAAAGTTGAAGTGAAGCTCATGGATAACCAAGGTTCCAAGACACTTGTCAAAGAAACCAAAACTGAAGATGGAAGAAAGAAAAAGAAAAATAGAAATGGGAAAATTGGAATAAACAAAAACAATAATTTTGCGTATGTTGCAGATGCTCCAAGAAGTGTGAAAAATGTGGCTCTGTGAATCACCTAACTCACCTTTGTAAAAAGGTTGTTAGCAAGACAGCTGAAGGAGCCTGCAAATATAATTAAGCAGATGCAAATGATCCCTACTCATACTATGACAAGTTTGACTGTATCCCTTGCAACTTGAAAGTGATGAAAAGTTGTCACAAACTGAGAGTAGACCTCAAGGAAACAAAAATTGGGTCTACAGCAGATAGGGAAAATACACAACAGTCATTGAATTCTATTTTATCTAAAAGAACTCATTCTACTTCTGCTAAATCAGTTATCAAGAAGAAAGTACCCAACACTGCTTGGGTTGCTAAACACACTTAAAACTCATTGTGTGCAGGGCAAAATGAAGAAGGTCATATGGATCATAGATAGTGGATGTTCCAGACATATGACAGGTGATAAGGCCCTGCTATCACAGTTTGAGGAGAAGGTAGGCCCTTTGGTGACCTTTGGAGACAACAACAAAGGATTCACAATAGGATATGGCAAGATTATTTCTGGAAATATTGTCATTGATGATGTAGCACTGGTAGCTGGTCTTGAAGTGAATCTTCTCAGTGTTAGCCAATTTGCAGACAAAGGCTTTGAAGTCTTATTCAACAAAGAAGAATGCACTTTTATCAGCAAGAAAGCTGGTGAAGTTGCTCTGAAAGGAGCAAGAAAAGGAAGCTTATTTTTTGCAGACTTGGACTCAACAAATAAGGATGGTATCTGTTGCTTCTACACCAAGGCATCAGAAGAACAAAGTAAGTTATGGTATAAAAAGTTGTCTCACTTGAATTTCAAGGCAATTAACACTTTGGTCAAAAAGGAGTTAGTAAAAGACATGTCTTGTTAGATATATTTGTGATGTCATGTCTAATCTGATTTGTTTAGTTTCAGAACTTATTATCAGAATATCATAACTTAACTGGAAATCAGAACTTACTGAAGACAGGAAGTTATCAGAACTTAAGGCGTCCGAACTTATATCAGAACTTAAGTGCGGATACACTTCAGGGATGAAAAGCGGCTGATTTACAGGAGATGATCTGGATTAAACAAGTAAAGATATGCATGAAGAATTGGACAGCTATAGGACTATAGTAGATAATATGTGATTGATATATTTTAGGAAGAGATATATTTCATATCAATTAGAAGATATCTTGTAACTGTGTACTATATAAACACAGCTTAGGGTTTACACTATAAGTGTTATCATTCATGAGAATATTATTCATTGTAACCCTAACAACTCTTAGTAATATCATACATCACTGAGAGAGTAGATTAATCTACTGTAACAGAGTTTGATATATTGAATAAACTTGTTTTCTGTTACATACTTGTGTTCATAATCGAATTGATTGTAGATACTATATTCAACCCCCTTCTATAATATCATTGAGGCCTAACAAGTGGTACCAGAGCCAATCTGTTAAGCTTACAAACAGTTAAGATCCAAACAAACAATCAATTATGTCTGATCAAGCAAAAATATCAGATCCTCAAGAACCTGCAAAGGTTCAACCCATTCATAACACCAGTGGATATGAATCCATCAGGGTTCCTATGCTCGGGGTGTCTGAGTACCCAGTATGGAGTCTGAAGATGGCCATGTTTTCGGAAGCTACAGATCCAGAATATTTAGACAGAATTTATGATTGTCCACACAAGCCCACAAAGCTTTCTGTTGCAGTTGCGAATGAGCCACAGAGGATGATTCCTAAAGAAAAGAGAGAATACACCACTGAAGACATCTCTTTACTAGGCAAAGATGCAAAAGTAAGACACTTGCTTCATAGTGCACTTGACAATGTCATTTCAAACAGGGTGATTGTATGCAAGACTGCAAAAGAAATCTGGGATGCATTGGAAGTGAGATGTCAAAGAACCAATGCCATCAAAAAGAACAGGAAGACAATACTCACAAAGGAGTATGAGCAATTTTACTCAAAATCTGATGAGTCACTAACTAATACATAAGACATATTCATAAAGCTGTTGAATGACTGCCTTCGAGACTCTAAAATAGAAGCCATGCGGTCTAACCCCCGAGGCGGGCCCCTGTCACTAGTGGATAAGGAATATGATACAGAAGATTCAAATCTGAAATTCCTACTAGCTCTTCCTGAAAAGTGGGATTTAAAAGCTACTACAATAAGAGACAACTATGAACTTGCCGATATGTCTCTTGATGAAACTATGGGATGCTCAAGACTCATGAACTTGAGATGGAGAAAAGAAAGAAAAGGGAATGGAGGGAAGTCTAAGATAGTTGCCTTAAAGGCTGAAGAAAAGCCAATTATCTCTAGGAAGGAAAAAGGAAAGGCTCTCATCATACAGTCTTATTCAGAGTCATCAGATTCTGATGATGATGATTCAGAACCTGAAAATTTATCTGAAGTGGATGTTGATCCATTGATGATGCAACTGTGTTCTCTTATGGTGAAGGGTATCACAAAGATAGCCTACAAGAAATTCAGAAAGGGTAAGAAGTTTTCCAGGAAAGGTAGAAGCTCTGACAAGAAAGGGTTCAGAAAGTCTGAAGGCAAAGGAGGAAAGTCTGACAGAGGAGACAACTCAAATGTCAAATGCTACAATTATGGTGAAAGAGGCCACATCTCTCTTGATTGCAAGAAAGGAAAAGGTGATAAAATCCGGGCACTTATCACAAAGAAGAAAAACTGGGCAGACACTTCAGAATCTGAAGAAGAGGTAAACTATGCCTTAATGGCAAATGCTGATAGAAGTTCTGATACTGCTTAACTAGAGGTTCCTCTATCAACTCTTGCTTTTGATATAGAAGATATTACCGAGTTGAGATTATTTCTAAAAAAATTATATTAGCTATAGAGATCAGACTTTAGAGAATGAAAGATTAAAATCTGAAAATCTAAAGTACAAAAATAGAAATAGCTATCTTGAAGAAGAGTTAGTCAAGATGAATTGCTTAAACGGAATGATTATCTAAAAATTGAATTAGAAAAAGAAAGAGAAATCATCAGGACTTGGACTAACTCAGGAAAAACAACTAAGAATATTCTAAGTAGTGGAAACTGGAAAGAGGGGTTAGGATATAAAGATTGTAAAAGTGAGAAACGGACTTTGCCAATTAAGCCAAAGGTAAATCCTGTTAAGTTTTTTGCAAAAACTGTTGTGTCTGATTCTGAAGAGATGAAAGACTCTAAAACAGAAGTCAAATAAAAATCAACTTCTGACAAATTAAAACAGGATAAACCAGCTTTTGTAAACATTGGCTTAATGATAAAGAAGCAGCTTAAGTATAAGCTGAAAGAGATTAAAAATGTGAACAAGGTAAAAGAAGCTAGGAAAAATAGGAATGGAAAGGAAGGTGTAAATAAAAGTAATAATTATATGCCTGTTCCCAATGCTCCTAGAAAGAAATACTATAATTGTAATATCCGGGATATATCGTGTAATTATTTTTGCTATTATATAATTATTATGTGTGTTCAGTATCTATTCTGTAAGCTAATTGTTAAGTGTTATCTGTACTTGAATATTCAAAAATAATGTTAATTGAGTATTTTAATTTTTATATGTCCAAAATAAAATATAGATAATTGTCAATCTTCCTAATTATTTTTATGTTGGTTTATGGATTTATAAGAATCATATGAAATTTCTAAAATCTTTTTCCGGGTAATTAAAATCTATTTTATAAAAACGGGAACCAACCGACGTCAACCGTTGTTACGTTTTTGGAACCCGAAACTCTTTCGAGAACTCCTTCCTAACCTAATTGTAATATTCCGAGCATATTCCATGTTTCGACTTTTTCGATCCGGCGTACGGTTTGTCCTGCGCGGGTCCCGGCGTAACATTTTCGATACAATATTCGTTTCGGTAAATCAATAAAACCCGTATTTTCGATAAACGGGAGCTTTTTATTAAACTATCCCAATTATCACTTCGTAATACGTGTAACCAGGTGCTGAGACCAAGACCGTAGTACAAATTGTACTGATTTGGATAATTATCCCGAAAACCGATACCGTTTGGATCAGTTTTTATAAATAAACGTACTGTTTTATATCCGGAATGATCCAACGGGATACAAATTTTCCGTAATTATAAATAGCCTTTTATCGTATTTTATTTCGTATCAAAATCATTTGCAGATAGTTAATTATATAATTTTCAGAGAAAAGCCCTAATTTCCTAAAACTGTTCTAAGAATCAAATAGCAAAACAAAGGCGTTACCGATCTCTGTTTTCAAAGCTTGAGTAACCAAAACGAAGGATTTGAAGTGTTCTATCAGATTCTGAGCCTTGTTTCACTGCAGAAATCAAGGTTATTTTTCTAAAAATTTATTTATTTTCGAATTTATTTTATTAAAAATATGAATTTTTGTTCGGATGATTGTTTGTATGATTTGATGATTGCATGTTGTAGAGCTTGTTTTCCTGATGATTTTCATATGTCATACGTCTGATTTGGAGTTCAATAACATGCTCAAAAGTGGGTTTAATTTTCGAATTTCAAAATTAGGGTTTATAACCCGTATGAATGTTCTTAATTGAAATTTGGGGGTTTCTTATTCTGTGATAGATTGATGTTGTGTTATAGTGGGTTGTGTTCTCTATGAAATTTGCAATCTAGTCGTATAAGTTTCATGAACCAACGAGGTATGTAGAGAAGGGAGTTATGTTTTGAAGTTTTCCGATGTTCGCCGGAAACTCGAAAACTTCACGGCCAAATTCCGGCCAACTCAGGGATTGTTAGGTTGTTTTGATTGCATGATTGTATTCCTGGTAATTTGTAGATGTGATCTGGAGCTTGTGGTAAGATGAGGAGGTCGGAATCGTGTTCTCCGGCGAACCCGACTGTTTTCCGACGACGGGGTGTAAAATTGCAGTTTAGTCCCTGGACTTTTCGGGACGATACAGTTAGGTCCCTGAAGTTTCCAGACTTTGCAAATTTAGGATTCCTGTTTATAAAATGTTTAAAAATCATATTTCCTATTTATTTTTATTATAAAAATTCGTTTTTAATTTCTGAAAATTCTAAAAATTATTATTTTAATTCTGAAAATTATTTTTAATTCATAAATAAATCTAAATTAATTAGTTAATTAATTTCAGTTAATTTATAATTGATTAATTGGTCAATTAATTCAAAAATTAATTGATTAATTGATTTAATTAATTATTAATTGATTTTAATTAATTATTTAATTAGATTTAATTATTTAAAAATGATTTAAAAATTCTGAAAATTAGTTTCGAGCTTTAAAATATTAGTTTAAATTATTTCCAAGGCTCGATAATTATTCTAAAATTATTTCGGAGCCAGAATGGGCCAACCGAACCCTGTTTATTAACCCGAAATTGATCCAACGACCCGTTTTAATTCCGAAAAATGTTTTAAAAATCATTTTAAATACCAGAAAGCCTATTTATGACCCGAGACTTCTTTATAAATAATATATCATTGATTACGTGATGTATTATGTGTTATATGTGACTTGTTAATTGACTATCGGTCTATATATTCGGTTTTTACTTGATTATTGCATAACTTTCAATCCGTTAATCGGATTTAGGTAAAACGAAGGGTAGACAGAAGTATGTGTTGAATAGAATTACATGAGTAAATTATTGATAGATGCTTATGATATGTGAGCAGAAGAGGCAATACGTAGGAAAGGGAAACATATAGTTGAGGAATAAGACGCTTGTGATTGGAAACGAGTGCAGTGTAGTAAGCTAATATCAGGCAAGTGTTCTGAACTTTCTCGAGATATTGTAGTATTTGATAGTCAGATTGATACTGCAAGTGCTTTGAAGCACTGAAACCTAAACTCTGATTCCAGTTATTGTTCTTGAGCCGTAAACCTTATTCTTTCTAGACCATTGATTATTGTATACCTAAACACAAATCTCAAATATGCGATATTACTCCACAAATACATGTAAACAAAATCCCAAACACTGAACTGAATTACTTGTACATTCAATCATTGTATCCTATGCTTTGAAAGCCCAAATCTTTGAAACCCTAAAATGTTGATTCCTTTGTTATCCAATTCTTTCATTACCCAGCATCCAAGCTTTTAAATTGCCTTATTGATCCTTACAAGGATTGAAACCCTTTCATTGTTAAACGTTTATTGTTGTTAATGATTTCGGTTATTGTTTATTATTGCATATTCTGTTATTATGTTAGAATTGGATTGTTTTTATAAAATTGTGGACCAGATTCGTGGTCAGACCATATAATGGTCAAGTTAGGCCAATGTGTGCCTTGGATCCAGTAGTTAGAGCAATGCTGTGTACCTTGCTCAGGGTTAGTGCGTGACTGATCAGCAGCCTAACCTTGGTTTTTAAATTAAAAGTATAGTATCCAATTCTAAATCATAATCCATTGTTCACTTGATATCATTATCGTATTCACCTGATGATCATTATTCTCAATTTTGTCATTATGACTTGCTGAGCTAGTTAGCTCATTTGTGCGATGTTGTTTATATTCTTTCCAGTTAAAAAGGAACCAGTTGGTAAAGAGGATCCCCAGTCCAGCGTGAGAGCTAGGGGTTCAGGTTGAGAAAGCTGAGCTAGTAGGCTTCTTTTGGGATAAGTTAAATTTGTAAAAGTTTGTAATAATGTTTAATACTCAGTTTGAGTTTGAAATAGTTGGGATTTGAACGGTTTGTAATATATTAGTGTGTTTGGCTTGTGTGCATACTTTAACCTGTTGTGGTCCGTGGTGGTTGGTAAGTAGGGTCACTGCATATATTATTATTATCTTTATTATTGTTATAAGCAGGTTATAATTAAGGTGTGTGTGTGGACCCCAAACTTCTGACCCGGGTTTGGAGGGCGCCACAGGTTTGGTATCAGAGCTACAGGTTATAAGTCACTGACACAAGCTTAGGTTGACGGAAATGGGTAGAGGGTTAGGATTAGAAGTAAGGTATATGATGATAGAACGTCGAGAGGTTGAGTGTTATGGTATAACCGGTATTAGTATAGTTTGCATCGTGGTATGAGATTCTTATATTACGATATGATTGCAGATAGCAGAGATGGCCGACTCTTTTATTCCCGTATCAGCTGATCACTCAGAGCCTTCAGTTGGAGCACCAGCATCGGATCCACATCCTGTTATTCCACCAGCATTGGCTATTCTACCTCCACCGGTGTTGCGGCCCGTACCATTGCAGGCTATTCCACCTCCAGGCATGAGGCCACCTGTCAGAGGACCCCCACCAGCTGATTCAGATTCCACTGGGCATTCAGTAGCGAGTTCCCCATTCCAGTCTACATTGCCCCTAGTTCCTTATTACCGGTATGAGGCTCTTCTATTGGAGCGTGATTCCTTGTTGGCTCAGATTAGAGAGTTACAGCATATCATTAGGACTACAGATATTGATCGTGGTGTAAGGGAGCTTCGATAGGAGATTTATGTGACACGGAGGGTTCTTGAGGCTAGGCTACATGGAGCTACACTACCTGGCAGAGGCCCTGATGCACTGTTGGGCTGGGCTACTGAGGTGATGGAGGACTTTGAGAGGCTGGCAGGACCAGAGTTTCCTTGGAGCTGAGTTAGAGATTTTGAGATGGAGATGCTGAGCAGTGTTGTTATGGTTATGTAGTATGGACAGTAGTGTGTATCAGTAGACTTTTGAGTTGTATTTATAGACTAGCGATGCTGACTAGTGAGTAGGTTGTTGTACCCTTTTTGCTTTTACTTTCGAAGCGTCTTTACGCTTGTACTACCTAAAACTTTTGATCTATATATCAGTACCTTTTCCTTTCCAACACTGTCATTTACTTTATTGCACCTGTTTTACTTTACCTTATTTATTGCACCAGTACACCCTGTGATACCATGTACCCTGTTTTCCATAACTGTTTATATTCTGTAAAGAAGCATGCAATTTACTTAGTTACAACTCTTTTCAAACAGAGATATTCCTATTTTACAAAACTTTTCTTTTATACAAAGATTTGATTCAAAAGCTAAATAAATTGATTGATTCTTTACAGAAAATGCCTCCCAGAAGAAATACCCGCACCAACACCCAGAATGAAGAAACCAACAACAATAACAATAACAACCAATATGAGATAAACCAGAATGTGAACCCAGGACCCATGGACCCAGCAATAGCCCAGATTCTTTAAATCTTGGCCCAACAAACAGTTCACCTGGCACAACAACAGCAGAGACAGACCAATCCCCAGGTAACTTTCAAAACTTTTCAGGCAGTAAACCCACCAGAATTCAAGGGTTCCTTAGAGCCAATTGAAGCAAATGTGTGGTTAAAGGAAATAGAGAAGGCATTTGCCTTGGTAAAAGTGAAAGAGGAGCAGAAGGTTGAATTTGCAAGTTACTATTTGAAGAATGAGGCCACCTATTGGTGGGAGATGGTGAAGATATTGGAAAGCACAGATGTTATTACTTGGGAAAGGTTTAAGGAATTGTTTTTAGAAAAGTATTTTCCTCAGTTTGTTCAGGATCAAATGGAGCTGAAGTTTTTAGAATTAAAGCAAGGGAACATGTTGGTAACAGATTATGAGGGGAAGTTTGAGGAATTGTCAAGGTATGTGCCATCGTATGTTGATACTGATAGAAAGAAAGCTAAGAGATTCCAGCAAGGCTTGAAGCCATGGATCAGAGGGAAGGTAGTTATTTTTGAATTGGATACCTATGCCGGGGTTGTACAGAAAGCTATAATCGCAGAGACAGAGAGTGAGATATTCCAGAAAGAAAAGGAAAGCAAGAAAAGGAAAGTTGAGGGAAGTGAGGGTCAGTCACAAACAGGGAAGTTTCCAAATTTTAAGAAGGGCAAGTTTCAGCCAGGGAGAAATTTAAATTTCAGGAGACAAAATGCAGGAGACGGAGGCCAGGGCAATCGTTCAGCTAATGTGAATCAGCCGAGTCAGTTGAGATTAACTTTTCCAGATTGTCAAGTATGTGGAAAGAAGCATGGAGGAGTTTGTAACAAGTTGAATGTGGTATGTTTTAAATGCAACCAGAAAGGGCACTACTCGAGGGAGTGCCGAAATCAGCCAACAAGAGAGCCAGCGAATAAGGATCAGCCTATCCGGAATCCAGCAGTGAAGGTTCCAGCCATTGGATTTACATGCTTTAAATGTGGGAAGCCAGGACATATGGCCAGGGATTGTAAGACACCAGCCCCAGTCAGTAATGCATTAAGGATTATGGGATCTACCCCAACAGTGAATGAGACTCCGAGAGCTAGAGTTTTTGACATGTCGGTGAAGGATGCGATCCAGAATGCGGATGTCGTGGCAGGTACGCTTAATGTGAATTCTTTATATGCCAAAGTGTTAATAGATTCGGGAGCAACTCAATCGTTTGTTTCACAAGATTTTGTTAGTAAGTTAAATTGTACAGTTGGGTATTTAAATGAAATAATGATTGTGGAATTAGCAAATCAAGAACGTGTAACTGTTAACCAAGTTTGTGGGAATTGTGAGATTGAGATTTCTGGTAGTAAGTTTTGTGTAGATTTGATACCGTTTAAGTTAGGAGAATTTGACGTTATATTGGGGATGGATTGGTTATCTAAGCATGAGGCTCAGATAAATTGTCGAAATAAGAAAGTAATGGTAAAAACGCCAGACGAAAGAATAGTAACGTTCAAGGGACAGAAGCAGGTAAAGAAGTTCTTAACGATGATTCAAGCCAAGAAGTTACTACGACGAGGATGTGAGCATTTCGTAGCATATGTGATCGACAGAAGTCAGGAGCCAGCAAAACTTGAAGATATTCCAGTTGTAAATGAATTTCCAGACGTATTTCCCGACGAGTTACCAGGACTTCCTCCAGATAGAGAAATTGAATTTGCAATCGACTTAGCACCTGGAACCGAACCAGTATCCAAGGCCCCGTATAGAATGGCGCCCGTTGAGATGAAAGAGTTAGCGAAGCATGTCATACCCCCAACTTAAATAGCAAAATAAATATAGTTATTACATCATTTTAATGAGTACTACACAACCAAAATCCAAGATCTTACAGTTTAGGGTTTGGAACAGCCCAACACTACCAACTATTACATCTGATTACAAATACCGAGTCCTCACACAACTATTATTACTTATTCTACCTGGGCTCGAACATAAGCATCCGCATCACAGGTCTTACGGGCAGTCTGCTTGAATCTAACCATGGCTGCTAGCTGTAATATCAGGGTAAAGCAAGAAGTGAGCCAAAAGCTCAACAAGTGCTAACAATACAACGCAAAGCATAAATCGAGATATACCTTTAGGAATGACAATGGAATGACATAATCAATGATAATCGAGAGATAAAACTTATGTGAGTTGGCATCATTATGCTTGCATCAAAACAATTTTAAAATCATTCTTAATCAAAATCATTTAATGACGCTACGGATTACAGCCGGTGATCAGCCGCGAAGTAACCCCGAACCTCGCTGGGTTCTAAAACATTATTGGGAATCCCTAGGCAACTTTTAAGCCTAATATAAGTGTGGAAAGGACTCGCGTCTCAGTCCAGATCCACCATTCAAGAAAACATTTGCCCCCCTTTGGGACTGAAAAATCCACGTTTTAATCATTTTAAAAACTGATGCCGATTTATGACAAAATCTCTTTCGACTGTAATTATTTTTATCAAGGAATTATAGATCAACTTGAAACACTGGAAATATGACACTAAATCTCAGGGCCATGATCTACTAGACTTTACTATATTAGGGTAATTGAGAGGTTTCCATAAACAAGAACTTAGACAAGGAAATTAAGCCAGGCTATTGGATAAGATGAAAGAGTAATGCCAAACTAGGCTTAAAGCAACGGTTGTAGACAAGATATAGGTATTAGAACATCAAAAGATAGGCATTACTGGTTCCAATAGGATAAAGGTGTTAAAATATAAAGAAAGCGATCATCAGCTCAGTATATAACAGGGTATCAAGCTTTAGGGTAAGGATAGGGTTATCAAACAATCATGAATGTATTTAAGAAATGATTGGCTTTTAGGTATCAAGATAAAGTTTCTATCGAGGTTATTTCAAGAGTTGAATCAAAGCATCAGGGTGCAACATCAAGATTTCTCAGGGATCAATAGCATGATAAACAAAAGGATCAATAAGATATTATAACGCATCTCTAATTTATCATGGCATTAAACTATCATGAAAGACTTTTGAACTACTTGCAATATGTACTCGAGGGTTCATGGCATCTCTATGTAACTCAAAGATAAACAAAAGATATGCTTGATTTAAATACATCAAAATGACTCAGGATAATTGCATCGATATATATATATGAACTGTTTACAGCAAATACGAAGGTCAAGTTGAATCACTTGCCTTGAGATAGACTGGTCTGGTCTGACTGGTAGGAGCAACAACTGGAGCTTCACTCGACTTTTAAGGCAAGTTTTCCCTCGTCTCGAGATCCTACATAAATAATAATAATCCTCATTATAATATATTCTTTCCATCTTAACCTATTTACAACCCGAAATTAAACATGGATGGCACTTAGGCCTATACACACTTAATTCATATCCAACATTTATATTTTTAAATGTACACACGTAGCCACATAATCACATATCGTATATTAATACCAAATAACATCACATACACCATAACGCCACACTAGGCTTGGATGATCTCGACTCACCACTTAAATTACTTGGTCGCTAACTAAACGAAGTCTTCGAATTTGGGCTTCCTAACTCAATGTGCCTTTCCTAAATTATCCAAAACCTATTGACCCTCACTTGTGCCTTTTGCTCTACTGACCTTATACTATCTTACAACTATGGTGGTCGACCTAATACTCACTTCTAAGTGTCCTAAAACTATGTGATAAGTGAAAGTGCTTACTGGTGCAAATTTCAGAATGGTAACTAAGGTTTCTTGAGTGCATTAGACACTCTTAAACTACAAGTTTTTCTTCAAAATTTTTACACAAGACTCTCCTGACCTAAGGGCATCTCATAAGCTTGATGTGGCTCAAAGGCCTGGCTTGGGCCTTCTTGGGCCTAAGCTAAAAGTCCAAGGTTCCCCTGTTTTTCTGGGCAGAAAATGCCCTGACTTGAATTAACTTGTGACACATGGTTCTAGCTCATATCCTATGAACTATGGTTGGAAAAACTTCTCTGACATACCCTCTAACTAAGGCCCAATTGGGCCTAATGAGGGCCTACCCATGACATGGCCAAATCTCCCTATTTCTAAGTTGCAACAAAATTGTCCCCTGCTGGACAGATTTTGTTATTCTACTTGTGCACCTAACCAAATGACATGCAAACCTCCAACCAACTCCTAAAACCTATTATATACTCCCCATACTAACTTCTGGTAGCTTGGGCCTCAAAGTGCACATCAATGACATGGTCAAAACTCACTCTAAACCTCAGGGTATTAAACTGATTTTTCTGCAGAAACTATAACTTCTCATTTTCCAAGATTTTGACTTGACAAACCCAACTAACAACAACTAAATACTTAAACCAAGACCTATACTTGGTATTCTACTGAACTAACTCCCTTTTTCTTAAAATACCCTTGGTGAGATCATCCTTACCTAAGGTGCAACTATGGCAAAACAAAAGAGACTACTCTTAACAAATCGCAAATCTTCATGCCTTTGAAACAACAAGATATATATTTTTATAAAAGATAACCACAAATTATTACCATGCAACAAGAAGCATAAATCAATATTATCACATTATTCCTACTGAAATTAAGGCTCACTAACAAAATCTTTCCAAATGATCAAAATTTCACAACAAACTAAGAGAATTCCACATGCATGCATGCCTTCGGGTTTTTCAAACCAAAACAACATGATTTCCAAATAAATTTTTATCATAATTCAACATGCAAGCCTAACATGGATTACAACTAAATGATCAACTAGCATGCAAAAGGATTTTATCAAGACTTTACTACAAAATTCATGTTATCATCACAAAATACACAAAAATGTTAACAAGGCAACAAAACACCATCCATTCGGCTCCTATCAAGTCATGGCCGAATGGATTAGCGTAAAAACAGCATTCGCATAGGTGTAACACTCTTATGTCTAGCCATTCTTGACCCTATGATACTATAACTCATGGTGAAAGCCTTAGATTCACAAGAATCAAGGAGGTTCACTTTGAGTTTAACAAAAACATCACCATGCAAGGTCAAAACATAGGTTTTTCACTCTATACTTTTGAAATATATAAGAATAATATATAGGGAGTAAAATTACTTGAATATAAGATGATCGTTTGGGTGAAAGAATGAAGAAATGAAGGGGATGGAGGGCCTCGGCTATGGGATGGCCGAGAGTGAGGGTTGAGCCGAGAGGGAGGGAGGAGAAAAGGGGAGGGTGGAGTGAAAATGGAGTGATCATCACTTTAGTTTTGTTTTTATGTCTTTGACTAGACTAAATGTGAGTGGATTTAGGAAATGACAAGAGTAACCCTCTAGCTAAAGTTAGGCAAGTTTGCATGCAAGGTCAAGGAGGTAATTTGGCTAGCAAAATGTGAGTTAGTGGGGTGGAGAATGTCTTCTTTGCCCTTTGGTTAAATAGAAGAGAGTTTGCATGCAAGGTTATTCATGTAATTTGATAATTATTAAGCAACTAATTTCCAAAGATTTATTTTTATATAATAAAGTACAAGTTCAAAAATTATAAAATTTATACCATAAAATAACTTGGATTTTTAGAGACTTTATAAAAATCATTTTCAAAATTTGTGTACAAAATGTCTTTTAAAAGAAAATTTTTCCAAAGCTTAGAATATTCCTTATAAATCAAAAATAAAGAAATTAAATAAATTCTTGCTTTGAAAAAAATCATATACTACCCCAAAGCAAATTTAAAATGCAGAAATTTTCACTCACACAAACGTACAAGCATTGAATATATTTTTATTTAACTTAATATTATTCACAAATAATATTACATAAAATGCCGGTCGTAACATCCTCTCCCCCTTAAGGGATTCTGTCCCCAGAATCTAAGAGAACAGATGAGGATACCGGGAACGCATATCAGACTCTAACTCCCAAGTCGACTCTTCGACCTTAGGGTTCCTCCAAAGTACTTTCACTAACTTTACTGATTTATTTCTAAGACTCTTTACTTGCCAGTCGAGTACTTTAACCGGTTGCTCCACAAATGACAGGTCTGCCTGAATTTCTACAGGTTCATATTCTATCACATGGCTAGCGTCAGGATTGTACTTCTTAAGCAACGACACATGGAACACATTATGCACATGCTGATACTGAGGTGGTAAGGCCAACTCGTAGGCCACCTTTCCTACTTGGCTCAAAATCTCAAAAGGACCTACGTATCTAGGTGCTAACTTTCCTTTCTTGCCAAATCTTATCAACCCTTTCCTAGGTGACACTTTTAGCAACACAGCTTCGCCAATTTGGAATTGAACATCCTTACGCGCGGGATCCGCATACTTCCTCTGTCTATCTTGAGCAGCAAGCAACCTTTTCTGAATTAACTTGACTGAGTCATGCAACTGTTGTACCAATTCTGAGCCGAGAATTCTTCCTTCTCCTACTTCATCCCAACTTGTTGGTGATCTACATTTTCGCCCGTACAAAGCTTCATATGGTGGCATGCCGATACTGGAATGATAGCTGTTCTTATATGAAAATTCAATTAATGGCAGGTGGTCGTCCCAACTTCCAGCAAAATCGATTGCACAACTGTGCGACATGTCTTCAATTGTTTGAATTGTTCTTTCACTCTGGCCATCAGTCTGCGGGTGATACGCCGTGCTCATATTCAACTTCGTGCCAAGACATTCCTGGAATTGCTTCCAGAATCTTGAGTTAAATCAGGGATCTCTGTCTGAAACTATTGATACAGGTACTCCATGCCTTAATACGATTTCGTGCACATACAGATGAACCAACTTGTCCAGTGACGACTTCTCATTTATTGGAAGGAAATGCGCCGACTTCGTAAGACGATCAATTATAACCCATATTGCGTCATGTCCGGACTTTGTTCGTGGTAGTCCTACTATAAAGTCCATAGCGATGTTTTCCCATTTCCATTCTGGAATCTTCAGGGGCTGAATTAATCCGCTTGGTCGTTGATGTTCTGCCTTTACTTTCTGACAGGTATAGCACTTCACAACCCATTCTGCCACGTCTCTTTTCATATTTGGCCACCAAAAGTTCTTCTTTAAGTCTTGATACATCTTGGTGCTTCCCGGGTGGATTGAAAATTTCGAATGGTGGGCTTCATGGAGGATCTCATTCTTTAATTCAGATACATGGGGAATCCATATTCTGGATGAAAACCTTAGTATTCCTTGCTCATCCTTTTTAGTATTAATCTCTTCTCCAGATAACTGATTTTTCTCTTTTTCCATTACTTCCTCTTGACACTTCTTTATCTTTTCCATTAGTGTTGGCTGAAAGGTCATTGCATGACAAACTTCTTTGACTTTCCCATAAGCACAAAGTTCTAATTCAAATTTTCCGATTTCTTCAGATAACTCTTTTGATGTTATCATTGCATTCAATCTTTCCTTCCGACTCAGCGCATCGGCCACTACGTTCGCCTTTCCAGGATGGTAATTTATCGAACAGTCATAGTCCTTAATCAATTCCAGCCATCTCCTCTGCCTCATATTGAGCTCTTTCTGAGTAAAAATGTACTTTAAGCTCTTGTGATCCGTGTAGATTTCACACTTTTCTCCATAGAGATAGTGTCTCCAAATCTTGAGTGCGAACACTATGGCGGCTAGTTCCAAGTCATGCGTCGGATACTTTAACTCGTGCGGCTTCAACTGTCTTGACGCGTATGCTATTACCTTACTGTGTTGCATCAACACACAACCCAAACCCTTATGTGAAGCGTCGCTGAATATTACAAAATTCCCTTGATCATCTGGAAGTACTAACACCGGAGCTGTTACCAACTTCTGTTTTAACTCTTGAAAGCTATTTTCACATTCTGCACTCCATTCAAACTTTTGATTCTTTCTGGTTAACTTGGTCAATGGTGTGGCGATCTTCGAGAAATCCTTGACGAATCTTCTATAGTATCCGGCCAATCCTAGAAAACTTCGCACTTCCGTAGGAGTCCTTGGCCTCTCCCAACTCATAACTGCATCAATCTTCGCCGGATCCACTTTAATTCCATCATTTCCAATAACATGCCCCAAAAATTGAACTTCCTTTAACCAAAACTCACATTTGGTAAACTTGGCATACAACTTCTCTTGTCGGAGTATCTCCAATGCTATCCAGAGATGCTGTATATGTTCTTCTTCCGATTTAGAATAAATAAGGATGTCATCAATAAATACCACGACAAATTTATCCAAATACTTCTTAAATACTCGATTCATCAGATCCATGAATGCGGCCGGGGCGTTGGTCAATCCAAACGGCATTACTAGGAATTCATAATGCCCATATCTGGTCCTAAATGCGGTCTTGGGAATATCTTCTTCCTTGATCTTTAATTGGTGGTATCCCGATCTCAAGTCAATCTTCGAAAAACATTTTGCTCCCTTTAACTGATCAAAAAGGTCATCTATCCTTGGTAGCGGGTAGCGGTTCTTGATCGTTACTTTATTCAACTCCCGGTAATCTATGCATAGACGCATACTCCCATCTTTCTTCTTCACAAAGAGAACAGGTGCTCCCCATGGCGACGTACTTGGTCGTATCACTCCCTTATCCAACAATTCTTGTAGCTGGCTCGCCAACTCTTTCATTTCTGCTGGTGCCATCCTATACGGAGCCTTTGAAACTGGTTCCGTGCCTGGAGCAAGGTTGATCTCGAACTCAATTTGTCGATCTGGTGGTAAGCCTGGTAGTTCGTCGGGAAACACATCGGGGAACTCATTAACTACAGGAATATCTTCCATGCTGGGGCTGCCTCTCTCTGAATCCACTACATATGCTAGGAACGACTCACAACCTTTTCTAAGTAACTTCTTAGCCTGAATAATTGTAAGAAATAGTCGCTCTTGCCTCTGTCCCTTAAATACTACCTTCTCTCCACTCTTCGTCTTTAAATTCACTCTCTTGGTCTTACAATTTATCTGCGCGCTATTCTCTCCTAACCAATCCATTCCTAAGATTATATCAAACTCTCCCAGCTTGAAGAGTATCAAGTCGGCCGAGAACTTATATCCCGAAATATCAATCTCACATTTTGGACAAAATTGATTCACAGGAATCTTCTCTTGGTTCGCAATTACCACTTTTACTACCTCACTCATAACCGTTTTATCACATTGGATCTTATCAACAAAAGATTCTGATATGAAAGATCTTGTGGCTCCCGAATCAATCAATACTTTGGCTTTGACATTATTGAGTAAAAGTGTACCTGCTATCACCTCAGAATTCTGAACAGCATCTTTCATCTTTAGATCAAATGTCCTTGCTGTTGCTTGCGGGGTTGGTGCGGGTGGTGGAGGTAATGCCAATACCTCAGCTGGCACGCTTGCACTGGTACTTGCCACGTTCATCAGAGCTCTGACTGGTCCTGTTGCCTTACACTCCCTAGCCATGTGTCCAGTCTTCCCACACTTGTAACACGTAACTCCTGGCTTCGGCATCTTGCACTCGTTTGCCAAATGTCCCTTCTGATTGCACCTATAACAGGTCATACTCAGCTTATTGCATACTCCGGGGTGCCTTCTTCCACAGTGCTTGCATTCTGGCCTCTGGAACCTGTTTTCTCCAACTTGCCCTTGGCTTGCCTGATTGTTCCCTTTTGATTCTTGCCTTTTGCCCAAATTTCCTTTCCTTTGAAAATTTCCGCCCTTCTGGAAACCAATCCTCTTTACATTCCGATCTTGCGAATTTCCAGCTTCAGACTTTTCTCCATAAAATGGAACCTTCCTCTTCTTGTTATCCTTCTCTTTCCTTGACTGCATCCCATTATTCTCAATCAGAGCAGCTTTCTGTACTACTCCCGCATAAGTCTCAAGTTCAAACATAGCCACCCTATCTCTGATCCAAGGCTCCAATCCTTGCTGAAATTTCTTGGCTTTTTCTTCCTCAGTGCTGGTATACTTTGTCACAAACCTTGACAACTCAGTGAACTTCTTCTCATATTCCAGTACAGTCATGTTCCCTTGCTTTAACTCAAGAAATTTTAGCTCCATCTGATTCTGCATGTACTTAGGGTAATACTTGTCCAGAAATAACTTCTTAAATCTCTCCCAAGAAATCTGCTGAGTGACTTCCATAGCTTTTACTGATTCCCACCAATAAATGACTTCTCCCTTCAAGAAGTAAGTGGCATACAGCGTCTTCTGATCGTCCCCTAACTGTACCAACTCAAAAGCCCTTTCTATCTCCTTGATCCATGTGTTTGCTATCACTGGATCAGTGGTATCATGAAATACAGGTGGATTCACACTCTGAAAAACCTTGAAAGTGACAATTTGTCTTGGTGGTACTGGTGGTTCAGGTGGTTGATATGGCTCACGGTTATCTTGGTTTTCAATTCGTTGTTGAAGAGTTAGTTGTTGTTGAGCTATAGCATTGGTTTGCTGTTGCAAGGTTTCCAGTAGTTGAAGAATGTTTGGGTCTGTGGTGAAGGTGGTTGTTGGGTTCTTCTTTTTGGGAGGCATGATCCTGAAATAAGAGTTGTGTTATAACAAATATAATTGATAAAATGATTCGAGGGTATCGCATGGCATTCTTGTTTACATATGGGGTCACGTTTCCAAATTAAGCAGATATGATGATAAAAACATAAAATAACAGTTGAGAGCAAATGGAACAATAGCACATAATTATTGAAATTTTAAAGGTCACAGTACATAGGATTGGGACATAGTCTGATTCTAGAAATAACAGGCTTATTTAAAGGAAAGACGGAAACAACCGGGGGATTCCATAGAGTCTGATAGTACAACAACATGAAAGGTAAATGGAAAGAACTAAGGCTCCACTCCATCTGAACGGGGCTTGGTAGACTTTTCCTCTCGAAGTGTCTTCACAATGCTCTGGAGCTCATCCGCCACCATCTGAATGACATACTGGCTGGTACGGTCCCGGTGTGCTGGCATCTCCTCAAGCTTAGTGTTAACGTACCGAACCAAGGTCTCAAGTCTCGCAATCATCTGCTCCTTGGGCTTCCCTTCGTAGTTTCGGCTGTCCGGATACACGTTCTTCAGTCGGTCTATCAGTCGGTCGTACTTGCCCTGAAGCATGTCGAACTCGCGCCTCAACTCAGCATACACGGAGAAAGCAATAGTGTCGTCCGACCCAGAGGATGACGAGGAATGCGCCCTTTGCTGACAACCAATAAGAGGAGTATTAATAATAATTTACTTTACCTACTCTCTCGCATAATATCTATAACCTACTCACAAGTCCTATAACCTATTTGGGCTGTTCAGGGACTCTAAACCGTAGCTCTGATACCAAAACCTGTCACACCCCCAACTTAAATAGCAAAATAAATATAGTTATTACATCATTTTAATGAGTACTACACAACCAAAATCCAAGATCTTACAGTTTAGGGTTTGGAACAGCCCAACACTACCAACTATTACATCTGATTACAAATACCGAGTCCTCACACAACTATTATTACTTATTCTACCTGGGCTCGAACATAAGCATCCGCATCACAGGTCTTACGGGCAGTCTGCTTGAATCTAACCATGGCTGCTAGCTGTAATATCAGGGTAAAGCAAGAAGTGAGCCAAAAGCTCAACAAGTGCTAACAATACAACGCAAAGCATAAATCGAGATATACCTTTAGGAATGACAATGGAATGACATAATCAATGATAATCGAGAGATAAAACTTATGTGAGTTAGCATCATTATGCTTGCATCAAAACAATTTTAAAATCATTCTTAATCAAAATCATTTTATGACGCTACGGATTACAGCCGGTGATCAGCCGCGAAGTAACCCCGAACCTCGCTGGGTTCTAAAACATTATTGGGAATCCCTAGGCAACTTTTAAGCCTAATATAAGTGTGGAAAGGACTCGCGTCTCAGTCCAGATCCACCATTCAAGAAAACATTTGCCCCCCTTTGGGACTGAAAAATCCACGTTTTAATCATTTTAAAAACTGATGCCGATTTATGACAAAATCTCTTTCGACTGTAATTATTTTTATCAAGGAATTATAGATCAACTTGAAACACTGGAAATATGACACTAAATCTCAGGGCCATGATCTACTAGACTTTACTATATTAGGGTAATTGAGAGGTTTCCATAAACAAGAACTTAGACAAGGAAATTAAGCCAGGCTATTGGATAAGATGAAAGAGTAATGCCAAACTAGGCTTAAAGCAACGGTTGTAGACAAGATATAGGTATTAGAACATCAAAAGATAGGCATTACTGGTTCCAATAGGATAAAGGTGTTAAAATATAAAGAAAGCGATCATCAGCTCAGTATATAACAGGGTATCAAGCTTTAGGGTAAGGATAGGGTTATCAAACAATCATGAATGTATTTAAGAAATGATTGGCTTTTAGGTATCAAGATAAAGTTTCTATCGAGGTTATTTCAAGAGTTGAATCAAAGCATCAGGGTGCAACATTAAGATTTCTCAGGGATCAATAGCATGATAAACAAAAGGATCAATAAGATATTATAACGCATCTCTAATTTATCATGGCATTAAACTATCATGAAAGACTTTTGAACTACTTGCAATATGTACTCGAGGGTTCATGGCATCTCTATGTAACTCAAAGATAAACAAAAGATATGCTTGATTTAAATACATCAAAATGACTCAGGATAATTGCATCGATATATATATATGAACTGTTTACAGCAAATACGAAGGTCAAGTTGAATCACTTGCCTTGAGATAGACTGGTCTGGTCTGACTGGTAGGAGCAACAACTGGAGCTTCACTCGACTTTTAAGGCAAGTTTTCCCTCGTCTCGAGATCCTACATAAATAATAATAATCCTCATTATAATATATTCTTTCCATCTTAACCTATTTACAACCCGAAATTAAACATGGATGGCACTTAGGCCTATACACACTTAATTCATATCCAACATTTATATTTTTAAATGTACACACGTAGCCACATAATCACATATCGTATATTAATACCAAATAACATCACATACACCATAACGCCACACTAGGCTTGGATGATCTCGACTCACCACTTAAATTACTTGGTCGCTAACTAAACGAAGTCTTCGAATTTGGGCTTCCTAACTCAATGTGCCTTTCCTAAATTATCCAAAACCTATTGACCCTCACTTGTGCCTTTTGCTCTACTGACCTTATACTATCTTACAACTATGGTGGTCGACCTAATACTCACTTCTAAGTGTCCTAAAACTATGTGATAAGTGAAAGTGCTTACTGGTGCAAATTTCAGAATGGTAACTAAGGTTTCTTGAGTGCATTAGACACTCTTAAACTACAAGTTTTTCTTCAAAATTTTTACACAAGACTCTCCTGACCTAAGGGCATCTCATAAGCTTGATGTGGCTCAAAGGCCTGGCTTGGGCCTTCTTGGGCCTAAGCTAAACGTCCAAGGTTCCCCTGTTTTTCTGGGCAGAAAATGCCCTGACTTGAATTAACTTGTGACACATGGTTCTAGCTCATATCCTATGAACTATGGTTGGAAAAACTTCTCTGACATACCCTCTAACTAAGGCCCAATTGGGCCTAATGAGGGCCTACCCATGACATGGCCAAATCTCCCTATTTCTAAGTTGCAACAAAACTGTCCCCTGCTGGACAGATTTTGTTATTCTACTTGTGCACCTAACCAAATGACATGCAAACCTCCAACCAACTCCTAAAACCTATTATATACTCCCCATACTAACTTCTGGTAGCTTGGGCCTCAAAGTGCACATCAATGACATGGTCAAAACTCACTCTAAACCTCAGGGTATTAAACTGATTTTTCTGCAGAAACTATAACTTCTCATTTTCCAAGATTTTGACTTGACAAACCCAACTAACAACAACTAAATACTTAAACCAAGACCTATACTTGGTATTCTACTGAACTAACTCCCTTTTTCTTAAAATACCCTTGGTGAGATCATCCTTACCTAAGGTGCAACTATGGCAAAACAAAAGAGACTACTCTTAACAAATCGCAAATCTTCATGCCTTTGAAACAACAAGATATATATTTTTATAAAAGATAACCACAAATTATTACCATGCAACAAGAAGCATAAATCAATATTATCACATTATTCCTACTGAAATTAAGGCTCACTAACAAAATCTTTCCAAATGATCAAAATTTCACAACAAACTAAGAGAATTCCACATGCATGCATGCCTTCGGGTTTTTCAAACCAAAACAACATGATTTCCAAATAAATTTTTATCATAATTCAACATGCAAGCCTAACATGGATTACAACTAAATGATCAACTAGCATGCAAAAGGATTTTATCAAGACTTTACTACAAAATTCATGTTATCATCACAAAATACACAAAAATGTTAACAAGGCAACAAAACACCATCCATTCGGCTCCTATCAAGTCATGGCCGAATGGATTAGGGTAAAAACAGCATTCGCATAGGTGTAACACTCTTATGTCTAGCCATTCTTGACCCTATGATACTATAACTCATGGTGAAAGCCTTAGATTCACAAGAATCAAGGAGGTTCACTTTGAGTTTAACAAAAACATCACCATGCAAGGTCAAAACATAGGTTTTTCACTCTATACTTTTGAAATATATAAGAATAACATATAGGGAGTAAAATTACTTGAATATAAGATGATCGTTTGGGTGAAAGAATGAAGAAATGAAGGGGATGGAGGGCCTCGGCTATGGGATGGCCGAGAGTGAGGGTTGAGCCGAGAGGGAGGGAGGAGAAAAGGGGAGGGTGGAGTGAAAATGGAGTGATCATCACTTTAGTTTTGTTTTTATGTCTTTGACTAGACTAAATGTGAGTGGATTTAGGAAATGACAAGAGTAACCCTCTAGCTAAAGTTAGGCAAGTTTGCATGCAAGGTCAAGGAGGTAATTTGGCTAGCAAAATGTGAGTTAGTGGGGTGGAGAATGTCTTCTTTGCCCTTTGGTTAAATAGAAGAGAGTTTGCATGCAAGGTTATTCATGTAATTTGATAATTATTAAGCAACTAATTTCCAAAGATTTATTTTATATAATAAAGTACAAGTTCAAAAATTATAAAATTTATACCATAAAATAACTTGGATTTTTAGAGACTTTATAAAAATCATTTTCAAAATTTGTGTACAAAATGTCTTTTAAAAGAAAATTTTTCCAAAGCTTAGAATATTCCTTATAAATCAAAAATAAAGAAATTAAATAAATTCTTGCTTTGAAAAAAATCATATACTACCCCAAAGCAAATTTAAAATGCAGAAATTTTCACTCACACAAACGTACAAGCATTGAATATATTTTTATTTAACTTAATATTATTCACAAATAATATTACATAAAATGCCGGTCGTAACAAAGCAATTACAAGAGCTGTTAGAGAAAGGAGTAATCAGACCCAGCGTATCCCCGTGGGGTGCACCGGTATTATTTGTCAAGAAGAAGGATGGAAGCATGAGACTGTGCATCGACTATAGGGAGCTCAACAAGCTTACAATCAAGAATAAGTATCCGTTACCCAGAATTGATGATTTGTTTGACCAATTGAAGGGAGCCAAGTATTTCTCCAAGATCGATTTAAGATCGGGATATCATCAACTGAAGATCAAACCAGAAGATATACCAAAGACAGCTTTCAGAACAAGGTATGGACATTACGAGTTTTTAGTGATGTCTTTTGGATTGACCAACGCCCCAGCAGCGTTTATGGACCTAATGAACAGAATTTTCAAGGAATATTTGGACAAGTTCGTTATAGTATTTATAGACAATATTTTGATCTATTCAAAGACGGAGGAGGATCATGCGGAACATTTAAGGACATCTTTGGAGATTTTAAGGAAAAAGAAGTTATATGCTAAATTGTCGAAGTGTGAGTTTTGGCTACAGGAAGTTCAGTTCTTAGGACACATAGTCAGTAACGAAGGGATCAAAGTGGACCTGGCAAAGATCGAGGCAATTATGAATTGGGAAAGACCGAGAACACCCACTGAGGTAAGAAGTTTCTTAGAATTGGCAGGATATTATCGACGATTCGTTCAGAATTTCTCAAGAATTGCAACACCATTGACAAAGCTTACACGAAAGAATGAAAAGTTTATATGGAATGACAAGTGCGAAGAAAGTTTTCAGGAATTGAAGCGGAGATTAATCACAACACCTGTTTTGTCACTTCCAGACGATCAAGGGAATTTCGTAATTTATAGCGATGCTTCTTACAAAGGATTAGGATGTGTTCTTATGCAGCACGACAAGGTGATTGCGTATGCGTCAAGGCAATTGAAACCATACGAACAAAAGTACCCTACTCATGATTTGGAGTTAGCAGCTATAGTTTTCGCTTTGAAGATTTGGAGACATTATTTGTATGGAGAAAAGTGTGAGATTTTCACGGATCACAAAAGTTTGAAATATATATTTACCCAGAAGGAACTTAATATGAGATAAAGGAGATGGTTAGAATTGATCAAGGATTATGATTGCTCGATTAATTATCATCCCGGTAAGGCGAACGTTGTAGCAGACGCGTTAAGTCGGAAGGAAAAGTTAAATGTGTTATCCGTACCTGAAGAGATATATAAAGAATTTCAAAAATTGGAATTGGAGATTAGAATTTGTAAGCCTGAGGAAGCAAAAGTGTACGGTATGATTTTCCAACCGGAGTTATTGGAAAAAATAAAGAAATGCCACAAAAAGGTAATGGATCAAGATATAAATAGTTTGGTAGGTGAGGAATTATGCACGCAACAAGATGATCAAGGTATTCTTAGGTTTTCTTCAAGAATTTGGATTTCACCAGTAACGGAGCTGAAAAATGAAATTTTACAAGAGGCACATAGTTCAAGATATTCCATCCATCCAGGAAGTACCAAAATGTACAGAGATTTAAAGAAGAATTATTGGTGGCCAGATATGAAGAGGGAAATTGCGGAATGGGTTAGCAAATGCTATACCTGTCAGAAAGTTAAAGTAGAGCATCAGAGACCAAGCGGATTGCTACAGCCATTGGAGATTCCAGAGTGGAAGTGGGAACATATTGCCATGGATTTCATAGTTGGATTACCAAGGACAAGGGCTAATCATGATGCCATTTGGGTTATAGTAGATAGACTTACCAAGTCAGCTCATTTTCTGCCTATAAATGAAAGATTTTCGCCCGACAAGTTAGTTCATATGTACTTGAAAGAAATCGTAGTTCGTCATGGAGTTCCAGTGTCTATTGTATCTGATCGAGATCCAAGATTTAATTCAAGATTCTGGAAGAGTTTTCAAGAATGTTTGGGAACAAGATTGAATATGAGTACGGCCTATCACCCCCAAACGGATGGCCAAAGTGAAAGAACGATCCAGAAAATCGAGGACATGCTACGTGTTTGTGCTATTGATTTCAAAGGAAGTTAGGACGAGCATTTACCCCTGGTAGAGTTTGCTTATAACAACAGTTATCATGTCAGCATTGGGATGCCACCTTATGAAGCTCTTTATGGATGCAAATGTAGATCTCCAGTATATTGGGACGAAGTAGGAGAACGCAAAATACTCGGACCCGAATTGGTGCAGCAAACAAAGGAAGTTGTTGAAATTATCCAGAAAAGATTAATAGCCGCACAAGATCGTCAAAGGAAATATGCAGACCAGCCAAGAAAAGACATGGAATTTGAAGAAGGAAGCTTGGTATTATTGAAAGTATCACCGTGGAAAGGACTAACGAGGTTTGAGAAGAAAGGGAAGCTAAACCCAAGATATGTCGGACCTTTTGAAATCCTAAAGCGTATTGGCAAGGTAGCTTACGACTTGGCGTTACCTCCGCACATGGAGCACATTCACAATGTTTTTCACATATCAATGCTTAAGAAATATAATCCAGACTCCAGACATGTAATAGAATATGAGCCAATAGAACTTCAAGCAGATTTATCATATGTAGAGAGTCCGATAGAGATTCTAGAGGAAAGAGAGAAAGTATTGAGAAATAAAGTGGTAAAGTTAGTAAGAGTATTGTGGAGAAACCCAAAGGTTGAAGAGTCAACCTGGGAGTTAGAAAGTGATATGAGAGAAAAGTACCCTCATTTGTTTTCTTAGAGATTCTGAGGACAGAACCCTTTTAAGGGGGGAAGGATGTAATATCCGGGATATATCGTGTAATTATTTTTTCTATTATATAATTATTATGTGTGTTCAGTATCTATTCTGTAAGCTAATTGTTAAGTGTTATCTGTACTTGAATATTCAAAAATAATGTTAATTGAGTATTTTAATTTTTATATGTCCAAAATAAAATATAGATAATTGTCATATCTTCCTAATTATTTTTATGTTGGTTTATGGATTTATAAGAATCATATGAAATTTCTAAAATCTTTTTCCGGGTAATTAAAATCTATTTTATAAAAACGGGAACCAACCGACGTCAACCGTTGTTAGGTTTTTGGAACCCGAAACTCTTTCGAGAACTCCTTCCTAACCTAATTGTAATATTCCGAGCATATTCCATGTTTCGACTTTTTCGATCCGGCGTACGGTTTGTCCTGCGCGGGTCCCGGCGCAATATTTTCGATACAATATTCATTTCGGTAAATCACTGAAACCCGTATTTTCGATAAACGGGAGCTTTTTATTAAACTATCCCAATTATCACTTCGTAATACGTGTAACCAGGCGCTGAGACCAAGACCGCAGTACAAATTGTACTGATTTGGATAATTATCCCGAAAACCGATACCGTTTGGATCAGTTTTTACAAATAAACGTACCGTTTTATATCCGGAATGATCCAACGGGATACAAATTTTCCGTAATTATAAATAGCCTTTTACCGTATTTTATTTCGTATCAAAATCATTTGCAGATAGTTAATTATATAATTTTCAGAGAAAAGCCCTAATTTCCTAAAACTGTTCTAAGAATCAAATAGCAAAACGAAGGCGTTACCGATCTCTGTTTTCAAAGCTTGAGTAACCAAAACGAAGGATTTGAAGTGTTCTATCAGATTTTGAGCCTTGTTTCACTGCAGAAATCAAGGTTATTTTTCTAAAAATTTATTTATTTTCGAATTTATTTTATTAAAAATATATATTTTTGTTCGGATGATTGTTTGTATGATTTGATGATTGCATGTTGTAGAGCTTGTTTTCCTGATGATTTTCAAATGTCATACGTCTGATTTGGAGTTCAATAACATGCTCAAAAGTGGGTTTAATTTTCGAATTTCAAAATTAGGGTTTATAACCCGTATTAATGTTCTTAATTGAAATTTGGGGGTTTCTTATTCTGTGATAGATTGATGTTGTGTTATAGTGGGTTGTGTTCTCTGTGAAATTTGCAATCTAGTCGTATAAGTTTCATGAACCAACGAGGTCTGTAGAGAAGAAAGTTATGTTTTGAAGTTTTCCGATGTTCGCCGGAAACTGGAAAACTTCACGGCCAAATTCCGGCCAACTCAGGGATTGTTAGGTTGTTTTGATTGCATGATTGTATTCCTGGTAATTTGTAGATGTGATCTGGAGCTTGTGGTAAGGTGAGGAGGTCGGAATCGTGTTCTCCGACGAACCCGACTGTTTTCCGGCGACGGGGTGTAAAATTGCAGTTTGGTCCCTGGACTTTTCGGGACGATACAGTTAGGTCCCTGAAGTTTCCAGACTTTGCAAATTTAGGACTCCTGTTTATAAAATGTTTAAAAATCATATTTCCTATTTATTTTTATTATAAAAATTCATTTTTAATTTCTGAAAATTCTAAAAATTATTATTTTAATTCTGAAAATTATTTTTAATTAATAAATAAATCTAAATTAATTAGTTAATTAATTTTAGTTAATTTATAATTGATTAATTGGTCAATTAATTCGAAAATTAATTGATTAATTGATTTAATTAATTATAAATTGATTTTAATTAATTATTTAATTAGATTTAATTATTTAAAAATAATTTAAAAATTCTGAAAAATAGTTTCGAGCTTTAAAATATTAGTTTAAATTATTTCCAAGGCTCGATAATTATTCTAAAATTATTTTGGAGCCAGAATGGGCCAACCGAACCCTGTTTATTAACCCGAAATTGATCCAACGACCCGTTTTAATTCCGAAAAATGTTTTAATAATCGTTTTAAATACCAGAAAGCCTATTTATGACCCGAGACTTCTTTATAAATAATATATCATTGATTACGTGATGTATTATGTGCTATATGTGACTTGTTAATTGACTATCGGTCTATATATTCGGTGTTTACTTGATTATTGCATAACTTTCAATCCGTTAATCGGATTTAGGTAAAACGAAGGGTAGACAGAAGTATGTGTTGAATAGAATTACATGAGTAAATTATTGATAGATGCTTATGATATGTGAGCAGAAGAGGCAAGACGTAGGAAAGGGAAACAGATAGTTGAGGAATAAGACGCTTGTGATTGGAAATGAGTGCAGTGTAGTAAGCTAATATCATGCAAGTGTTCTGAACTTTCTCGAGATATTGTAGTATTTGATAGTCAGATTGATACTACAAGTGCTTTGAAGCACTGAAACCTAAACTCTGATTCCAGTTATTGTTCTTGAGCCGTAAACCTTATTTTTCTAGACCATTGATTGTTGTATACCTAAACACAAATCTCAAGTATGCGATATTACTCCACAAATACATGTAAACAAAATCCCAAACACTGAACTGAATTACTTGTACATTCAATCATTGTATCCTATGCTTTGAAAGCCCAAATCTTTGAAACCCTGAAATGTTGATTCCTTTGTTATCCAATTCTTTCATTACCCAGCATCCAAGCTTTTAAATTGCCTTATTGATCCTTACAAGGATTGAAACTCTTTCATTGTTAAACGTTTATTGTTGTTAATGATTTCGGTTATTGCTTATTATTGTATATTCTGTTATTATGTTAGAATTGGATTGTTTTTATAAAATTGTGGACCAGATTCGTGGTCAGACCATATAATGGTCAAGTTAGGCCAATGTGTGCCTTGGATCCAGTAGTTAGAGCAATGTTGTGTGCCTTGCTCAGGGTTAGTGCATGACTGATCAGCAGCCTAACCTTGGTTTTTAAATTAAAAGTATAGTATCCAATTCTAAATCATAATCCATTGTTCACTTGATATCATAATCGTATTCACCTGATGACCATTATTCTCAGTTTTGTCATTGTGACTTGCTGAGCTAGTTAGCTCATTTGTGCAATGTTGTTTATATTCTTTCCAGTTAAAAAGGAACCAGTTGGTAAAGAGGATCCCCAGTCCAGCGCGAGAGCTAGGGGTTCAGGTTGAGAAAGCTGAGCTAGTAGGCTTCTTTTGGGATAAGTTAAATTTGTAAAAGTTTGTAATAATGTTTAATACTCAGTTTGAGTTTGAAATAGTTGGGATTTGAACGGTTTATAATATATTAGTGTGTTTGGCTTGTGTGCATACTTTAACCTGTTGCGGTCCGTGGTGGTTGGTAAGTAGGGTCACTGCATATATTATTATTATCTTTATTATTGTTATAAGCAGGTTATAAATAAGGTGTGTGTGTGGACCCCAAACTTCTGACCCGGGTTTGGAGGGCGCCACAATAATTATGGAAACTCTAACCATCTTACTTCTTTTTACAGGAAAATTAGAGATATAAACTCTTTACCTCCTAGATTAGGAGTTAAGAGTCAGTCTGTTAGGTTTAAACCACAAAATCCTTGTTTCCATTGTGGTAGTTTATGGCATTCTATTTATACTTGTAAGGAATATCATAGTTTGTACTATGATTATTATGAAATAAAACCTTCTTTACAGAAAGTTAGTATAATTCCTTCTAGTGTAAATTCTGATGCAAAGTCTGATATAAAGTCTGATAAAAAGCATGTTAGCATAAACTCTGAAACTAAATCCGCTGCAAATGCTAACAAACTTAACAAGGCCAAAGGATCCAAGCAAGTTTGGGTCCTTAAAACTAATCAATAGTGGTCTTTGTGATTGCAGGGCAACAGGAAAAATATCCAGGTTCTGGACAGTGGATGTTTAGGACATATGACTGAAAATAAAGCCCTACTATCAGACTTTGTGGAGAAAGCTGGCCCAAGAGTTTCTTATGGAGATGGCAACATGGGAAAGACTCTGGGATATGGCAATATCAATCTTGGGAATGTCATAATTGAATCAGTAGCTCTTGTCTCAGGACTTAAACACAATTTGCTAAGTGTGAGTCAAGAAAGAGCTAGTAAAGAAAGATATATCAGTATTTGCTCCTGATGGTCTTTGTGACTCATGTCAAAAGGCAAAACAAAGAAAATCCCCATTCAAGAGCAAAACTGAATCCTCAATTCTTGATCCTTATCACTTACTACATGTCGATCTATTTGGTCCAGTCAATGTCATGTCTATTGCAAAGAAGAAATATGCTATGGTTATAATGGATGAGTTCACAAGATACACTTGGGTGTATTTCTTGCACAAGAAGAATGAAACTACATCTACTCTAACTGATCATGTCAGACAGCTGGATAAGTTAGTCAAAGATTCTTTAAAATAATAAGAAGTGATAATGGCACTGAGTTCAAGAATTCAATAAGGGAAGAGTTCTGCAAAGAGTATGGAATCAAAAAGGAATTTTCTGCACCTGGAACTCCACAGCAAAATGGAGCTGTAGAAAGAAAAAATAGGACTTTTATTGAAGCTGCACGAACTATGCTTGATGAAGCAAAACTACTAACCTATTTTTGGGCTGAAGCTGTGCAGACTGCTTGCTTTACACAGAATGCTACACTCATAAACAAGCATAGAAAAACACCATATGAGATGGTGAAGAAAAAGAAGCCAAATCTGAAATAATTTCATGTATTTGGATGCAAGTGTTTTGTTCTTAAGACTCATCCTGAACAGCTATCAAAATTTGATCTAAAAGCTGATGAAGAAATTTTTGTTGGATATCCACTTTCCACAAAAGCCTTCAGAGTCTACAATTTAAAAACAAGGGTTGTCATGGAATCTATCAATGTATCTTTTGATGATAAAAAGATTACTGGACTTGAAGATTTCAATGATCATGATCAGCTGAGATTTGAAAATGCAGATGTAAATTCTAATGACCTAAATCCTGATCCTGTAAGTTCTGACGGGTTAAATTCTGATGTCATTGAAACTGTGATAACTGCTCCAAAGGAAAATGCACCTGTTCAGGGGGAGCAAGCTGATGATCATACCACATCTCAAACATCTCAAGACTCTCAAGAAGCATCAGAACCAGTTACTGACACTTCAAGTTCTGATTCATCAAGTTCTGATGAGCCAAATTCTGACAATTCTAGAAACTCTAATTCTTCAATTCCTGAAGAATCCAACTCAAATTCTGGAATCTCAGAGAGCATAACTTCAGGGGGAGCATCAGAAAATGCTGATGGAGACAGCATGGATCATGGGGGAGGATCCAGTTCTAGAGATCAACTTCCATCTGCAAGGAAGTGGACTAAATCATCACACCTAACTTAATAATTGGAGATCCTGAAGCAGGTGTCAGAACTAGAACAGCAACACCAAAAGAATGTATTTATCATTCCTTTCTATCTCATACTAAACCAAAGAAAGTGGAAGAAGCTCTTCAAGATGTTGATTGGGTGCAAGCAATGCAGGAAGAGTTAAATGAATTTGAAAGAAATAAAGTCTGGACCGTAGTGCCAAGACCAAAGAACAAATCCTTTGTTGGCACAAAATGGGTGTTCAGAAACAAAATTGACAGTGATGGCATAATTACAAGAAAAAAAGCAAGGATGGTTGCTAAAGGTTACTCTCAATAGGAGGGTATTAATTATGATGAAACATATGCTCAAGTTGCTAGATTGGAAGCCATAAGAATCTTTTTGGCTTATACTGCTCACAAGAAGTTTAAAGTCTTTCAAATAGATGTAAAGAGTGCATTTCTCAATGGAGAATTAGAGGAAGAGGTATATATTGAACAACCTCCAGGATTTGTAGATCCAAAATTTCCTAATCATGTCTACAGACTTGATAAAGCACTCTATGGCCTAAAGCAGGCTCCAAGAGCATGGTATGAAACTCTGGCACAATTTCTTGTGGAAAGTGGATTTACAAGAGGAACAATTGATAAAACTCTGTTCTATATCAACCATGGCAAGGACTTACTTTTAGTCCAAATTTATGTTGATGATATCATTTTTGGTTCTACAAATGCCAAACTCTGTAAAAAGTTCTCAAAGCTAATGCAGTCAAGATATCAAATGAGTTTGATGGGAGAACTTAGCTATTTTCTGGGACTTTAAGTCAAGCAAACTGAAGAAGGTACTTTCATAAATCAATCCAAGTACACCAGAAATTTAATCAATGCAAGACAGTTCAACTGCATCCACTCCCATGGCCACTGCCACAAAGTTAGATAAAGATACAGGAGCATCAGTAGATATTACTAACTACAGAGGTATGATAGGCTCACTTCTATATTTGACTGCAAGTAGACCTGATATCATGTATGCTACCTGTCTTTGTGCAAGATTTCAGGCTGATCCAAGAGAACCTCATCTAATAGCTGTGAAAAGAATTTTCAAGTACCTCAAGGGTACAGCTGATCTAGGATTGTGGTATCCTAGGGAATCAGATTTTAAGCTAATAGGTTACTCAGATGCAGATTTTGCAGGATGCAAAATTGACAGGAAAAGCACTAGTGGAAGCTGCCAATTTCTTGGAGGTACATTGGTTTCTTGGTTTAGTAAGAAATAGAAATCAATTTCCACATCAACTGCAGAAGCAGAATATATTGTTGTAGGAAGCTGTTGTGCACAGATTCTTTGATGAAGAATCAGTTACTGGACTATGGGTTACATATTTCTAAAATACCTATTTACTGTGGTAATCAAAATGCTATTGCTATGACAGGAAATCCAGTTCAACACTCAATGACAAAGCACATCTCAAAAGGTGCTAGTTGTAAAATCTGACACATCCTCTAGGCCCAAAACCAAAAGAACTATCTCTGTGCCTAAATCTCCACCAAGGAGAAGAAGAAGAAGGATGATTCTGAGAGATGAATCTGATGAGGATGAACAAGTCCGGGTTCCTGCATCAGAACCTGTGACATTAGAAGCTGAAAAGGTAACTCTTCAGAAGGAGAATGAAGCTGAGGGTTTTGGGATTTTGAAAAGGAAAAGATCTTCAAATTCTAATACAGATCATATCACTCCGCCATCTAGAAGATCAAGGAAGACTAGAGCAGGTGTGCATATTGCACAAATTCAATTTGAGGATGCTGAAGATGTTGAGGAAGGGGATCAGGAATCTCTGACCTCATCAGAACCTACTGTCATTGAAGCTTTGACAGCTCCACCTTAACCTGAAGACACTGTTCATGACACAGTGATCACACCTCATATCTCTCCATTCAAAGAAACTGCCTCAGTTGGAGATTCAGGGTTAAGTCCTGAAATTGATATTCACAGGTTAAATATTCCAACTGTTTTGTATCTGGAAGCACCACCAGCAAAGGAGTCAACTCCACATGTTTCTCCAATACTAAATGCTAAAATTCCTATTACACCAATTCTAGATTTGGAACCTGAAGATCAGAATTTGGAAACAGAAGCTCCAGAATCTCCTTCAGTTATACACACTCTGGTGTTATCAGAAGATGATGCGATTTTATCAAATTCTGGAGACAGTGCTCCAGCAAGTGCTCCAGTAAATGCTCCAATTCTCGGCAAGGAGGCCCTGCTTAAATTTAATGAAGAAGATGCTCTTGTTCCATGGGAGGAAACATTTAGAGGAGTTGAATGGACAAAGAAGTGGAATGAACCTGACTTTATTCCCAGCTAAACAGTTCTGTCAGAACATGTTTCAAAAGCTGATGAGTTGCTAATAAATTCTGACTTCAAAACACAACTTAAAGTCACTGCTCTCAGTACTAAAAATCTTCATGGTCTACACTCCAAGACTCATGAAAAGGTTGATAAACTTCAAGAAGCAGCTGATAAGCTAGACCTAATGCTCAAACTAGACAAGAATAGGTTTATCGGACCAATTCAAGACAAAGTGGAAGCTATTGAGCAAGTTCAAATCAAGCAGCAGGCCCAACTAGATGAGATATTGCAGAATCAAGCCTCTCAACAAACACAGCTCAATCAAATCCAATCTTCAGTGGAACTCTTTCTTTCTCTACTCCTGATAGATGATGCCAAAAAGGGGGAGAAGGTAGTTAAGTCCAAATGCTCACCAATCGAGACACTAAAGAAAAAGGATGATCATGGTGATGACCAGGGAAACTCTGATAAAAGTAGAGGTCACATTCAAGGAAAGCAGCTGAGCAGATTTCCCACTCAACAGAAAAGTTCTGATAGATCTGCTATACAAGGGAGGAATAAGGAAGGAAAGAAGACTTCACCTACAAATAAACTTTATTGCTCACAAGTTCTGAAATTGAAGATCAAGTTCTGACAACAAGTTCTGATAAGAAAACTCTGATGACAAAGTCTGATGTTCCCATTCAAGGTGGAAGTCAAGACTCAAAGAAATTCATGCAAACCTTAAAGTTCAAGGGAAAGAAGGCAACCTTCTTTTACAAGGATCCTAAGATTCAAGCCCTGGATGAAGAACTTGCAAAGAGGTTATTCCTTAAGGATAATCCGGGAGTCGATTTAGAGGAACTTAGAAAAGAAGAAGCAAGGTTTAATGCTGAAAAGTCAAAACTACAGCCTAAAGCTTCTAGTGCAAAGAAGCCTCCCAGACCTAAGGAGAAAGGTATTGTGATAAAAGAAAGATCTGCCGCAGAGATTCCTAGATCAAAGACTAGATCTCAAACTATTAATGATCCCAAAGACAAGGGAAAAGGAAAATTTGGGGAGACAGTCAAGAAACAGAAGATGTAAATTCCTCAAATTTTGATGGATCCTGTGTGCAAGATGGTTCAAGTCTTTGATGATGCTGCTACAGAAGATGAAACTGTTGAAACTCTGAAAAGAAGAAAGAGGACAGAAAAATCTAAGACAACCTCTAAAATAGCTCAAGTTGTTTAGAGTGAAGAAGTTCAGAACTTGATAAATCCTGAAGAAATTTCAGAACAGCAAGCTACAGAAGAATCTGCAAATCCTGAACAAGTCATCAAGATATCAACCTCTGACTTAGCTCAAGTTGATTTGGGTAAGATGACAATTGATGATAAGAAAAAGCTCCTATGGAACAAAGCTACTCCAGTGGAGCCTAAGACCAATCTAATGTTGAATCAACTTGCAACATTTGGGTTAAAAGCCAAGCAAGCTAGAGACAAGTCTGGATTAGGTTATGACAAAGAAAAGACACAAACAGGAATTGAAGTTACTCTTAGAGATCCTTTCATTTTGACAGACAAACCATATGAAGAAATCAAACAAAAGCACCTTGACAAAGTGTTGTCTACTCAAATTATCATGGATACTCATGATAAATCAGAAGTTAAAGAAAAGTTGATCATGTTTCTCACTGATGGCAGGACTTACAGACTAGCAGATTCTGATGTGCTAAAGAAGTCTGCCAAAGAGCTTCAACATATTCACTACCTTCTGGAAGTAAAATCTGATGTTACAAGAAGGTGGTCAGATTATATTTTGAAGGCTATAATGGATCTTCTCAGAATTTCTGGTACAAAAGCTTCTGAATACATTCCAAAAATCACTGAGGATGATGGAAGAGAAATTCCAATGAAGAAGAATTCTTCTAAGGTAGAAGTAATTCTGAAAGGAAGATGTTTATGCTACAATGAAGACTATTCACATCCCAGAGTTATCAGACTTGGAGATGGACTTGAAAGAACATCAATTCCAGCACGCAGAACAGCCATCTATCAGATTGGTGATAATGAAGATGAAGAACTGATGCAAGTCAAAGCACGGTTAGTTGAAGTTCTGAGAAATGCTGAGGACAAGCTGGTAACAAACTTTACAAGAAATCACTTTGGATTCAGATTGATCCAGTGATATTGGTAAAGCTACATGTACTGTAAGTTTTATTTAGCTGTTTAAATAATATCTCATTGCATTTGTACTTAAATATTTTTGACATCATCAAATCTATTAACTTGTATATTTTTCATAATTTACAAGTTGGGGGAGATTGTTAGATATATTTGTGATGTCATGTCTAATCTGATTTGTTTAGTTTCAGAACTTATTATCAGAATATCAGAACTTAACTGGAAATCAGAACTTACTAAAGACAGGAAGTTATCAGAACTTAAGTGCGGATACACTTCAGGGATGAAAATGGCTGATTTACAGGAGAGGATCTGGATTAAACAAGTAAATATATGCATGAAGAATTGGACAGCTATAGGACTACAGTAGATAATATATGATTGATATATTTTAGGAAGAGATATATTTCATATCAATTAGAAGTTATCTTGTAACTGTGTATTATATAAATACATATTAGCGTTCACACTACAAGTGTTATCATTCACGAGAAGATTATTCATTGTAACCCTAGCAGCTCTGAGTGATATCATACATCACTGAGAGAGTAGATTAACCTACTGTAACAGAGTTTGATATATTGAATAAACTTGCTTTATGTTATATACTTGTGTTCATAATCGAATTGATTGTAGACACTATATTCAACCCCCTTCTATAGTATCATTGAGGCCTAACATGTCTAATCTGGAGTTTGCTCAAGTTGAAGTTTGTGAAGCTTGTCAGAAAGGAAAAATGAAAAGATCAAGTCACAAGTCAAAAACTATGAATTCTATAATTGCATCAATTCAACTTATTCACATGAATTTGTTTGGACAGTAAATGTCTTATCAATTTCAAGGAACAAATATGCACTTGTGATGGTGGATGATTTCTCAAGATACACTTAGGTAGAGTTCATGCACTCTAAAGATGAGACTCCACACATCATAATTGAGCACATCAAGAAGATAGAAAAATAGGATGAAGATCATAATTGTGTAAAAAGATTGAGAAATGACAATGGAATAGAATTCAGGATTGCAATATTGAGTAAATTCTATAAAAATATTGGCATTGTTCAAGAATGCTCAGCAGCTAGAACACCTCAACAAAATGGAGTAGTTGAAAGAAAGAACATAACATTAGTTGAAGCTGCTAGAACAATGCTGCAAGATGCCAAGTTGCCAACATGTTTCTGGGAAGAGGCTGTTAAGACTGCATGCTACACCCAGAACAGATATCTCATTAACAAGGCTCATGGAAAATCACCTTACTCAATCATGTCTAAGAGAAATCCTACTGTAAAGCATCTTCATGTGTTTGGAAGCAAGTGTTACATTTTGAAAGACAACCCTGAATATGTGGGAAAATTTTATTCAAAAGTTTTTGAAGCAATTTTTCTGGGATATTCATTGGAGATAACTGCCTACAAGGTCTATGTGATAGATCAAAAGAAGATTATAAAAAGCACGGATGTGACTTTTGATAATGACAAGTGTCCATGCTTGGAATGTCTTGATGAAAATGAAGCTAAAGCCCTTGCATTTGAAAACCTCAATATTGATAGTGATTCTGATGGTGAAGATGTAGTCAATGCACAACAGATATTGAATGAAGAGTCTACGGAATAGGAAAATCATGGGAATGGAAGCTTATCTCAAACACCTGAATTTGATAGCACAAACTCAGGGGGGGGGAAGAAGAAGGGTCTAGAAGTCATACCAATAATGAAGAAAACGATGAAGGCACAAGTCAACAAACTCATACAAGGAAGTAGGATAGAAGTCACACTAGAGAAGTAATTATTGGTGATCCTACTTCTAGTTTGAGGACTAGAAGTGCAACTACTAATGAGTGCCTACATGCATGCTTTATGTCTCAAATAGAGCCCAAGAAAACTGAAGAAGCTCTAATGGATCATGATTGGATATCTACAATGAAAGAGGAGCTTAATCGGTTTGAAAGAAACAAAGTTTGGGGGTTAGTTCCTGCACCAAAGAATAGAAGCATTATTGGAACAAAATAGTTGTTCAGGAACAAGATGGATGAAAATGGTATAGTTATCAGAAACAAGGCAAGGTTGGTTGCAAAAGGCTACTCACAAGAAGAAGGAATTAATTATAATGAAACTTTTACTCCAGTTGTAAGACTTGAAGCAATAAGGATTTTTCTAGCATTTGCTACACATTCAAATTTTAAAGTGTATCAAATGGATGTCAAGAGTGCCTTCCTAAATGGTGAGTTAGAAGAAGAGGTTTATGTGCAACAGCCACCTGGTTTTGAAGATCCAGAATTTCTAAATTTTGTGTACAAGTTACTCAAGGCTCTATATGGACTAAAGCAGGCACTTAGAGCTTGGTATGATACATTATCAGAATTCCTACTGAAACATGGTTTTACTAGAGGTACTATAGACAAGACTCTATTCTATAAGAAACATGATGGAGATATGATTCTAGTTCAGATCTATGTGGATGATATCATATTTGGCTCTACCAATGAAAAGCTTTGCCAATGAATCTCCAAGCTTATGCAGAGTGAATATGAAATGAGTATGATGGGGGAATTAAGTTACTTTCTTGGACTACAAGTCAGTCAAAGAAGTGATGGAATCTTTATCAGCCAAACTAAGTATGTTAAAGATTTATTAAGAAAGTTTGGTATGGTTGATTGTTCACCTGTATCTACACCTATGTCTACTACAACAAAGTTGGATGAATATAGAAAGGTCAAAAGTGTAGATATTTCAAGCTATAGAGGGATGATTGGATCATTGCTTTGCTTAACTGCAAGTAGACCAGACATCATATTTTGCAACATGTCTATGTGCAAGGTTTCAAGCCAATTCAAAAGAATCACATTTGATGGCTGTAAAGAGGATTTTCAGATACTTGAAGGGGACTCCAAACTTGGGATTATGGTATCCTAAGGGAACTGGTTTTGAAGTTGTTGGCTACACAGATGCAGATTTTGCTGGATGCAGGGTTAACAGAAAAATTACTAGTGGAAGCTGTCAATTTCTTGGACAAAGACTTGTATCCTGGTATAGCAAGAAACAATAATTTATATCAACTTTTACAGCAGAGGCTGAATACATAGCTACAGGAAGTTGTTGTGCTCAAGTGCTTTGGATTAGAAATCAACTAATGGACTATGGCCTAATATTACATAAAATTCCTTCATGTGTGACAATACTAGTGCTATATCTATAGTAGTTAATCCAGTGAACCATTCTAGAACAAAGCACATTGATTTAAGGTACCATTTTATTAGAGAACATGATACAAATGGTACCATTGAGCTCATTTTTGTTCCAACAGAAAAACAATTAGCTGACATTTTTACTAAACCTTTGGATGAAGCAAATTTCACTTGAATTATAAGTGAAATTGGAATGCTTAATTCTTCATCCTAAGGCAAGAACTCAGCTAATGTGTTGCAGCAGATTAATTTCTAGTAAATCAAAATTAATTTGATTTAATTTGAAATTAACTAAAATATGAATTATAAATATTTCAGAAATCTCTGCATATTTATTTTTTTAAATAAAATTTTAACTTGGAATTTTTCAAATTCTAAGTAAACTTCTTAGTTGTTAAATTACATCATTAATACGTAAAATTAACACAAGACAGACTTAAAATTGATCAAAGTATATAGAGAACTGAGTTCTCGATAAGTCTAACTGACTTATCAACAAGTCATTTTAAGACTTCTCTAGTGAGTTCTCGATAAGTCAATTTACTGACTTCTCGAGTGACTTCTCGATAAGCATTATTATGACTTCTCGATAAGTCGTTATAGAGTTCTCTAGTAGTGTAAACTTACAGAGTTCTCTACAAGTATATTTATAGACTTATAAATATCTCAGAACTAAAAATAATTTAATTCAATAAATTATTTTGGTAAAATACTTTTGGCAAAATTTTTCTAATTTTATTTGAATTTATTCAAATAAAAATTGGAAACAAATTCAGTCCATTTTGGACAAACTGGGTATTTATTTTACATCTCGATAAGCTTATTTTTTAGTTCTCTAAAGAATAAATAAAATGACTTATCGATATGTTTTTCATTTCCTAAAATGACTTTTCGATAGACTAATTCCAAACGTCTATTTTTGAGTTCTCAACAAGTCATTTGCTTTTACTATAAATACCCAGACATTTCAATACATATACATACTTACAACTTTTGAGATCTCAAGTGACCTAGCTTTTCAATCCAAAACCGATTTCTCTCTCGTTTTCACTTCTTTCTCACTAATTTCTTTTACCCACTAAACTTCATACTCATATCAATGGCAGCCAACAATATTGTACCCTTCATCCCCAAGGAGACTAACTTTCTTGCATTTCTGGATGCAAACCAAGCACCTGAGATTTTCCAATGATTTGTTAAGTTCCTCTCTGAGACCTACTTTGTAGGTGCTCTTACTGCTAATCATTTGTTGTATTTGGATGTGTTAGGGGATTTTTGGAATACAACAACAACAAGGACAGTTGTGCATGAGAATCAAGCTACAACCATTGTGATAAACTGCCCAATCAAGGGATAATAGGTGGAGATTCTTGAGGATGGTGTCAATAAGGCTTTGGGCATTCTATTGACAAACTGGTGGAGGCTCAAACTCAGGATGAGTTATATAAATTCATGGACTTCATCAATTATTCTGAGAAGATCAACCTGGACAACATGAACAAGAAACATTTATGGAGTGAATGATCATTTTTGTTTGACTATGTGATAAGGGCATTCACCTTTAGGAAGTCAGGGTTTGACAACATATCAAGTGTTGTCTAGAAGCTGCTCTACTCAATGGCCCTAAACAAACAGATAAATGTAGGACACTACATACTAGAGGAGTTGAGCACCAGGCTAGCTATGCCATTGGAGTCAAGAGGTAAGGAAATTTTTCTACCTAGATTTATTATGTCAGCTTTAAATTATAAAGTTAATGACATACATATGCTAGAAGGAGTAAATTGGTCACTAATTGGCAACTGTAAGCAAGTATCCAAAATTTTATTTGGATCACTTCTTACTAAGAATGAGGTTTTAGTAAGTCTTAAGTTAACACCTTTCATGATTGAAAGATTTAAGACTTACCCTTATTATATGCCAGACATGAGAACTAGTACAAGTCAACTTAGTGCAACAATGGTTCCTGAGCCTATGGAAGCACAAACACAGGCACACCCACATGAACCTACCCATGTTGAGCCTGTTCCTTCAAAACCATTAGTAGCTAGGAAACCAACCACCTCATCTTCTCAAAAGGATAAGGTGAGTAAAAGGAAGAGAAAGGAGCTAACCTTAACTGTTTTGACTGAGAGTGGTGAAGACCAAACAGAACCTGAGTCACCATTGGTCAAGAGATCAAAGAAGAGTAAGAAATCTGAGCTGGCCACTCAAGCCACCTATGTATCCCCCTAACAGGATGCAGTTGTAAAAATGGGGACTAAACAGACTCTAGATACATTCTCTCAACAGGGTGTGTCTATTAAAAAGAGCATTCACCCCAATGCACCATGTATAGAGTCTGCACAGCCTGCACCTGAAGCAATTCAAGTGTATGGTAGGAGAAATAAAGATGGCACACACAGTGAGGGCACATCTTTTGAAGCTCCCTCATCCATTCACGGAGAGCTACCAACACTCACTACTGACCAACAACTTCTAATCTCACAAATTTCTTCTCTACCTAAAGCACTTGAATCCAATTCTCAAGTGCAAACTAACTCAAGTGACTTGGTTCAAGCAACCTTGCTCACCACCCAGACACTATATTCAGATGGTGAAAGGCTACTAGCTGGGGTAGACCTTGATGACACCATCAAAATCATGGGGGATTCATCAGTTTTTACTGAAGACCCCATGGAGATACTAAATGCACCTTCATGTTAAAATCAGTCTTCACGGACTATAAGGTTTGAGGGTAGTACTCCTGAGGGGGAGCTATATAAATCCTCTCCAATTCAATTGGAGATTCCTCGTGTAGGGACAACTCCCCTCAAAACCCTAGCAGAAATTGCATTTACAGTTTATGCTAGGAGTACAATTGTCAATGATCCTGCTATGGGGGAGGCAAGTTTATCGCATTCAAGTGACAGTGCTTTGTAAGAAGCATAAGGGTTTGAGACTGGTGCACATGATAGTAACCCGATTAAATCCCCTCCACTTCAATTGGAGGTTCCCACTACAAGTGGAGGACAACACATTGTCATAAACACAGAGCAATCTGTGAGTAAAACTGTGACTTCAGTCACTGGTGGTTCTGATCCCTTAACAGCTCAACCCTCAACTTCACAACCTCAACAACAACACATTCTATCTCAATGGCTGCAAGAATCTGGTTCTCAACCTGCATCTATAGATGATCTTCTAGTTGAACAGATTTCTAGACTGGAAAATATCTCACAGCATCTCCTAACTTCTGATATGAGCAATCAAGACTATCAAGCCATCATGCCCACATACAATGAAGATGTTGAAAAATAGAAGGAGAAGATTGTGAATGATACAGAGCAGGATGGGAATATAAATGTCTGGCTATCTTAGGATTTTATGTTGGAGATGGATCAAGTCTTGGCTAGATTAGGGATGAGTATGTTACAATTTTTGGGAGCAATGCCAAGGCCTTGACTCCACAGGATGTCTATGATGCAGTCACTGAGGTCTACAAAGCTCAACTCAAAGTTTTTCACCTATTTGGTAAAGCCCTAGAACTCAAGTTGACTGGTCATGAGGACAAAATAAGGAAGCTAGTAAAGGAAAAAATAGATGAGATCATCCCATCTCAAGTACAGATCACTTCCAAGTTTAAGCATTTTGATGATCAAATGTCAAGGATGGATCTTGCTACAATTGAAAAGGAAGTCAAAAATCTCAAAAAATCCTTCATCTCTCTTCATACAGTGCTCCAACAACAAATCATTCATTCAAATGATACAAAATTCAAGCTGGAGCAACTTCATCAAATCAGATATGAGCCTTCAGCTTTGCTTATGGATGGCATCAAACAGGCTGTAGAAGCAACCTTTGGCTCCTCAACATCTACTAGCTCTTATCAGCATGGGTCCACTTCTCCAAATCTGTAAATCCAATCTCTCCAAAACCAAGTCTCAGAATTGCAGACTTCAAATTCCACTCTCAATGCACATGTCCAAGCCTTGACTTCTCTAGTCAATAGTCAACAAACAGTCATTCAGACCCTGGTGGACTCTCATAAGCACCTTCCAATGCAGAATTGTGTTGCTTTGGGGGACATCATGGGGAAGCTCAACATTTCACTGCCTGCTTTACCTGAACAAATAAGGCCAAAGTTACCAACTCCCCTCCTCATGCCTGTCACCAAGACTAAGGGGGAGATTGAGGCTAGGATTTAACAGTCCAGGGATGCAAAATCAAAATCTAAAGAGTCCGTTCAGGTGGGACAAAGCTCAAGTGCTCAAGTTGATATTAGGAAAGAAAGACTACTAAGGGCTGCAGAAGGACCCAATCAAGATCAAAAATTAAATGACCTTATTGTAGCACTAAAGGTATCTCTACAATACAACTATATGGCTTGCATATCTTCAAACACAACTGTAGCAACAGGTGTCTCCAGGTGACTCTTCCATATCTTCAAACTTTAAGAGCATCTGAACTGGATATAATGATTGACAGGGTAAATCCATTTATTCAAGAAGATACTCAACTTCTCCAAGAGCTCAAAAAGGCACAGATAGCAGCTTTTCCAGAAGCCTATTTATATCCACACAAAGGAGTAGTTTATGTCTGTCCAACAACCAATCAAGCAAGACATCTAACTGTTCCTAAATATTGTGTTAAATAAAATATGCGGCTGATTTTGACATTGCAGTCTGATCTAAAGCATAAAAAGAACAAGAAGCAAGAGGATGTGCAGATTATAAGAATCTTGAATAGATACCTTGTCAACGCTGACACCATGCTGTCAAATACTCAATATAATTTAAGGAAAGATGGGGATGATGATGAGCAGAAGGATGAAAAACAAAAGCCTTCTTGCTCAAATCCAAGTCAAGCCTCTAAAGCAGCTGGTAGAAAAGACAAGAGTCAAGGAGAGAAGAAGGAAGATGAAAAGAAGGATGATGAAAAGAAGAGAAGAAGTGAGAGGAGAAGAAAGAAAAATCATGATGGCTCAGAACCACAAAAAACCCTAAAAATCCAAACACAACTAGCTCAACCTTCAGCTCAACCTTCAAAATCAACAATCTCAAACATCAAACCACCCCAAGCCTCTGTAACACCCCCAAATCCGGGGTCGGGGATCCGGGTTGTCACGAGTTCCACTTCCCTTAACAACACCCAATCTTATTAAACAATCAACTACTCTTTACTGTGACCCCACAATATACACACACACACCACAAGTTATAGTCTCAGAGATGAATATCCAAAAATAATCACAAGTCATTTTATTCCACAATTATATGTCAATACACCTTAAAAGGTTTTCTGGATAATTTACATTTCTTTGCCATTATTACAATTCATAATATACATAAGTCTGGTACATTATTAGTTGAAAACTTAGCCTATTGGTAATTTCTACCTCAGCTACAGCGGCCTCAATGCTTCCAGAAAGCTGCGGAACGTTTCATATCCGCTTGCGAATTGGGAGCTTGGTCATGTTCATCTTATCTATCTGATGTTGTGTGATGAAAGAAGAAAGCAAGGGTGAGCAGCAAGCCCACCAAAATAATATGTATAATGATTAACAATATATGAGCCTACTCATAATACTCATGAAAGTCTTGGTCAAAAGAAATGACCCAAGTTTGATATCTTAATGCGATGAAGTCGCAAAATATTCAGTATATATACATATATACTTTTCAAAATATTGGAAGTCCTCTTCCATGCATAATATACACAAAGTCCCAGTGTATAACTGTATATAAAAAAAATATCGTTGCAAGGTGATCTCATATATCTAACCTTGTCTCAACGTTTTTCTGAAAATCTTTGTCATTCATAAGACAATTATTAACTAGATATAAGCTTAAAAGATGAAGTTACCAAATACTTGACTACACTTATATCATTTATAAAGCTACTTGAACTACCACTGTTCAAAGTATAATGAGCTTTTACCAGTTCATCACATAGATGAGACTACAAGACAAGATTTGAATAGATTAAATCTTTAAAATATTATTAAAGGAAATGAAGTTATGACATACTTCATTAAGTTCTGATATATATATATATATATATATATATATATATATCCACATATACATCTTCCTTTATACATTTCCTGAAAACCTCTGTCATGTAAAGTATGAACAGAATTGCAATATCCAATAATTTTGGAAAGGAAAAGAATTTTGGCATAAACCAGATATCTTGCTGATCAGGCAAAGATACCCATAAGTAACTTTTTCTACTAGTAGATGGACGAATTCCCCACTGGTCATCACCCTGGTCGTAATAGGACCTTATGCTGGACTGCCACTCAGCCACTTATGCATTTGATGGACTCCCACTAAGCCACTTACACTATCATGGACGCCCACTGAGCCCATGTTGCTTATGCCGACTCAATAGATGGACTTACTTCCCGAACGTTGGGTAAGTAATCAATTCATTTACCAAAACTGCAACCGTGTTGCGAATATAAAATACACCACAGAGCCGGATCCCTCAGGTTTTGAGCGAGTATTTAAATCCCCTTAAAAGAAAGATCTTAAATATAAAAATGAGTTTTGGGATTCGCTCTAACTTTTAAAAATCATTTTGAAGACTCGAAAACACTTTATAGAGTGTTTGGAGTAAAGCTGATTTAATGAAGTAAATCAGTCCCCAGAATATTTAGAAAATGACTGAATATTATTATTTAAATAATATTCCCATAAAGAATAATCTTTATAAAAATAATTGAAGTAGAAGTATTAAAACTTATACTTGAAACGAGTATTAAATAACCAAAGATATACTTATATGAAAGTACTATCTTTATTTGAATAATCAAAAATAAGTTTGATTATTGACACCTTATTCTTTAATAAAATAAAGAATATATCTCAGCAAATAATCGGAGTCATAGATCCCCAAATGAATATTCAAATAATATTCATTAAATAATATAAAAGAGTCATAAGCCCTCGGATGAATATTCAAATAATATTCAGATAATAAAATAAAAGGAGTCATAAGTCCTCGAATGAATATTCAAATAATATTCAATAAATAATATAAAAGAGTTATACGCCCTCGAATGAATATTCAAATAATATTCAGATAATAAAATAAAAGGAGTCATAAGTCCTCGAATGAATATTCAAAATAATATTCATTTAATAAAATAAAGAAGTCATAAGCCCTCGAATGAATATTCGAATAAATATTCAATTAAGTAAAATAAAGGTATCGAATAAACCTTATTCGATCAATAGTTTTAAAACTATATCCATATATATATAAATATATATATATATATATATAATATACTCGGGAACATCGACTCCCGGTTTAGAAATATGTTCACCTTTGGGTCCCTGTACTAAGGGTATATGCAAATTACCGCTATCCACTAGCATATGTATTATCAACTGAATCAACAGATATATATGGAAAGAATACGAAACAGGCATGCATATATATATACCATAGCAGCATGCTTCAATATATTGCAACATTTGCTAATTAACCAACATGCATCCATCGCAAGATAATGCAAATACATATACACATCACAACAACAGTTATAACTGGTAGAAAACTTGCCTGAGCGACTGGGGGTTACGAATGGCTCGGGACGAGTCTGGTAACCTATAAGCAACAAGTAAGTTGGAATTAAACCAAAGTCACTTGTAAATCTATACTCTAACCAACTCAGACTCTAACGCTCGTTTTGCGCTTACTGATTCACTTAAGTCACTCGAGTACCCTCGGCTCCACCATTTTTAATAATTTAACCTTTACGAGTTTTAAGGCGATTCCTTTGCGAGTGTCTTACCAACTGCCTAACACACTTACCTTAAATGTTTCATACTTCAATTAGTCCTTTTTGGTCTTTAACCTATGTTTCAAAGTAAGGCGAGGGGAAAAGTTTCGTTCGCGAAACGCCGTTACTTGAAACGGTCGTTTCTCCTAAACCGTGCATCGGAATCGAACGAACTACATATCAAAATGAAGCTCGTAAAATGAGCTATCTAGACATGGAAATGGTCATAATATAGCAGGGGGTTCTCGGGTCCTAATGTTATGCACAAAAACAGTCTAAAGAAAATCGGACGTTACGACGGCTATGTTTACGCGATTTCCCAATTTTAAACCATTCAAAACCAACCCAATTCAACCTCAAATCCAACATACAACCAACATCCATCCTTATCACATCACAACAACCCCAACCAATTCAATTTTAACATTCATACTTATGTCTAAGCTTAACTTTAACCATACTTAAGTTCTTTTAATCAAAACAACAACATTTACCATTCCATTTCACTACCATTTCAAATCCCAAACTCTAAATCACAACATCAAGCTACAATATCACCCTACTAATCAAAATCATCTTATAATACATAGGAATCTAGGGTTTGGAGATGATATACCTTCCTTGAAGTGGTGGGAGTAGCTAGGAAGCCTTAAGAAGCTTTGAGAAGTCTTAGGAATGCTTGGATCTTCAAGGAAAACAAGAAAAATATCAAGTTAAAAACTTGAAAACACTATTCATTGTCTTCTTCTTTGATTAAATGAAGAAGATTGAGAAGGAATTGATGGCTTAAACTCATGATATAGCCCTAACTAAGCATAAAGATGATTAGGGAATTATCTTACCAATTTAGGAGGCTTGGATCTTGAGTTTTGAATTCTTGCCCATTTGCAATAGTAAAAAGCCGAGAGCAAAGATGAACAATACCTTGGTTGCTTTTTGATTTTGATGAAGAATGAATTTGCTTGGCTTGGTTGATTTGTTTTTGTGTTTGATTTAGTTAATTACCTTGTTGCCCTTGATTTTGTGTGGTTAAAAAGCCACCACATCTCCTTCCTTCCCATGTCATGCCCATGTCATGTTGTGATGTCATCCTTCCCTCTTTGTCCTCCTCTCATTGGTTGGGTGACATCACTCACTCTAATCCCTTTGATTAACTTCCTAATTGTTTGCCTAATGACCGCTGATCTGTTATACGGTTCGCTTAACTTTCGTTCTCGTTTTTCGTTTGAAGGATCATACCCGGGATCTTATTACTTAGGTTCCCTTAACCTTTCTCAATACATTATATTCCTTTTTATGATCCTCTATTATAATCCTTTAATTTAAATCCTTTTTATCCTGTTACCTTATACTCAATTCTCTCCGTATCTAGTGGGTTTCCGGGAAAAATCCAAGTGTTCGGATTTGGATTCTGACGATCTTTACATACACTTATATCCCATATAAAGTACTAATAAAATCTCAGAATATCCATATCAGAACCCCTACATAGTGTGACATTAAAAGTTTTCTCATTCAGCAAAAACACTATTCCTAAGGGTTTCAAAATTTCCCAAAAATTGGGGTTATTACAGCCTCTAAGCCTAAATTTCTATACAAACAAACAGCTAACTCTTTCCTAAAAATTCCAATCACCACAATCCAAACATTTCTCAAGAAAATCACAAACTTACCTTTAGCTAAGCCTTCACTAAAAGTCAATCACAAAAATATTGGGAGAAAGACTAAGAAAGCCAATCCTATAGAAAAAGTAGAAGTCACTGAAAGGGTCATCTGGAATTGTTTCAAGCAAACTAACTTTCTACCCTTGAATTGGTGCATCTCAGAGGCAGATTATTTTCAAAAACTAGCTGAGGAAATAGTTATAGTCTGGGTTATATCTTTAAAGGAAGTCAGAATTTATTATACAAATGGGTCATTTAATTTTTTTGGATGTGCTTTAATGGATTCTCTCTCTCCCACATAAATCAAGAGAGTGATAAATTTGCTAAAAGACAAGGATACTGCTACAAGAGCATAGAGATCAGTTTTGGCTGAGTGGTTGATTGAAAGGGAAGAAAGAAGAAAAAGAAATGAGGCTAAATATGAGGAAAGAAAAAGAAAGTATGATGAAGAAATTGAAATGTTCATGAAAAGATCAGAAGAACTCAAGGCTAAAGGAATGAGCAGAATTTCAAAAGATGGAAAGTTTCTAAACATCAAAGCTGGAAAATTCTCAAGATTTGGAATTGATTTACTAGACAATGGTTATCCCAAGGCAGACATGATCAAACTAGTAGAAGCTCTAAGTGGGACACCTATTGTAGAAGAACTTGAAATTCTTATTTTCTTAAAGAATCTCATTAGGGAATAAACAAAAGCAAAAATAGTTTTTACCTAATGCTTGTAACCATTTAGACTTTGTAAATCTTCTAATGTATAAAAGGTGTAATTATGTCATCTTATGTATTAATCTTATTTTCCATCACAGCTTGGGTTTAGTCTTGTTAACAGGCATGAATTTGTGTTAAGCAATCTTCCCACAAATTGGGGGAGATTATTGTGCAAGACATGCTTGTACAATAACAAGACTAAGTCAAATTGACAACCTAAAGTAAGTTGTTTTGTAATCTTAGTTTGTATTTTATACTTGTAACATATAAAGTCTGTAAAAATGTCAAAGGAGCAGACTGGTTCTTTTTCTTTAAACAGTATCAAGCCTAAGAATTCTATCTGGAAGAAGATCTAGAAGATCATGCCTCAGAAGAATTATGAAGAAGATTGGAGTTGAATAAATCTATTTTGGGAAAAATGTTCTAAGTTAAGATCTCTACAAGTCACAGATTTAGTGTTATAGAGAAGTCATTCGAGAACTCTAGAATGACTTATAGAACTAGAGAACTCAGAGATATCGACAAGCCAAATTGAAGACATGAAGGTTGGAGATATCGACAAGTCATTTCTTCACTCGAGAAATCAGAGTTATCGACAAGTCAAAATTCATTAGAGAACTTTGAGTTATCGATAAGTCAAATTTCACTAGAGAACTCAGAGATATCGACAAGTCAAATTTGACTAGAGAACTCTGAGTTATCGACAAGTCAATAAGTCACTAGAGAACTTAGAGATATCGATAAGTCAAAGTGAAGATATGAAGATTAAAGATCTCGATAAACCAAATCCTCTTATAGAGAATTCAAAGACCTCTACAAGTCAAATCATCTATGGAGTATTAGAGATCTCGATAAGTCATTATACTTATCGAGATGTCAAGACCTCTATATGCCTAATTGGAGATCTCGAGGTAAAACCTCAAAGTACAATTTGCAGACCAGTTCAATATCCAAGATTTACAATCAACAAACAATTCAACCAGTTGGATTGACAAGTCTATAAAAAGCAGCTTGAAGAGTGTGCAAGATCAAGGATGAAGATTAACTGACAAAGAAAGATCAAGATTAACATAGTATGCAAAGATATGCTAAGCCAGAAATTGAAGATATACTTTTCCTAAAATGGAAATGAATAGTGACAGTTTACTAAAGTGAATAGCATCTCTTATTATACACTGTGTACACCAGGAGTTAACTAAAATATAAAGTTAACATTGATCCTTTATTAGAAAGTAACAATTAGATCAGAAATTCTTGTATTTTCTCTCTAGTAGAAGCTAAGCTCTTTATCAACAAAGAGCCTAGAAATTTTGTAGCAAAACATTCTTAATTTTAATATGAAATTAAGTGAGTTTTGAAAGATCTGTGTTATTCATAGCTGCATGTTTAATTTCTGTTATAACACATCTTAGTACAAGAATTATTTTACTTTGTTCAAAACCAAAATAACAGTTTAAGAAAAGCATAAAAATACTAAAACACATTCACCCCCCCCCCCCCTCTATGTGTAATTTATTACCTAACACTATACATTTCTGTAAAAGAGAATGAAGGCCATTATCGGCGATTATCAATAAACTAGACTGGACACAAGTTCGCACCTATATCCTGCTGATCGGTCAGGATACAGTGCAGATCTACACCTCTATGTATAGATCCATTTGGGTACCCAGGATCTACGGCCCAACACAAGGATCCAGTTAATTACCGGTCCTTAGGATATACCTGATCCTAATCGTCACTATCTAGTCCACGGGTGAGCAACCGGAATAATCGGTATGCTTTGATGTATCCCAACATCGGAATATATTAGGATATATATATAATATATTAGAATATTAATAGAGTATTCAAGGAATCAAGAGAAATCAGGAATCGAAATGAAATATGAACAAAGGAATAATAATTGTGTATCAATGTATATGAACAGGAATTATCGGTGTTTAAATGTGATGAGAATCTGAAAGTAATCCACTATTCTGAATTTTAGAATAGGGGAAAAACTTGCATGTCACGTGATCTACCGCAAGTATACCACAACTCTCTAGCACTGGCTCAGTCCGCCTTGTAGGCTTCGTATCTATCAGAGAAAGATACTTATTTAGTCAACTCGTATTTCAATCGCGTCTCGAACCGACTTCACGTAGCCCTTATCGTCTACCCATACGTTTACAATTGATTCGCATAATAATTACTAACAAATAAAACTCGATTAACCACATAATTCACTATACACAGAAGTCACATAACCCTTTTTAGGTTTGAAAATAATTTTTGGAATCAAAATCGACTTGCTATTCGCATTATTGAACAGTATCTTGCTCGTATTCTAATTTACAGAATTTATTGGACTCGTCTCTATAAGTAATAGGGTCTCTAAATGAATAAATATCGAAATCCGACTTGTTTCCAAAATAAATTAAGGTTTGAAACTATTTTTAATGAAAACAAATCATTTTTCTGAGGCATAGGGCTTTCATTTCGTTTAAATCGGATAAATGGTTCAATTTATTATTAAATATAATTATTTATTCAAAATAATTGAACCTCAAAAATATTTTTAAATAATTATTTAGGAAAAATCAGAATTAAAAATGATTTTTCCATAATTTTTGGAATTAAAATGAATTTATTATGATTTATTGAAAATAATTTGATTAATTATCAAAATAATTAATCATTTTCTAATATTTAATAATTAATAAATAATTAATAATTAATTAATCTCAAATTTTAGAAAATATTTTAGAATTATTTATAAAATAAATCAATTAATTAAATAATTAATTAATCAATTTAAAAATAAATGAAACTGATTTTATAACTAATAAAAATAAAATAAAAATTAAAAATATAGAAACATTTGTCAAAAATTGAACTTCTAACAAAATGGATCAAAGACGGGTCAAATTAACGGGTCAAACGGGTCAAATCCGGGTCATGAAGAACATGACCGGAAAATTCCCTGAATCCGGCGACTAGCCAGGATTCCAGTAGCTCGTTTTCAGGCCAATAACAACATCGTTTGATGTGGTTTTTACAGGGTTTTCATTCCAAATCATCCTAGCAATCCAATTTCGGCCACAACATCACAGAATCACCCCTTCATCAACTTCTCCGTCCAAATCAAACCAAACTCCGGCCAACAATTGTTTTTCTTCATCTGTACATGAAACTTTGATTTTAATAGCTCAAATCAAAACTTATAAATTGTATAATCACATCCCTAACATCTAAGGAATCAAAGATTCTTCAAAATCAAAATCGTATAAATCAAAAATTGGTATAAACCCTAATAATCGAACTTACATAAACATGAATCGTTTGTTCAATTAACTACTATAAATCGACTGTAAACATTTAAACAAAGCTATATCAATCATCAAATCACTCTAATAACCCTAGCTACAAAATCCCCCAAATCAGACATGAACCCTAGAATTTGAAATTGAAAAATAACGAATCAAAACATAAAATTGATACCATAAATCAAAAGAATAGATCAAAACATTCGACTTGAGTACTTACACGACTTGATTTGGTGTGGAAAATTGATCAAAATTACTGGTTAATTCTTCGACCCGATTCTGGAAAACCGAACCGGAAAATAGAGAATATCTGATTTTTCTGTATTTTTAATAATTAATTATAAATAATTAAATAAAATTAGGCTATTTATAGTAAGTAAAATAATACTCCTAATTAAAATTAAGGCCCTAATTATACATCTAATAAAATTAATTGGCCCTTAATTTTATAATTTTTGAGTATTAATTTCTAATTTTTAAATATTTAATATATACAATATATATGCCGAAAATTCCCAAAAATTGTGAATAAATCAAAAATACAAAGAAATGGTATAATTGAAAGTCCCAAAATTTTATAAAAATAAAAATATGATTTTTGTGGGGGTTTTAACACTCAAAGGGGCTCAGAAAAGTCATTTTTCACAAAACAAGAAAATTTATAAAATAACTGGATGTTCAGAATAACGCAATTGAACAAGCCATTCTAGGAAAAATTAGGCCAATTATTTCATTTGAAATATCAGCGATTAAAACAAAGTTCGGGTCGTATAACTTTTGATACGAAAGTTTTTAACACGAAACAAAATACATGATAAATACCCGAAAATACCCTGACAATACGAAACACACTTAGCATATAGCAGTTAGGGTTTTATGACTAAATACACATAATAACATAATAAAACATATAGTTTAGCTTTATTATGATATAATATGAGCGTAATTTCCCAGTCGTTACAACAGATGTCTACATGTGTCTCTCTCCAATCTTCAAAATTTGAGAGCATCTGAGATGGATGTAATGATTGATAAAGTACATACATTAATTCCAGAGGACACCCAACTGCTAAAGGAACTCAAGAATGCTCAGATAGCTACTTTTTCTGAATCTTATCTTTTTCCAATCAAAGGGATTTCCTACATCTGTTCACAATCCATAAAATACAGATACTTCACAGTTCTAAAGAATTGTGTAAGAAATAATGTGAGATTGATAATGACCCTTGAATCTGATCTCAAGACCAAGATAAACAAGAAACCTGAAGATGAGTAAATGATCAGAATCTTGGGGAGATACCTTCAAAATGCAGAGACCATGTTTCCAACTCACAATTCAACTTAAAGGATGACAAGGATGATGATGAGCAGAAGCAAGATGATCAACCACCTTCTAGCTCAAATCCAAGTCAAACTTCTAGAGCAACTGGTAGCAAAGAGAAAAAAGAAGATGGGAAAAAGGGAGATGATAAGACGAAGAGTGAAGAGAGAAGAAAGAAGAAGGAAGACAGTTCAGAACCACAGAAGAAAACCCTACAAATCCAAATCAATCACGCTCAATCCTCTAAGCCAACAAACTCAAACACTGTACCACCTCAAACCTCTAAGCCCAAATTTCTGTACAAGCAAACTGCTAACACCTTACTGAAAATCCCAATCACCTCAAGTCAAACCTCTCTAAAGAAAATCTCAAACCTACCTTCTTTTAAACAGCCAACCAAAACTCAATACAAATCTGTTGGAAGAAAATCAAAGAAAATGCAAGCTACTGAGAGGGCCAACTGGAACTGCTTTAATCCAAAAGATTTTCTACCTCTGAACTGGTGCATCACAGAAGAAGACTGCTTTCAACAATTAGCTGAAGAAATGGTCAAAGTTTGGGTTGTATCTTTGAGGGAAGTAAGAATCTACTATCAAGATGGATCATATACCTTACTTGGCAGAAACTTAATGGATATATTTTCAACCACGGAGATAAACAGGGTGATAAGCAAAGGCATGAAGGTCTGTATTGGTTATATGGTTGGTAGTAAGGGAAGAAAGAAGAGCAAGAGAAAAGGCTGAAAGAGAGGAGAGGAAAAGAAAGTATATTTAGGAGATGGGAAAAGAAGGTTGGCAGATTTTGTTTATTGAATGGTTATCCATTAGATGATAAGCTCAAACTTGTAGAAGCTCTAAGAGGGACACCAATCATAGAGGAACTGGAAGTACTTGTAGAGTTAAAGGACCTCATTAGAAAAGAAACAGGAGATGAAAAATTTGTCTGATGAATGTATCTTTCAAAATCAAGAAATCACTTAATGTATAAAAGTTATATTTCTGTCAATTCTTATGTAATGTTCTATTGTTCATTATAACTTGGGGTTAGTCTTGTTACCAGGCATGAATTTGTGATAAGCAATTTTCTCACAAATTGGGGGAGATTGTTGTACAAGACATGCCTGTACAATAACAAGACTAAGTCAAATTGACAACCCTAAGAATTAGTTGTATGATAATCTTAATTTGTATTTTGTATTGTATTTCTTGAGTCTGTAAAAATGTCAAATATTAGAGTGGAGTATTTTTCCAGTAAACAGTCTCAAGCCTAAGAATAAACTCTGGAAGAAGATCAAGAAGATCATGCCTCAGAGAAATTGTGAAGAAGCTTGAAGTTGAATAAATCTGTTTTAAGAAAAATATTCTAAGTCAGGATATCTACAAGTCACAGATCAAGTCATATAGAGAAGTCATTCAAGAACTCCAGAAAGACATATCGAGAAGTCCAAAATAGCTTATAGAGAAGTCTCAGAGATATCGACAAGTCATTTCTGTATTTGATAACTCAGAGATATCGACAACTCAAAATGAGGATATGAAGATTGGAGATATCGACAAGTCAATTTTCTCATTAGAGATCTCAGAGATATCAACAAGTCAAAATGCCTATAGAGATCTCAGAGATATCGACAAGTCAATTCCACATGCAGAAATTTGGAGACCTCGACAAGTCAAGTTCAGTTATAGAGAACTCACAGACCTCAACAAGTCAAAGAACTTATAGAGAACTAAGAGATCTCGATAAGCCATTATACTTATCGAGATGCCAGCTCTCTATTGTTCAAACTGGAGATCTCGATATAAACCTCAAGTACAGAATGCAGACCGGTTAAAGATCCAAGATCATTAATCAACAAACAAATCAATCACTGATTTAAAAAGTCTACAAAAGCAACTTGAAGAGTAAAAGATCAAAGGCCAAGATTAATTGACAAAGAAAAGTCACAGACATGCATGATTTGCAAAGATATACTAAGCCAGAAATGGAAAGCTTTAGATAACTTAAAGTAGGGTTTAGTACATGCTATTGCATGTTGTGTAAAACCTGTGTTTAATGATCTATAAAGTAAACACTGGTCCTTTTTTTTTAGTTGTAACAAATAGATCTAGATTTTCTTATAACTCTCTCAAGAAAGAAGCTGAGTTTTTTATCAACAAAGAACCCATAAATTTGTAGCAAGACATACTTGATTATAATATAAAATTAAGTGAGTTTTGAAGATACAGTGTTTATGTGCATGTTTATTAATTTTGTTTAAACACTATATCTCTAAAAGTTAAACTACTTTGTTCACCATATCCAAAATAGTTTTAAAAAGCTTAAAAATCCAAAACACATTCACCCCCCTATGTGTTGTATTTATTACCTAACATCCGGTACACTCAAACTTATTAGAGGTATATGTGTTGGATTAACAGCAAAAGGCTAAGCAACCAAATGATTTCATATCTTCATATGTTGGTGCTTTCTTGTATAACAGTTCATAAGGAGATTTTTTATTCAGAACAGATGATGGAAGTCTATGAATACTATAGACTGAAGTTAGAACACACTCCCCCAATACAGGATTGATACTCCTGACTGGAACTTCAATGCCCTTGCCATATTTAAAATATATCTATTCCTTCTCTCAACCCGGGAATTTTGTTACGGGTTATAGGGGCATGATGTTTGATGCAGTATACCAATGGCAGCATAAAATTCAGAACATGATTTATCTTTAAATTCTAATGCATTATCAGTTCTCATCATTTTAACAGCAACATTGAAGTTAGTATGCACATAAGCATGAAAAGCCTTAAAACTAGTCAAGAACTCAGATTTGTATTGTAGAAGATAAACCCATATCATTCTGGAGTAATCATCAACTAATGTCAAAAAATATTTATACTTGCCTTTTGTAGGCACCTTGTATGGCCCATCCACACATCAGCATGCACTAAATCAAACTCTTTGAAAGCATGTGATTTACTTAAAGAAAAAGGCAGTTTGGTAAATCTTGCTAGAGGACAGGTTATAGATATATAAGAAGGAACTGAATTTACCAGCTCTTTTATTTGTGCAATTCCCATAATCTTTGACTCTAGAGCATATCCCAATATGTTATGCCAGATTTGATATTTAGACTTCACAAACTGTTGTACAGCATTACATTTAGCTTCACTGTAGGAATTTACCAGATAGTATAATCCTTTCTTTAGAACTCCCATGCCTTGCACAACATCAGTTGCTTGATTCATTATCAAACACTTGTCTGAATAGAACATTACTTGGGAACTATTGTCTTGAGCTATGAATTGACAACAAATTATGATTGAACTCAGGCACACATAGCACTCCAAGTAACATTAGTCCACTCTCCATTCCAACATCTCCAACATGAGAAATGGCTGCAGTATCTTTAGTGGGCAGTTTTATAGTTAACCTTGAGGTTACTATTGTGACATTGCTTAACAAATGCAAATTAGATGTCATGTGATCTGTATCCCCAGAATCCATGATCCATTCCTCCTTATTATAGCAGTCATAATTTCCAATGGTCATGCCAGAAAAAGGACTATCCAACTCATTTGCATCCTCTCTTTTTTCTGATGTACATGTAATAACATCAGCAATTGTTCTAATTATTTGGCTGACAGAATTACCTGATCATCACCAAAATTTTCATCTCCATCCAGAGTAGTAATAGAATTTTCCATTCTAGCACTAGAACCACCATAATTCCTATTTGCCTGCCATTTACCCGTGTTACCACTCTTTGAAGTCTTTGAAGTTCCTGAGTTTCAAGGTCCTTGATTCTCTTTCTTATATCTGCTATGCCATTTAGGATAGCCAACAATACTCCAGCAATTTTCTTTTGTGTGACCTCTTCCTCCACATTCTGAACACCTCTCTATATGACTATGTAAAGCACTCGATGAACTATATGAATTTTGAGATTTACTGTACATAGCAACAATCTTATTTCCTGCACTAGATTTACTATTTTCTCTCTGTGACTCCTCTTGTTGAATCACAGAGCAGGGTATCTCTACTGTAGGAAATGGTATCATCGTCAATATTTGACTCTTCTGTGGTCCATATTCATCATCCAAGCCATTTAAGAAGTGAAATAACTTGTCTTCTTGTTTCTGATTAACTATTATCTTAATTAATGCATTCATCTCAGCAGTAACATCAGTGATTACAGGTAAACTATTCATATCATCTAGTTCTTCTCAAAGCATACTTAGTGCGGTATAGTACTCAACCAAAGTTATGCCATTTTGTTTGATGCTAAACAGATCTTTACTTATTTTATACTTTCTTGAACCGTTTGTTACATGAAAATGACTCTCTAACAATTTCCAGATCTGACTCGCAGAATTAACAAATAATATCGATTTCTTGATCGCATCAGATACATTATTATGAAGCCAAGAGATTACCGTCGTATTACACGTATCCCATTGCACAGCCTCAGTTGCATCAGTCGCACTCTTGATCTCTGTTCCAGTCACAAACCCTAGCTTTCGCTTTGAAGCTAATTGAATCTCCATTGACCTCTTACAAGTTTGATAATCACCTGATCCTTGCAGTTTTATAACACTAACTGAAGTCGGTCCATCACTTGGATGAAGAAATAATGGATTCTGCAAATGAAAATCGACTCGCCACCATTATCAACAACTTCGATCTTATAATATACACTCAATTAATCACAAATCTACTCTCATTTGATATTCTTACACAAAGATTATAACGATTTCACAAGCTTTTTAACATGTCTTATGACTTTAGTGGAGTAATCTCACATTCTCAATGACTCGCTCTGATACCATAAAGAAAAAGATGAAGTCACAGAAACGAGAAATACACAATTAGTCATTCATGATCTTAAGCTGTATTTATCAATCTCAATCCTAAAAAATGTTGCTTTCACTACTTTTATACAACCAGCCTCCTAAAAGAATCGATAGCCGACTTTTTTATATGAAGTGACTATTTACCTAAACACCCTTTGACCAAATAACTACTTGACTAACATGGACTTAGTAAGAGTAGTGTAGCAGTAGTAGCATTTCATGTCCCATTAGCCAGGTGCATATTTTTATAGACTGGAATGGAACTAAATTTGTGAAATATATAAATCAAATTTCACCAGTCTAATTGAACTCTAGCAACTCTTTCATTATGGACTATTTGAATAAATTCAGACAGGTATAGATAAACAAATCACAATTTTCAAAAAAAACAATGAATGTACAGAATTAGTCGTACTACATGGATCTTGACACTTCTCCAAGCAAATAAATGTAGTAATTAAATCTAAAATTGTGACCGCATCACAGGGATCAACTTTTTATCAACTTGGAAAGCCTTTTCCAAAAGGTCACTAGGAATCGAAGGGTTTGACCCAAACAATGCATTAGCAATTGTAATAACACCAGGGTTCTGGCTGTTTAGAGCTCCAATCGCAACTGCATGAGACTTTTCAACATTTTTCTGGTAATGGATAAGACCCTCGGGGAACACAAACACATCTCCCTTATTAAGTATCTTGGTAATGAGCCGATAATCAGGGTTGGAGGTGATAAATCCAACTTCGAGAGTACCTTCAATAACTGTAAGAATTTCAGTAGCACGTGGGTGTGTGTGGAGAGGGTTTATGCCTGATGGTGCTATGTCAAGGCGCACCATTGAAATGCCAAGGGTGTTAAGTCCTGGTATATGTGCAGCAAATGCAAATGCAGGTGTCGCCTTTGAGCCAACAGCATTCGAGGTGTCACCAAGATGAAGTCCAGTTAAAGAAAAATCACGGGCTGTGATAAGCTTAGGATCCTTGCTTAGAGTTGTAATCAAATTAAATTTGTTAAACTATACGCTAGAGATATTTTCATACATAACGATATAAACCATCCATGGAAAATCACTATATAAATATGTACATTGTGCACTTCAATTTGTATGACTAATTAAAACTGTTTAACCTCATGTGATAAATTGTGATTATAATCTTACCGGAACTCTTAAGATCAGCAACACAAAAATCTTGTAGAGAACTACCATCACTGGACAAAGCAATAACGAACATCATTGCCAACAAGCCTAGGTAAATAAATTTTATAGCCATTAAGAATGAATAAAAATATGGAGTACAGATTAAAGAGAAAGGTTTTATTGAGTTGTGAGTGTTTTAAAAGAGTTAAGTAGTTCAACTTTGTGCCAAAATTTCGATAATGAACAAAAGGAAAAGATACAACATGAAAATTTAAAATTGCATGCCGGCCGCTGACAGATTTTGTGTGAAAGTGTTATTTTCATAGTTATGGAGTAGTTATGGAGACCAAGTATTGCAGTTACTTGACCTTGTCCACCTTTAATTAAAAACCATGAACTTGTCTATATTCAAGAACAACTCAGAAGAAGCTGTGTAGCTAAGCTATATGCAGGCAGACCATTATTCCCCTTGTTTCATTAGTGACTGCAAACACGGCATTTTCTCCCTTTAGTCTAACTTAACTAGCATAACGGTGTTAAATTTTTATTTTACTACATTTGCCAGAGAAGTCCGGTCGATTTTAAATTTTTTGGCACAATGGAGTAGTTCTACGACAGGTAGCTAGTCAAGAACAATTTTCTCTTCCTCTATAAGTAATAATCTTTCCATGGCAGTCGGACATACTTTTACTCACCAAGAACTCTATTTACTTCAATTATAAAATTATATCAACATTGATGTTACACACATAATATTAGGAGGTATCTGATAACATTTTCTTTATAAAATAAGTGACGCGGCGTTAACCAGCAAGAACCCTCGTAAGTAATTAATTTGCAAAAGGGTTTCAAAGGGTAAGAGCAATCAAGTGGAATCAAATTTGTAATCTCAAAACGTGGTCACTTTCAAATGGCATTTGTATCATGTGGAAATGATATAACTGCATCCATTGTCTGGTTTACAGCTACTTAATTTGCACAAACATCTTAAACAAAAGTTTTGTGAAGTGTTACAGTCACAAACACATGTATATAAGACCTTAAAATCTCTAACTTCTCAAGCAACTAGTACCCTCTAAACAAGTAACCTCAAGAGTGACTTAAGATTGGCCTCAACACCGGGTTTTCTTAGTGACTGGCCGTGGAAGCCATTGGGAAACTTCAAGGTATTATACATTTATACATAAATAGCATTTTGTCATCTAATTTTGTACATTATAATTTGAGTTAATTGTTCTTGTTTTCTTTTGATAGTATGCACTTTTGGTGCCATTCGTAGCACATAGCATCTAAGTTTTCGCTACAAATGAAGCAGGAGACATAAACCTCTTCAATGTTCTTGTTTTTCCATTTATGTTGTGGAGAATGATTCATAGCCAGATTTGGATTTCGTATTCTCGTTATCGAACAGCAAAGCTCAGAATTGTTGACAAGAACATTGAGTTCGAACAAGTTGATAGAGAAAGAGATTGGTATTCCACTTTTGCACGCTTATATTTTTTCCAACAAGTTGAATGAGATTTTTTTATCTATTGATGTCACAGGGATGATATTATCTTGATGGTCTCGTTTGTTTACTACATAAATAGTTTCGTTGATCCAGCCATTGCGAAAGTGCCATTGTGAAAGTGCCATTGTGGAGGGCTGATGGTGCAATACTTACTTTTTTGCTTCATGTTGGTCCAATTGAGTTTCTTTACTATTGGTTCCACCGATCACTTCATCATCATTATCTATACTCTCGCTACCACTCTCAGCATCACTCTTCAATTGTAACAGAGCCTATTACATGCAAGATTATGCAACATTACTCTTTTTTACGTGTTTTCTATGTGTGCTACACATGCTCAATGGAAGGTGGCTTATGAAAGTCGGTTACTAATTTCGTGGAACTTACTAAAAATTTGCAGCTATTGTTCATCCATTTGCAGAGCATTTAGCATATATCACACTCTTTGGAGCACCAATGGTGCTTCTAAATCTCACAGGGGACTGCATCAATTATTGCTATATTCGGCTACATTGGAATATTTGATTTCCCAAACAACTTGGGACAATATAATTTCGAATTTGTTCCTTACTGGATATTCAATGTCTTCCTCCCCTTAAGTACTTATTGTACACACCTTCATTCCATTCTCTTCATCACACTCAATTCAGAACAAATCTCTCACTTTTCATGCCTATTTATGATCACATCTACGAAACAATGGATATTTGTAGTGAAACTTTACATCAAACATCTCTAGAGAAATAAAAAGACAAACCCGATGTTGTTCACTTAACTAATTAAACTACTGCAGAATCTATTTATCATCTACGCTTAGGATTTGCTTCTGTTTCGTCTGAGCCACAGAAGTTGAAATGGTAACTAAAGCTAATGTCTCCAGTGACATAGTGGTCAATGATCATCACTTTTTTTATGGAAAAACAGTCATTACTTAGAGGAATCAGTTCGGAAAGCTCAGACTTCAGTCATGGACAATTCCTAGATTCAATGTCCAAGTATGTTTAATTTATCTAGAGACTGATTATTACTATATATTCTTTTTATAAGTCTAATTGCGTAACACGATGATGCTAAATTGTTGATTTGTATATGCAGTACTTTCCGAAACGCCAGTTAACTGGCAAAGAAAAGTGATGACCCCAAATATGAGCCATGTTTATGTGAGAAACAATACTCTTTATTGATACTTATTTTTGCAACCATTTACAAGTGAGACCATTGACCTATATTTATAAGGAGCCTTTTTGGGCTTTTTGCTGTCTTTTATTGGGTTTTTTATTACAAACTCCTATTCTTCTAAGGTTCTAATTTCCTATTTTGAGTCATTCCTCTTTCTTTGGCCCAACATTTGTCCCACACGAACATTGTTGCAATATCTTTAGATTTGCTATTTGTTCTCTAATTACAACCTACACATCCAAATTAAAATAAAGCAAAAGAGAAAATAATAATTAAAGATTTATTTAATTATTGTTTATATTTTATTTTTTGTTATTTGTTTTTGTTCCTTTTCTTATTTCTTCTCTTCTCTCTTATTATTATTATTATTATTATTTTTATATGAGCGGGATGGGGGGAATAGTAGGATGAGTAATATATTCTAATTTGAATATAGGGAGTCTCTTCAACTTCCCTTTCATTTAATCAAAAGGCAGACTGCGGTATTTGAAGGGCATATCTTCTCTCCATCTCCTCCATTTCTCCTGTAAGTTCATCTTTCTTCTAAATTTCCTTGCTTTTTTGTTTAATTAGCGGCTCGTGTCTAATAGTTTCTCAGTTCAAACATAGTTCTTTAGATAATCTATTTCTTGTTTTACTAGTTATTGGTCTGGTTCTTGAATTAAATCTTCCATGGCCGATTTAGGATCTTCTTCTTCGAAAACCAACCCTTTTCGTAACCCTGAAAAACGTCCCCTAGAGGAGGGAGACGAGAAATCTGTTATAAACTTAGATAATTTAGAAATTCCGAATTTAAATTCTTGTAAATCTTTCGACTTTATGAATGAAGAAGAGCTTTTCTCCGGTGTTGAGATAGCATCTAAAGCATCTCCGCCGATAAGTCCTCGTACTTTAGCGTATAGGAATCGAGTTCTTCAGGAGAGTCGGGAGTTGGGTTTTCTTGAATTTCCCCGTGGCTGTAGTCTCGACTACATTAGCCATTTTTCTAATCATAAATTAAATATGACTAAATTGGGATCTTGGGTTGATTTAAAAAATGGGTATAAGTTACGAGTTCCGGGAGCCGACGATAGGATATGGGTGATGCCGGAGTTCGGGATGCACGGTGTGCCGTTGATTATGTTCGAATATGGTCTCCGGCTTCCGATGCATCCCTTTCATCTGGCGATGTACGAGGCTATAGGGTGTGGGATAGCTCAATTGTCGTCCAACTTCGTTGCTCAGTAAGTAGCTTTATAGCCTTATGCAACGAGAGGGATCGAATCCCGTCGGTTAAGTTATTCTTTTCTATTTATCATGTCAGGTATCATAATGGCCAGGTATATTTTGACACTAAAGTAAGCGACCTAAGATTTTTAGTGTCAAGTCTTCTAACTCAGGTTACCACCCTAAATGGGTATACTTAGGTGGGAAAGATTTAGAGTTTGTCAGGCCATGTCGCAAAGTACCTCAGTTGACTCTCGACTATGTGAATAATCTAGATAAGTATGATGCTGCGTATCTCGACGAATTTCAAGGGTCGAGGCCCGTTTACACTAACAATGACTTGAAAGATAGTAAACTCGTAGAAGATCACCATCGGAAGAGACTTATTATTTATATTCTTGAAACAAAAAAAACTCCTTTACACTGCTTACTTCTTCCTCTTCTCTTTTTCTTGTATTTATTATACATTATTTGAAATCTTTTTCCTAAAAATTACTCTTCTATTTTAGTTGCAGGTCAACCTTTGAAACGGTTCTTAGAGAGTGGAGTATTGGTTGAAATGGACAAGGCCATGATGATGCTTGTTAAGAAGTCGAGGGTCGGGGCTGTTGACATGCCAAGAGTTGATGAAAATACTTCGTCAAAGATGATTTCTATTGAGCTTTTAGACGATCGTGGAAATAAAGTTGTTGGCGGATCTGAGCGTGTTACTTGTGAAGGAACGGGGAATGCTTCCCGGAAAAGGTCACGAAGTGTAGCTGTTGAGACCCCTGAGATCGCTGGTAAGAAGACTTGTGATGATGCTGCGGGAAGTGGTGTAAACAGGACCTTAACCATAATTGGAAACCGAGGAATTATGCTCCCCACTGTTGATGTCGAGGCAAGCCAAGAAGTTATTCATGTGGAGATCCGTCCTTCTGAGAGGTGGCTTGCTGGGACGGCTCCTCTGCGGGCTTTCCGAGTCTTCAATCTACCTCAAGATTCCAGCGCTTATGCTAAGAGGTCCAGATCTGAGCTCGTTGATCGATGCCTGGGGAGAGCTGGGAGGGTAAGCATGTTTTATCATAGGTTTACTCGATATCTATTTATTTTACGTACTTGTAGATCCCCCTTTTTATCATACTTGACTTGATGTCTTCATTGCCTGTGGTTTATGTCTAACCAGTATTTATCCGATGTGATGCATATTCTTGAAGAATATAAGACTGGTGAAAGAAAGAGCTCCCCCTCGAAGGTGGAGGAGGAGCGTGATTTACTAAAGAGAGAAAAGAAGAAGCTTGAGAATGATTTGAGTGATGCTAAGAGTCGAATTGTCGAGCTTTCGAAAGCTAATTCAGGTTTCCGGGCCAAGGTATGTTGTTGTTTTCGCTTTTCTTTTCTTCTTCCTTTTTATTTTTACTATTTATTTATTACTATACATATAATAATAATAATTTTGATATGACGGTAAATTTCTTAACTTGTCTTCCCTACGTATTTCTTATGTACTTTTAAGTATATGATTGTTGTATTTTCTGTGTTGTTGATTCACATATAAGTGAACTAGAGTTGTCCAATGGTCGACTAATCAAAGAGTCAGAGGATGTTGGGTCTCGAGTGAAGAGCCTTGAGACCTCGCTTGGTAAAGAAACAAAGAAGCGTGAGGCTCTAGAGGTCGAGCTGACTGCCCTTCGCGAGAAGAATGAGACCTTAGAGATGGCAAATCTGAATTTGAACTGGAGGTAGAGAAAGGTATCGAAGATATAGCTGGGGCCCTCGGAGATGGATATGGGAGTTGTATTAAAAGAATGGAGATTTCCGGCTTCGATGTGAGTGGGCATGGTTTCGTGGATTACCTCTGAAACTATGATGAGGAGCATAAGGAGAAAGATGTCGACCCTTGAAGGAGAGGAATTTCTCGTTGGTCGATGTAATTTCAGAAATATGTTTTAATTTGATTACGTACGTTCTGGTTTTATGACGAATTTGAATTTAGTCATCTCTCATGAAGATGATGTCTGACTTATTTTGCTACCGCGAGCGTATTTTCGACTTTACTATAAATTTTTATTAAGGTTAGCTGTTGGTTTTGTTGGATTTTAAACGCAGCGGGGGCATGGCAAAACACTTTTACACATACAAAATCCAAATAAAAGCATACAGATCATGAATAAAAAATTCGAGGGATCGAATCTAACCTTTAAAATTAATTCGGAGACAACTATCAGAGATCCTTAGCAGTTGCTCCTCAAGTGTGAAGCACTCCACCGGTATCCATCAAGAAAACGATGTTAAGGAGGAGGAAGGAGGTGGAGAGAATTAGGTTTTCCAAACTTTTTGGGTTTTGGGGTTAAAGGTTGGAATAAAATTAGGGTCTATAAGTGTATTTATAGGAAAAAAATTCAGCTGAAATTTTCCCATAAATATTATTATTATTATTATCCCATTTATTATTCTCATTAATAATTAAAACACATTTTAATTATTAATCCTTTTTCTAAACACTTTAGAAATAATTCTCTCTCTTGATTTAATTTCCAAAAATTAAATCCTTAATTAATAATATTAAGAACTTTTCTTAATTAATTTATAATCAATTAAATCTCATTTAATCAATTATTAAATTTTCCAATTAATTATTTATTTCACAAATAAATAATTATTACCCATTATTAATTAATTCCTCCACCATTAAATCATTCTCTTTTAATGGTGTGACCCTGTAGGTTCAATATTAAGCCGGTAGTAGAAATAAATAATAATAAAACTATTTTATCATTATTTATATAAATTCTCTAATTTATTAAATATGATTAATTAATTAATCACATTTATTCTACATCGTGAGGGATACTTTTCAGCATATCGCGACTATCCGGATAATATGAATTCACTGCTTAGAATACCAAGAACCTATTCAGTGAATAGTTACCGTACAATAAACTCCTTCTACCCTACAATGTCCCGATTAAATACAAGGCATGGATCTCGTGTCAAGCCTATCTAATTCAATCACTTGCTTACCATTTATTATGCTTAGTTTTATGCAAATTAGAAACTCCTTTCTAATTTCATTTACTCTGGCCAGAGATTCCTGAACTAGCATAAGTGGATCAGCCTTGAACATTCGCTTCCTTCACTGGAAGGGGTAGATCCTTTATTGATCATACACTATCTTCGTGTACAAATTCCTATACCCAGAAGAGCCCTAATAATTGTCCCTGGAGACTAAGAACTAAACCAAAGCATAGTTTAGTGTACACAAGATGACTATGATGACCTCAAGTCTAAGGATACTTGTACAACTATCACTATGTGAACAACTGCTGACACGTGAGTGAACTCCATCAGTTGTTCAGCTGTGCGAGTCATGTTCAGTGAACTTATTCTATAATAAGCACCTACATACTAGCTATAGTGTCACCACACAAATGTCTATGAGAACAGACATCCTTCATAATGAAGCAAGCATAGTATGTACCGATCTTTGCGGATTATTAATTACGAGTTAGTAATCCTATGACCAGGAACTATTTAAGTTTAGAGTTATCATCTTTTTAGGTCTCACTATTATGATCTCATCATAATCCATAAAAAGCTTTACTCTAAACTATGGTATATCTTATTTAAACACTTAAATAGATAAAGCCCGTAATAAAAACAAAACAAGTCTTTTATTAATATCAATGAAATCAAAACAGATTACATAAAAGTTATTCCTAAATCCTCATACATTATTAGACTTAGGACATATTCCTTTCAATCTCCCACTTGTACTAAAGCCAATCACTCTGGTATCTAATACCCATCTTGTCTTTATGACGATCAAAGTGACTTTCATAAAGTAGCTTTGTGAGTGGGTCTGCTATGTTATTATGTGTGTCAACTCTAATTCAATACAATACAAGAAATGTTACCGCGCTCCCACTAACCCTTTTGTAGACGCATGGTTCATCTACGTTTTTGATAAAATCAAACTCTTTGATTGTCTCATCAAAACGAATGTTCCATCTTTCGAGAAGCTTGCTTTAAACCACATATGGTTCGCAGCAGCTTACACACTAGGTTTTTATTTCCCTTGGAAAGAAAACCATCTAGCCATCTGCCAGATTTCATAGTCGTAGTAAGCAGCATTCGCAAGCAAAATCCGAACTGATTTTAACAGGGCTACAGGTAAAAGGTTTCATCAAAGTCAATCCATTGCCTTTGTTTGAATCCTTTTGCCACAAGCCTGGCCTTATAGGTCTCCACCTGGCCATCTGCTATAATTTATCTTTTATATACCGTATACATAGATTCCATTCTGGATTTCATGGCACTATGCCATTTCTCTGAGTCAACACTACTCATAGCCTCATTATAGGTCACAGGGTCGTCATCATCAATGATCGACAACTCATTGTCATTCTCAATGACAAGGCCATATTAACTCTCAGGTTGGCGAGACACTCTCCCTGATCTATGAATGGGCTGTTCCACAAAAGGTTGTTCAGTCAGAACAGGTGTTTCCACTTGATCTGTAGTAGTTTGTGCTTCTTGAACTTCATCAAGTTCAATTTTGCTCCCACTGTTTCCTTCAAGGATAAACTCCTTTTCCAAGAAGCTAGCATGTCTGGAGACAAACACCCGATGATCGGTGTAAAAGTAATACCCTAAAATCTCTTTAGGATATCCCACAAAACTACATTTTACGGATCGATATTCCAGCTTATCTGGGTCAACTTACTTGACATAAGCTGGACATCCCCAAATCTTAACGTGTTTAAGACTCGGTTTCCTTTCTTTCCATATCTCATACGGAGTTTGAGGAACAGATTTTGGAAGGCACCATATTCGGTAAATATACTGAGGTTTCCAATGCATAACCCCATAGGAATACTGGAAGATTTGCATAGCTCAACATGGACCGAACTATGTCTAACAAAGTTCGATTTCTCCTTTCAGATACCAATCTGGAGGCATCCACTGGGAGACTATACCATTTACTTTGAGATAATCTAGAAACTCTCCATTCAAGTATTCACCACCTCGATCTAATCGAAGAATTATAATACTATATTTGGTTGTTTCTCCACTTCATACTGATATTCTTTGAACTTTTCAAAGGCCTCAGACTTGTGTTTCATCAAACACATATCTGAATCCAGATCTATCATCTATGAAAGTAATGAAGTATGAAAATCCACCCATGGCTTGCGTAGACATTGGTCCACATACATCTGTGTGTACCATTCCTAGCAAATTTGAAGCCCTCTCTCCATGTCTACTAAATGGAGACTGCAGTGCCATAATGAAGTGAGAATTTCATCATCCCTTTTCTTTTATTAGTTTGTTCAATCTGAAGTAAATTATGTCACATTTATACAGACCATTATTTAAAGTACCATGTCCATAAAGAATATTATCTCTAAGAATAGAACATTCATTATTCTCAATAATAAATGAAAATCCAGCCAAGTCTAACATGGGAATAATATTTCTCACAATCGAGGGAACAAAATAACAATTATTTCAAACAATAGTCTTGCCCGTAGGCATATGTAAATGAAATGATTCTACATCTTCAGCAGCAACTCTTGCTCCATTTCCCATCAGTAGAATCACCTCCTCTTCCTCAAGAGTCCTACTTCTCCTTGGTCCCTGCAACAAATTGCAGATATGAGAACCATAGGCGGTATCGAATACCCAAGTAGAAATGACATATTCACTTCTATCATAAACATACCTGAATCAGAAGCGGCAGTCTCACTACCCTTCTTCTTCAATTCTGCAAGGTAAACCTTGTTGTTCTTCTTCCAGTGCCCCCCTTGTTACAGTGAAAGCAAACAACTTTGCTCTTGGGGTCTTCAGCTTTTGGTGGAACCGGCATTTTCTCACCTACTTTCTTCTTCTTGGAAGGGTTCCTCTTCCTTTTCTTAGGATTGGAACCTTCACCAATTAGAAGAACAAAACTCTTCTTAGGGGAAAATTCGATTCCACAGTCTTCAACATGTTGTGGAGTTCAGGCAGGCTGACATCCAACTTATTCATGTGAAAGTTCACAACAAACTGTGAGAACAAACTCGGAAGCGATTGCAAGACCAAGTCTTGGCTCAGCACCCCATCCATGGCAAAACCAAGTTGTCCAAGACGTTCAATCAAATTGATCATCTTAAGTACATGGTCATTCACAGATGATCCCTCAGATATCCTACACCCGAACAGCTCCTTCGATATCTCATATCGAGCTGTCCTCCCCGCCACATTATACAACTCTAGTAGATGCATGAGGATAGTGTGAGCATCCATATGCTCATGTTGCTTCTGTAGCTCAATGTTCATGGAAGCTAGCACGATGCATTGAGCAACATTTGCATCATCTATCCACTTACGATACACAACATGTTCATCATTATGTGCATCACTAGCAGGTTCAGTAGGCTTAGGTGAGTCAATCACGTATTCCAGCTTCTCAATCCTGAGAACAATTCTCAAGTTTCGAAGCCAGTCAGCATAATTAGGACCAGTCAATTTATGAGCATCTAGTATGCTCCTGAGTGACAGTGCAGAAGACATAATGTAAATTGTAAATCTGTAAATGATAAACACATAACAACACTTAGCAAATATTCGATTTCATTTCAAAATACTACATTAATCGGGTTTTTATTCATAACTGGCTCCCACTAGTTTATCTAATTTATTCAACCCTCTACGTGAAAAATTAAGCATTCATAATGCTAGTGGGAATAGGGATCCTACATTACATTACACAACCCTGGCTGTAGCACGAACCGCCATGCAATGTTCAATAGGCAGACAACTCTTGTCAATTACATCTTATGTTATTCCCTAATCAAACTTTAGCCTCTTGAATAATTGAGTCTCGGCTGTAGCACGACAAACTCAATATTCTAAGTCAAGTCTAACCCAACATTCCGTACAGTTGAATCAGTCCCCAAAGGCCCACGGCTGTAGCACGTACCGACCTTTAGATTCTTATTCAATGTACACATCTCTATGTAATAGACAAGTATTTATTATTTCGAAATCAAAGCCCTCGGCTGTAGCACGAACCGACAATGATTCAAAAATAAGAACTACTTTTCTATCATGTTGGAAGGCTATGACCGACACAAGCCCGTTGTGTCATTGGCCAGTTACTACTTGATATTATTTATTTTTAGAGAGATTATATTACGTTACAATCATAATCATATTATAAAGAAATTCTTCCTTTAAAATTAAATATTTCAAATCAATAATCAATAATCAGATGATTCCCAGATCGGGTGGAGCATTGTCAAGAGGCGTCACTTAATAACCCTTTCTTACAGATAGAAATCTGTTGTTGACAGAATCATCCTTTCTCTCATATCGAAAATTCATATTCAATTACATGTTTCATAAACACAAGAATCTCATGATTGTATTCATAATATTGTTTTTAAGGTTATGAAACTATTTCACTATACTAGGTTGTCTAACAAGCGCCTTATGTTCATTTAAGTTCACTTAAATCTATCATCGCATGATAAACTAAGCATATATCACATATATCAACATGAATAAACATCAAGGTAGGCATGTTACATCATCTAGCACATTAGTCTAAGCATTATACATCTCTACGTATCACATGAAGCATTTAAAATCAATTGAAACAATCAAAAACAGCTTTAAAACACTTCATGGAAATATAAACAGTTCAAAACTTTTATATAAACTAAAATTGATCACTCCATTAGATCCGTCTCGGAAAAACGAATCCAACGGTATATTGCACGCCCAAAACGGAGTTACGAAACTCCCAGAAAATCAATTTTAAAATCAACAGACGGGCTGTAACGCATTACAGGAACGCGTTACAAGCCCTGTAACGCATTCCGGTGATGCGTTACACCCCTTTTAAGCCATTAAAGGGTGTAACGCATTCCGTGAATGCGCCACAGGTGTGTAACGCATTCCCGGAATGTGTTACACCCCTTGTTTTTTTTTGTTTTTCAGCCGCCGCCGTCCTCCTCGAACTGTGTGCCTGACAACGCCTGACAGCCGACAAAAGCTTCTGCTGTCTTCTTTGCTTTTCACAGGTAATAGCAGATAACAGACATAATATATATATATATATATATATATATATATATAACATATGATATATATATATATATCTATATTTTATTACGAATTTAATTACAAGAACTTCAAAAATTCATAATAAAAAATCTATACATCATAAAATTATGAAAAAAATACCCAGACGATCTACAACACTTGTGGAACCCAGATCAACAATGAAAATTATTCTGAGAAACGATTTCTCATCAGAAAAAATTAATCCATAATATAACTTGTAAAAATCATAATTAATTCATACAAGCACATAAAATTCTGAAATTTTTACCACAGATCTATATGCATACAACCTATGCTCTGATACCATTGTTGGATTTTAAACGCAGCAGGGGCATGGCAAAACACTTTTACACATACAAAATCCAAATAAAAGCATACAGATCATGAATAAAAAATTCGAGGGATAGAATCTAACCTTTAAAATTAATTCAGAGACAACGATCAGAGATCCTTAGCAGTTGCTCCTCAAGTGTGAAGCACTCCACCGGTATCCACTAAGAAAATGATGTTAAGGAGGAGGAAGGAGGTGGAGAGAATTGGGTTTTCCAAACTTTTTGGGTTTTGGGGTTAAAGGTTGGAATAAAATTAGGGTCTATAAGTGTATTTATAGGCAAAATTTTCAGCTGAAATTTTCCCATAAATATTATTATTATTATCCAATTTATTATTCTCATTAATAATTAAAACACCTTTTAATTATTAATCCTTTTTCTAAACACTTTAGAAATAATTCTCTCTCTTGATTTAATTTCCAAAAATTAAATCCTTAATTAATAATATTAAGAACTTTTCTTAATTAATTTATAATCAATTAAATCTCATTTAATCAATTATTAAATTTGCCAATTAATTATTTATTTCACAAATAAATAATTATTAGCCATTATTAATTAATTCCTCCACCATTAAATCATTCTCTTTTTATGGTGTGACCCTGTAGGTTCAATATTAAGCCGGTAGTAGAAATAAATAATAATAAAACTATTTTATCATTATTTATATAAATTCTCTAATTTATTAAATATGATTAATTAATTAATCACATTTATTCTACATCGTGAGGGATACTTTTCAGCATATCGCGACTATCCGGATAATATGAATTCACTGCTTAGAATACCAAGAACCTATTCAGTGAATAGTTACCATACAATAAACTCCTTCTACCCTACAATGTCCCGATTAAATACAAGGCATGGATCTCGTGTCAAGCCTATCTAATTCAATCACTTGCTTACCATTTACTATGCTTAGTTCTATGCAAATTAGAAACTCCTTTCTAATTTCATTTACTCTGGCCAGAGATTCCTGAACTAGCATAAGTGGATCAGCCTTGAACATTCGCTTCCTTCACTGGAAGGGGTATATCCTTTATTGATCATACACTATCTTCGTGTACAAATTCCTATACCCAGAAGAGCCCTAATAATTGTCCCTGGAGACTAAGAACTAAACCAAAGCATAGTTCAGTGTACACAAGATGACTATGATGACCTCAAGTCTAAGGATACTTGTACAACTATCACTATGTGAACAACTGCTGACACGTGAGTGAACTCCATCAGTTGTTCAGCTGTGCGAGTCATGTTCAGTGAACTTATTCTATAATAAGCACCTACATACTAGCTATAGTGTCACCACACAAATGTCTATGAGAACAGACATCCTTCATAATGAAGCAAGCATAGTATGTACCGATCTTTGCGGATTATTAATTACGAGTTAGTAATCCTATGACCAGGAACTATTTAAGTTTAGAGTTATCATCTTTTTAGGTCTCACTATTATGATCTCATCATAATCCAAAAAAAGCTTTACTCTAAACTATGGTATATCTTATTTAAACACTTAAATATATAAAGCCCGTAATAAAAAAAACAAGTCTTTTATTAATATCAATGAAATCAAAACAGATTACATAAAAGTTATTCCTAAATCCTCATACATGATTGGACTTAGGATATATTCCTTTCAAGTTTCGGAATTTAATGACTTCGAGTTCAGTAATTGTATCCTGAAATGGTTCTTTAGATGTTTTATCTTCATATATTGCTCATCTTTGTTTCCATACTCATATCCCATGGCTTTCTTTACGTAATTTACTTGTTCTTGTATAACGTTTTTGGATTTTGTAATTTTTTATAATCGTATTTGATTGTGTGATAGTATTATTATCTTTGTTAATCTTTCTTTCCTTTTTTATATTGGCGTGATGTTTTGATTTGCCGATCTCTATTACCTTGAACTTCTAGATTTGCTCAAAGGTGTTATTTTTCGTAGGCAAGCTTAAAAGGGAAGATTTTTCCTTTAACGGGGTCTCATAACAACCCCCTTTACGTTAAAACCAATTTATATAGTTCAATTTGACTTTCTTGTTTTTATTACCACAACTTAAGTGGCTTAATCTAGTGACAATATTTCTTCAAGTGGATAGCATTTCAGATAGTTTTGATTGGTGTTTTCTCCAGTCTCGACAGGTGATAGTTTTCCTGGTGCAGCGACCCCCGTTACCAAATAAGGTCCTTCGACCCTCGAGGAACTAGGTCTCCTCCCAGAAACTGCTCAAACTTTACTTTTATGCATGTACTTTCTAGGGAGCCCTAATTTGGTGTGCTAGAGTTTATTAGTGTAACGAATATTTATATTTACGAATTATACGACAATTGAGAGTAATAAATTGCATTGATAATTTAGGGTGGTGTTTTAACGGGGATCTCATATCAACCCCTTTTCGTTAAGACTAATTTTTAATAATTAAAGGTAGTTCTGATTCATACATTTCAAATAAACTCATTACTGATAAAATTTCTTCAAGTGAATAGCGCTCCAAGCATTCTTGAGAGGCGTATCGTCGAGCGTCAAAAACCGATATGTCCCTGGTGCAACGACCCCCGTCACTTGATACAGTCCTTCCCACGGGGCTTTGAACTTTCCTGTTATAGCGGGTTGGGATGCTTCCGACTCTCGAAGGACTAAATCCCCAGCCGAGAACTGTTTAACCTTCACTTTCTTGTTAAAGTAGGTTGTTGTGCGCGCTTGTTGTTCGAGAACTCTTTTCGATGCCTCGTCTCTGACTTCTTTTATAAGAACATTGTGAAGCTGAATTCCTTCATGTGATGCTTCAGCATCAAAATACTCGACCCTTGGGGAGTTGAGAGACACATCGACGGGCGAGACAGCTTCCAAGCTAAAAGCCATTTTAAAAGGAGATATACACGTTGAACTCATAGGGGTCATTCTATAAGACCAGATAACATTTGGCAATTCATTGACCCATGGCCTTGGTAACTCATCGACCCTTTTCTTGAGCCCTTGTAGGATTATCCGATTAGAAACTTCAACCTGTCCGTTGGCCTGGGGATAAGCTACCGATGACTTGATGTGTTTTATCTTCAGTTGTGAAAGTGTTTATGTGAACTTCTCTCCCACAAATTGGGTTCCATTGTCAGTTACAACGATTCTCGGTACCCCAAATCTGAAGACAATGTATTCCATCAAAAATTCAATCATCCCCTTCTCGTGAATCTTGGCCAGAAGTCTAGCTTCAATCCATTTTGTTGTATAGTCGACAGCCACGACAATGTATTGGGCTTGATTCTTAGATTTTGGGAAAGGGCCCACGATGTCAATTCCCAACTGAAAGAAAGGGCATGGGTTGATCACCGGAATCATTTCCACCGAGGGTTGATAAGACACCGACTCATATAGCTGACAAGACTTACATTTCCGTACAAAATTTTCACAATCACTTCGCATTATAGGCCAAAACAGACCTTGCCTCACTATCTTAAGGGCTAAATTTTTGCCCCCTAGATGGTCCCCACAGATTCTAGTATGGACTTCAACCATCGATATGTTAGACTCTTCTGGCCCTAAGCATCGAAGCAGTGGTTCTACGAGACCGCGTCGATATAACTTGTTTTCTAGCACATAATAGTTCTTTGCCTTGTATGATATGGATCTAGCGTCACCCTTATCTTGCGGCAACTTGTTCTGCAAAATGTATTCCAAGATAGGTTGATGCCAATATGCAATAGAAGAGATTTCATTGACTTTCAACATGTCAGGGGACGAAGATTCCATATCAATATAGGGGACCCTTCTTTCCTCGATATAAATTGCCTCTGTCGTTGTGACGACAGAAGATGCTAATTTGCACAAGGCGTCGACCCATTGATTGTCTTCCCTACAAATGTTTTTGATCGTCCATGACAAAACTTTCTCCAGCAAGGTCATGGCCAGTTTCAAATATGTCGATATTCGAGCATCGTGTGCCTTGAACTCACCTTGTAACTGTTTTGCGACGAGCTGCAAATCGCTTCTAAAATCTTCACCTCCAACTCAATCGCTAGGTGCAACCCTGCTAACAAAGCTTCATACTCGACTACATTGTTTGTTACTGGAAATGATAATTTCAAAGCCTGTTGTATTTTGAATCCCTTTGGACTGATTAAAATGACACCTGCACCCCCTGATGATGACATTGATGATCCGTCAACGTAAAGAGTCCAAGCCTTTTGTGGAAATGATGTTTTTTCAATTATAGGATTGTCAAATTTGCATTCTACGATGAAGTCTGATAAGATTTGGGACTTCACCATATTCCAGGGTAGATACTCAATGTGAAATTGGTTGAGTTCCACTGTCCAAGCGGCGAGGCGCCCTGTCTTGTCCGGTTTGTGCAAGATACGCTTCAGGGGTTGATCAGTCATGACTTTTATCAGACGGCCTTGGAAATAGTGACGGAGATTTCTGCTTGCTATAACAAGAGCATAAATTAGTTTTTCCACATGTGGATAACGAGTTTTAACATCTTTTAGGGTATGGCTGATGTAGTAAACTGGGGCTTCATGTCCCTCTACATCTTTGACCAAAACAGAGGCTACCGACCCATTAGAGGCTAAGATGTATACTTTCAGAGTTTCACGAGGCAATGCTCTTACTAAAACTGGTGGGCTTGTCAAAAACGTTTTTAGTGCCTTAAAGCTTTCTTTACATTGGTCATCCTATATCAACTTCTTGTTCTTTGAAGCTTCTTTGATAACTTTGAAAAAGGGACTACATTTTTTGGAGGACTGTGGTATGAAGCGCCGAAGGGCCGTTATGCAACATGTGAGACGTTGAACCTCTTTAATGGTCGACGGGTCTTTCCTATCTGATATGGATTTAATTTGCGAGGGGTCGGCCTCGATCCCTTGTTGGGAGACAAGAAATCCTAAGAATTTTCCAGATTTTAAGCCAAACGAATGTTTTAACGGGTTCAACCGCATGTTACTACGGCGAACATTCTCGAAGGTCTCTCGTAGGTCGATGACATGACAGCTTGAAAATTTTGATTTGGCTATCATATCGTCGACATATACCTCGAGGTTCCGACCCAACTGATTTTTAAATATTTCATCCATCATGCGTTGAAATGTTGCACCAGCGTTGATTAACCAAAAAGGAATGTTCCGATAAGCGAAGGCCCCTCGGTGTGTGATAAACGCTGTTTGTTCCCAATCTTGATCATCCATCCTGATTTGGTTATATCCTGAGAACACGTCCATGAAATACAGCAGTTCATGACCGGCCGTTGCATCGATAAGTTGATCTATATTCGGCAAAGGATAATAGTCCTTAGGACATGCTCTGTTGAGGTCGGAGTAATCGACGCACATTCACCATTTCCCGTTACTTTTCTTTACCAGGACGACGTTAGCAATCCATGTAGGAAATTTTACCGGCTCAATGAAACGGGCCACTAAAATCCGATCAAGCTCATCTTCAATAGCTCGACACTTTTCTTCTGAAAATGTGCGCCTCTTTTGCTTAACAGGATTCTTTTGGCGGTCGATATGTAGGGAGTGTCTCACTATGTCGGCTGGAATTCCTGACATGTCGGATGGCGACCATGCAAATATATCTAAGAATTCCCGAAGCAGCCTTATTAATTCATCTTTTATCTGAGGATATAGATCTTTTCCCACTTTAATAGCTTTACCCGGGGAATGCTCATATATCGCCACATCGACCGTTTCACCGACAGGTGAAAACGAAGGATCCCTAGGGATGTCGATGATGCTACTGGGGTCTATCTTAATGACCTCGTTGTCAGTTTAAGAATCACTATCTTGCTTCTTGGGCAGAACGGTAGTAAAGTAGCATTGTCTCGACACCGCTTGGTCGCCACACATCTCCCCTACTCCAAACTCAGTCGGGAATTTCATCTTTAAATGGGGAATCGACGTAATGGCTTTTAATGCTGATATTGTCGTTCGGCCTAGAATGGCATTGTGGCTTGAGTTTGCACTAATTACATGGAACTTAACTATCCATACTTGACAAGGCATCGTGTCGAAAAGTACCGGCAAGTCAATTGTTCCGACAACTTTTACCTCATTACCCGTGAAGTCGTAAAGAGGCGAATGTGTATTTTCTAGTTTTCTGTCTCCTGTGTCCATTCGCGCAAAGGCGTGATGATAGAGGATGTCGAATGAACTACCGTTATCGACAAGGATCTATTTTACTGTATTAGTGCCGATTTTGGCAGTGATAACCAGCGCATCCTGATGACCTCTTATGATATTTGGAGAATAATCTTCATCTTAGAAGGATATGACAAGAGATGGAGATGGTTTGTATTTCTTAGGACATTGAAGATTAACATTACACACCTCTCGGGCGTAAGACTTTCGAGAGTTGTTTGACATGCCTCTGGCGGCGTAACCCCCGAAGATTACATCGACTACTCTATCATCTTGTCTTTGCTGAGTCTGGCCCTGTCCTTCGATGTAATGGATGAAGTGGCCTTTTCTGATTTTAGATCAATGAGATTGCTTAGTTGGTAGCATTGTTCTATAGTGTGTCCCATATCTTCATGATAGTCACAGTATCGAGAACTCGGAGGACGTCCCGGCTTCATCGGCCTCGGGGGTCGAAAGTCAGCATCTGTCTTTAAAATGGCCAAAATTGTTGCTTTATCGACTGTGAGTTTAGTAAACTCTTTGTCTTTTCTGTAACTGGGCTACCATTTTCTATCTGAAATGGACCGTCACTGATACACTTGAGTTCTCGAGCTTCGAAACTCTTTGTTATTCCCTAACAATATAACAAGAATTACAGAGGGGATGTTGAATGTAATTCTGGCTACTTTTTGAGATTTATGAAAAAATGGTTCTAACTCAATTTATATCTAATTGTTTGATTTGCAAGGTGCGGAATACAGAGTTAAGTTAATCAAACATAAAGTAATAAAAACTCAAGTCTTTAAAACTTTCTGGTGGATTTGAATGTATCCACCAGAGATATATATATATATATATATATATATATATATATTTATATTTATATCAAGAGAACCTTGTGAAGCTTGAATATCTCACAGCTGCTTTACAAGTGAACAACTAAACTTGCAGAGAAATGCTACAAGATACAGCTTACAAATGTTTCTCTGAAAATGTGTTTTTGCTTAGTCTATTGTTCATTGTTGTTCTACTTGCGGCACTTGGTTTATATATCACCAAGTTTACATAGCAAAAAGACAAGATAATAAAACAAAACTATCAAGTCTAGCTCTATGCTACTTCATTACTCTATTCTAGCAGCTTTGAAAACCTTCATAGCTTGCATGAAAATGGTAATGCTTATTTGTTCTCATTTTCCTGCTAAACAGGATGCCACATTCCTTTTGCAAATACCCAACGCATGTGACTGTGTTGTCACTGTCAACAGATGTTTGAATTGATCATCCGCCGGGTACATGCTTGTTATCCGTCGGGTAGCCTTGTTGATCATCCGTCGGGTAGCTTTGTTGATCATCCATCGGGTAGTCATTTATCACTTGACTCTATTTTATTTGTGCAGAATTACAAAACATCTTATATTTACATTTAATCAACCTATATTGCACATCTACTAGCAGTCTACATGATTCATAAATTACTGTAGAATTTATACAAAGATGTTTGCAGAAATGTGCTACATTACTTATTGTTACATAAGCTACTCACCCGATGGATATCAATTAGTCATCCATCGGGATTATATTGAATCATCCGTCGGGACTATGATTGATCATCCGTAGGTTGCTATAAAATTCACTAAGTTAAATCTAGTAAGGTGTTTTGTTTAGCTTATCATCAAGTACATAACATATTCTTAACAATTTCCCCCAATTTATGTCTACTGGAATTGTAGCCATAAATTAAGAGAAACTTGATGATAACAAAACATCCTGAAGATACAATTTGAGAAACAGTAGATAGAATTGATAAGTGCTACAATATTGCTGAAAGTTGAACAATGCATAGTACACAAAGAAATTTCTCATAATTGTTATCAAGATGCTCCTCTAGTTTGAGCAGATAGATCTATTTCCTTGATTGTATGGATTTCTTCCCAAGCCTTCTATTATTTTTTTCAATTTGATTCTGAAGTTGTCTGTGGAATTCTAGTTCATCAGTTTCTGAGAGATTTAGCATTTCCTGCATTTCTAAAAGAGTCTCATTGTTAGAGATACTTAATTGGTCCTCCAATCTGAAGAATCTTTTAACACCTTTGTCATCCATGAACTCCATCAGCCAATAGGGCCTTATATGCACTCTCTTTCCTGTAAAGGGAATAGATAGAGTTTTTGGAAGTGCATCTTTGGCTCTAATACTCCTTAGTTCCTCAATCCTCTTTAGAACTATTCTTCTTACAGTCACATTGTATCTAAAGTTCTTCTTGAAGGATGAGTAGACTTTAATCAGAACATATTGGCTTTCTTGGAGAATCCTGTGAAGAGGCCATGTCATCTCTTTCCCTCCCTTGTATTTAAATACCAGTCTTTCAGGAAGATGTCTGTAACCATCAATTCCTCTTACTTCTTCCAATTCATTCAAGTAGAGATTCAAGTATAAGAATTCCTTGATATCACAAATATACATGAGATCTCTCTTGTTAACTGTAGGTTGGGATTTGATTAGAGCTTTGGATTTGAGAGATACAGGCTTCACTTTCTTGCTGGCTCTAGTCTTTGTCTTCTTTGTCTTGAAGATGGGCAAATTTAGCTCAGGAATTGGTAAACTATCCCAGTCTACTGGCTCATCCTTGGGAACAATTAGTTCACCATGAATATTTCTTTTTGGATCAACCACTTTGAATTCTTCAAATACCACTGAGGGTTTTGATGTCTGAGTTGTAGTTGTAGGCTTTTTGGGAAGCTGATCTTCCAATTCATCTTTATTAAAGTTCGCTTTCCTCTTGGAATGAAGTTTATATCTAAGCCTTCTTTTCTGCTGTGATTCTTCTTACATTTTCAGATCCTTAGGTTCAGTGATTACAGTTGGTTGTACAGGAGGTTCTGTCGTGGTTTTTACAGCTTGAAGCTTGGCCAAGATAGCACTTTGTTCTTTCTTTTACTTTTTCTTCTTAGCATCCAAAGCAGCTTGCTTCTTCTCTAGCCTGATTCTTTCTTTATCTTCCTTCTTAGCTTCCACAAACAGTGGGTGTCCAACCACCACACAAGTCTCCTTACCATTTCTGTAAATTTTGGCAATTCTTCTTTTTAATGCTGAATCAGCTGGATCCTTGTAGAATGCAATAGATCTTGACAACAGTTTCTTTTCATCTGGTTTTGGTGTTTCAAACACTGTATCCATAGGATTCTTGTCTGAAACCTTAGGATAGTTCCATTTGGCCTTCATGATGAGATCTTTCTTTAGAGACTTGACACGGGAAGTTTGACCCCTTTCCAGATAGTTCATATTGATATCATTCACAGAGATTTTCATGACTTTAGAGTGATGATTGAAAACTTTTTCTGGCTTTTGTGTTGGGCCAAATATCTTCTAAATGTTCTCATCAATTTTCTTCCAATTGATTGGACTCAATTGCTTCTTTTCAGCTGCTCTCAAATTGGTTGTTGCTTCTTTGATTAGATATATGCTATCTTTAGCAAGTGGCTTTGTGAAAACAATTGTTGGCACAATTTCTTTACTTACTTGAACACTGAGCACTTTTTGCTCCCCCTCACTTCTTGATTCCCCTTGACTGAATAAGACAATTGAACTTTCTTTCTTTCCCTTAGAAGAGGTTTCTTTCTCCCCCTTTTTGTTATCAAAAAGTTGAGTAGAAGAGGAGGTTTGTACTGCCACTAGCCTTTGAAGCAAGTCTGTTTGTTATGTTTGGTGGAGATGAATTGCTATTAGAGAGGCTTCCATTGATGTCATTCTTGTATCCAAGGAATTTATCTTTGTGGCAAGATCAAAATTCTTCAAGAGTTGTCTCTTAATTTCAAGCATTGTAGCTTCTGGAAGTTTGGAATCCAATCTTCTCTCTTTGCTTCAGCAAATTGAGGGTGTCCGGCCACCACACAAATTTCTTTACCATTCCTGAAAACTTTAGCAATTCTTCTTTTCAATGCTGAATCAGCTGGATCCTTGTAGAATGCTATGGACCTGGCCAACAGCTTCTTTTCATCAGGCTTTGGTGTCTCATACACTGTGTCCAAGGGGTTCTTTAGTGAAGATTTTGGATAGTTCACCCTTCGCTTCAAAATTAGCTTAGCCTTTGGAGATTTGATGCAGGATGGTTGTCCTCCTTCCAGATTCTTCATGCTCATTTCATTCACAAATATTTGCCTAACTTGAGAGTGATGAATGGCTGATTTTTCTGGCTTCTTTACTAACCAAAATTTCTTTTGTATATCCTCATCAATTTTCTCCCAGTTGATTGGACTCAACTGCTTCTTCTCAGCTGCTCTCAGTATGGTTGCTGCTTCATTTATGAGATCAATACTGTTTGTTGTTGGTGGCTTGGTGAAAGTAATTGTAGGCACAATTACTTTACTGACTTGAATGTTAAGTTGTTTCTCCCCCTCACTTGATCCTTTCTCCCCCTTTTTGTTATCATCAAGTTGTGTGGGAGGGAGTTGAGCTACCACCAATTGTTGGAGTAATGCAATTTGAGCTTCTTGATTGTTTGGTATCTTGGCCATTGACTTCTCTACAGCAGATAGTCTTGAGTCCATGGCCTCAACTTTCCTGTTTAGATCACCCTCCTTCCTTAGTTTGTGAGCAATTTCAGTCATGGTGGTTGCAGGGAGTCTAGCATCCATCCTTTTTATAACATCCTGCTTGACTTCAGAAATTTCCTGCTTAATGGCATCCACACTCTGACTGTATTGGAGGGCTTGAATCTTATGCAGATGGAGTGCTTCAAGATGTGCTTTGAGTAGTTGCTTTGTGCTAGCATTGGAAGATGCTTGAATGGCTGCTTGGGTGTCATGAATCAGCTTAAAAAGTGTTGATTGGAGATGTGAGTAGGAGCATTCTTTAGTGAGCATTCAGGCAGGAATATCTACATCTCCCCCTATGTCCATGCTATCTTCCTCATCATCATCACCATCATGCCCAAAAGAAGTTTCATTCAGTTCCAAATCACTGCCAATATTGGAAGGCATAGCAGTGATTGCATCATTTGCTCTTTGTAAAGATTTTGTTGTATGCACCAAGTTCAGCAATCTTTCAGCCTCGTCATTGCCTGTACAGCTAGAGTTTGGTAAGCTGTCACAGGGTGAGTAAATGTCTCAGCATCCGGGGAAATGGAATCTATAACAGCTTGATATTCTTGCTGAAATAGCCTTTCCCTTTCTGCATCATTGACACTCATTGACTCCTGTACCTGCATTTCTCTCTTGATCTCTTTTTTGTTGCATCAAGTCTCACCTTGGCTCCCCACCCTCACACCCTAACCTTCACCATCTAAGGTGGGACTCCTCTCACTCACTTTTGTCAGTCCTGAAGAAATGGATTGCATTAGATCACTCTTTTCCTCTCCTTTTTCCTCGGAGCAACCCAGACTTTCACTCAAATCACTCCCTTCCCTCAGTCCTAGGAGTGATTGCACTACTACTAAGTCTTCTGCACTTGTAATAATTAATAAAATTTGAAGTTGTGCAGAGACACCCGACGAATGAGGAATATCCATCGGGTTAGCAGTTTGACTATCCGACGGATGACTGTTGTTAAGCTTATCCGTCGGGATACAATCACTACTCGACAGATGAAAGATATCCATCAGGATAGAAGAAATAACTGAGTTTGGAGTGGAGACTATTGTGGACTCTGTGCATATTGATGAAAATTTTGGCACAGATGTCTCAGCAGTGTCAGAAAGAAATGGTAACTAAGCCAACAAATCATCTAGAAGATGATGCTCACTTGCATGGATTTTTGGATTCTCCAAGAGAGTTAAAGATGGAGAATTTGGAAGTGATGTGTTTATCATGTCAACATCCAAAGAGTGTGTGGGAGAGTTTGGTGTATCAGGTGCTTCAATTGTTAGAGATTTTGGCTGTGACTCCACATTTATTGGAGCCACATCAACCTGACTTTGAGAAGGTGCAGTGACTGTGTCTTTAGCACCAGTTTGCACAGTGTGTGAACCCTGTGCATCCCCAAGGGTTTTTGATTTCTTCTTTCTAGTATAAGTTTGGGGTGAGCTTGTGTCCCTTATCCTTTTGGCCTGTGCTCTTGGTTGAGAGTTTGTTTCAATGGTAACATCCTTTTGGGAGGATGAAACCAGTAATGAGCTAGTATCCTTATTAATCACTGCAGTTTCTTGAGAAACTGCAGTGTGGCTAGGCTGGGAAACTCTCACCTTTCCATCCTTATTCTTAGGGCTTCTTTGATTTTAACCCTATCCCTCACCTTTCTTACCCACCTTCACATCCCCCTCTTTAGGTTTGGTGGATTTTACAACTGATTTCTTTTGAAAGAAATCAGAGGGGGCTTTCTTAGCTTTGGATTTAGAAACTTTTGTTGGTTTGGTAGCTTGGGTAGGCAAATGTTGGGTCATTGATACTGTTGCCATAGCTACACTAGAAAGCAAAGAAGTTTGTGAGGTTGGAAGAGTGGAGACAAAAGAAATTACTTCACTTACCTGAGGTCCCTCCATTACTGGAAAGTAGAATAAGGGTACCTCCTTGTGATGGTTTGCTCTAATCTGCAATTATCCTTCTTTCTTGAACCCAACAATTCAGCTTGTTGGTTGGGTTCTCAATTACAATTTCCTCAACAAGATGGTTAGCAAGTATCATTAAAAATATAGCATAATAGACATTTCTACCTCTCTTATTGACCTCTCCTAACTTGAAGCCTAACTCAAACAAAATCAAATCATTGAAATTAAAGTACTTATCATTAACTAGCATGTTAAGCATAGAGATGTTTATAGAATCAAAGTTACTAACTTTACCAGAAAACACCTTAGTTACTACATCACACAAATAACTCCATTCTTTCCTAAGACCCAACCTCCTAATTTCACTTAATTTAGAAGTAGAGAGTGCATAGCCCATGGAATTAAGCATATTAACAATGTCAGTGTCTGTGTGTGAGGCAGTTACAGTATTATCAGGAATCCTGAAGCATGCTTTAATAACATCACTATTTATGCAAAACTGCTTACCTTTCAAAGTGAATGTGATGGTTTTGTCTGTTGAGTTGTACATTGCAGTTGTCCATATCTCTTCAACAACCTCACAGTAAATGGTGGGTGATTCCAGCATGGCATAGTTGAGTTTGTAGTTCTTCACAAAATCCATCATTTTGTGATAGTCACCAGACTGTTGAATCTCCTTGTTCACCAAAGCTGAGAAGTTGTTTTTCTCATAGATATAACCAGTTTGTGACATGATTTTCACTACAGGTGCCATTGTTAGAGATTTGGAATTTACAGAGAGAGAGAGAGTTTGCTTTTGAGAAAAAAGAAATTAGAGCAATTGAATCTTGAGAATGATAAAAGAAATGAATAAAAGTGAAATTGCTTTTATACTATCTCAAAAAATAACTGTCAAAAATAATAACGTAAAATAAAGTGACCAATAGAAATTGCTCAAAATAGTCGTTTAAAACTAAACTGTAAAAATTCCGTCACTTATCCCTCGTGTTATGCTTACAAACTGTAAGTATACTCGACGGATAATGTTCAGAGAATCAACGACTAGGATTGAGACAATTCGACGGATGAGGATAAATCAGTTATCCATCGAGTTATAAAATATTCCAGAAAAATAATTGATTTTATTAACAAATTGTATTCCAACGGATGATCGAACTCAATGGATAAAGATCATCCGTCGGGATGTAAATTTTGACTTAGCCAAAATTTCATCCAAAACTGAAAAATCAATTAAATTTCTTGCTGCATTACAACTTGCAAAATATCTGAAATGATTCAAGAATAATTGAGCATACCTAACTCACTTACCAACCTTGAGAAAGTGGATTCATCCAGTGGCTTGGTAAATATGTCTGCCAACTGTTTTTCACTTGGAATAAAATGCAGTTCTACAGTACCATTCATCACATGTTCCATTATAAAGTGGTACTTGATGTCTATGTGCTTTGTTCTTGAATGTTGTACTGGATTTTCAGTGATGGAAATTGCACTTGTGTTATCACATAAAATAGGAATCATATCCACTTGTAGACCATAGTCCAACAATTAGTTTTTCATCCATAGAATCTGTGTACAGCAACTACCAGCAGCAATATATTCAGCTTCAGTTGTAGAAGTAGAAACTGAATTTTGCTTTTTACTGAACCAGGACACAAGCTTGTTTACTAGAAACTGACAGGTTCATGTTGTGCTTTTCCTGTCTATTTTACAACCTGCATAATCTGCATCTGAATACCCAGTTAGATCAAAACCGGAATCTCTAGGGTACCAAATGCCAAGTTTTGGTGTTCCCTTGAGATAACTGAAAATTCTCTTAATAGCTAATGAGATTCTCTAGGATCAGCCTGAAATCTAGCACAAAGACAAGTAGCAAAAATTATATCTGGCCTACTAGCTGTTAAGTACAGAAGTGAACCAACCATGCCCTTATAACTTGAAATATCCACAGACTTTTCAGTAGTGTTTAATTCAAGCATAGTTGTAGTGGCCATGGGAGTTTTTGCAGATGTGCAATCCATTACATCAAACTTCTTTAAAAGATCATGAATATATTTAGTTTGAGTAATGAATATTCCATCACTAACTTGCTTAACTTGTAAACCAAGGAAGTAAGTTAGTTCTCCCATCATGCTCATTTCATACTTACTTTGCATCAATTTGGCAAACTTTTTATAAAGTTTTTCATCTGTAGAGCCAAATATAATATCATCTACATAGATTTGAACAAGTATACTAGATCCATTAACATTTCTAAAGAATAAAGTTTTATCCACAGTACCTCTTGTGAAGTGATTTTCCAAAAGGAACTTTGATAAATTGTCATACCAGGCTCTAGGTGCTTGCTTCAGTCCATAGAGTGCTTTCAAAAGATAGTAGACATGATTTGGGAAATTTGGGTCTTCAAAACCAGGAGTCTGACTCAAATAGACTTCCTCCTCCAAATCTCCATTTAGAAAAGCACTCTTGACATCCATTTGATAGACCTTGAAATTTGCATGGGCTGCATAGGCTAAGAAAACTGATAGCTTCAAGTCTTGCAACAGGAGCAAAGGTTTCATCAAAATCTATTCCTTCTTGTTGATAATAGCCCTTAGCAACCAATCTAGCTTTATTCCTGACTTTTATGCCATTTTCATCCATTTTGTTTCTGAATACCCATTTGGTGTCTATTGGATTCTTTCCTTTAGGCTTGGATATCAGCTTCCATACTTTATTCCTTTCATATTGGTTTAGCTCGTCCTGCATAGCTAAAATCCAATCAGGATCCAATAGAGCTTCTTATACCTTCTTTGGTTCTTCCTTAGATAGGAAGATGCTATATAGACATTCTTCTTGAGTTGCTCTCCTTGTTTGTACTCTAGAAGATACATCACCAATGATGACCTCAAAGGGGTGATCCTTTGTCCATTTGCTTTGTTGAGGTAGATTAGCTCTAGATGAAGAGGCCTCATTGTTATCTTGATGTGTGATTGAGTTTTGATTATTAGAAACTCCTCCTGAGTTTATGGATCTTTGATTTGAGAAAGGGGAACTTTTTGTGAGTGATCTATTCTGACTTTCAGCTTCTTTTGATGACCCGACGGATGGTGTATTTTGAGTTCCGACGGATAAAGCTGATTATCTCCCGACGGATAAAGCAGATTGTCTTCTGATGAATGAAGTATTTTATAACTCGACAGATGTTGAGATTTGTGCTTCATTAGTAGTAGATTTTTCTGCAATATCCTTTGTCATTATTTCCTGATCACTTTTATCATCACTATCATCACTAACCATCTCCACATTATCAAATTTGAGGCTCTCATGGTAATCTCCATCTTGTAGTCCTTCAATCTTCTTATCATCAAACACAACATGTATTGATTCCATAACAATGTTGGTTCTTAGATTGTAGACTCTATATGCTTTACCAACAGCATATCCAACAAAAATCCCTTCATCTGCTTTAGCATTAAACTTTCCATTTTGATCAGTTTGATTTCTTAAGATATAACATTTGCAGCCAAAGACATGAAGACAATTTAGGATTGGCTTCTTGTTCTTGAACAATTGGCAGGGTGTCTTACACTTTGCTTGATTAACCAAAGAAATATTCTGAGTGTAGCATGCAGTATTTATAGCTTCAGCCCAGAAGTATGTTGGTAACTTTGATTCTTCAAGCATTGTCCTTGCAGCTTCAATAAGTGATATGTTCTTTATTTCCACTACTCCATTTTGTTGTGGCGTTCTTGCTGCTGAAAACTCATGCATAATCCTATTCTCTTCATAAAATGCTCTCATAACAGAATTCTTGAACTCGGTTCCATTGTCACTCCTGAATCTTCTGACTTTAAAATCAGGATGATTGTTGACTTGCCTTATGTGATTGATGATGATTTCACTAGCCTCATCTTTAGACTTTAGGAAATATGTCCAAGAGAACTTTGAGAAATCATCTACAATTACTAGGCAAAATCTTTTCCATGAGATGGACAACGCATTGACTGGTCCAAAAAAATCCATGTGTAGCAATTGCAGAGGTTCTCCAATTGTTAAATCAAGCTTCTTTCTGAATAATGCTTTAATCTGCTTTCCTTTCTGGCAGGCATCACACAGTCCATCCTTAGTAAACTCCACTTGAGGAGTACCTCTAACCAGTTCTTTCTTGACAAGCTCATTCATGGTCTTGAAGTTTAAATAGGACAGCTTCTTGTGCCACATCCAACTTTCATCCTGACTTGCTTTACTGAGAAGACAAATGACAGATTCTGCATTTGATGAATTGAAGTCAACTAGGTACACATTTCTTTTTCTCACTCCAGTGAGAACCACTTTGTTGCGCCTTTTGTTTGTCACAACACAAGCTTCTGAATTGAAGGTTACTGAATTGCATTTATCACAAAACTGGTTGATACTTAACAAATTGTGCTTGAGACCATCCACTAAGGAAACCTCCTCAATGTTGACATTGTCTTTTGAAATCAAGCCATATCCCACAGTATAACCCTTGTTGTCATCTCCAAAAGTAATACTTGAATCAACTCTCTCCTTGAACTCTGTGAGCAGGGTAGAATCTCCAGTAATGTGTCTTGAACAACCACTATCCAAGTACCACAGATTCTTTCTGTTTCCCTGATTACTTGAAGAACTTATCTCTGTTTCATCAGACTTGGCCATTAGGGCTAGATTGACATAGCTGATATTTTCATCTTCATCCAACCCATCTGCTACCCATTCATTTTCTTGTGTAATAAAAGCCCTTTCCTTTTGTTTGAGCACAAAATACTTCTGTTTATAATCCACAGGCTCAAACTTCTTCTTGCTAGAATCTGACTTTCTACACTCACTGGAAAAATGCCCTGCCAAGCCACATTTGAAACATTTGAATTTTGATTTATCCACCATGTTTCTATTTGGCTTGGCTGCTCCAAAGTTCTTCTTGAACTTGAGCTAGGAAAATCTTGGGGAAAGGAATGCAAGATGTTCATCAATATCATCCATATCATCTTGGCTCAAAGAGTCTTCATTTTCTGCTACCAGCCCCTTGCCCTTGTTTTCACAGACCTTTGAAGTAGACTCAACAGCTTCTACCTTCACCTCTTTCTCTTTCTCCAACTCAGCAACCAGTGCTATGGACCCTCCTTTATTCTTTCCTTTCTCCATCATCTCATCTTGCTCTATTTCAAGCTCATAAGTTTTCAGGATTCCATACAGTCTCTCTAAGGTAAACTACTTGTAATCTTGTGAATTTCTCAGTGAGACTGTCATTGGTTTTCATTCCTTTGGAAGAGATCTAAGGAACTTGAGATTGGAGTCTTTTGTCTGATAGACTCTTCCATGCAACTTCAGAGCATTTAGTAGTTTTTGAAACCTACTAAAAATGTCAGTGAGAGACTCACTATCTTCATAGTGAAAGTGCTCATATTGCTGAATTAGCAGCTGCATCTTATTTTCCCTTACTTGCTCAGTACCATCACAGATAATCTGAATTATATCCCAAACCTCCTTGGCAGTTTGGCAATTAATGATGTTATCAAACATATCACCATCAACTCCATTGAACAATATATTCATGGCCTTCTTATCTTTCCTGACTTGCTCAATATCAGGATCTGAACATTCATGCCTAGGCTTGGGAACAGATGGTTCATTCCCTGTTACAGCTCTCATTGGTACATGATGACCTCTTTCTATGCAATCCACATAGGCCTCATCTTGAGAAAGAAGATGTAGGTGCATTTTCACCTTCCAATGGTGATAATTATCTTTGTCCAGAAATGGAATCTTCACTCCAACATCTTTCTTGTTCATCTTGTTGTTTTGTTGTGATCTTTAAACTCTTTGTACTTCAAGAGCTTGCTCTGATAGCAACTGTTATTCCCTAACAATACAATAAGAATTACAGAAGGGAGGTTGAATGTAATTCTAGCTACTTTTTGAGATTTATGAAAAAAATGGTTCTAACTCAATTTATATTTAACTGTTTGATTTGCAAAGTGCGAAATACAGAATTAAGTTAATCAAACATAAAGTAATAAAAACTCAAGTCTTTAAAACTTTCTGGTGGATTTGAATGTATCCACCAGATATATATATATATATATATATATATATATATATCAAGAGAACCCTATGAAGCTTGAATAGCTCACAGCTACTTTACAAGTGAACAACTAAACTTGCAGAGAAATGCTACAAGATACAGCTTACAAATATTTCTTCAAAAATGTGTTTTTGCTTAGTCTATTGTTCATTGTTGTTCTACTTGCTGCACTTGGTTTATATATCACCAAGTTTACATAGCAAAAAGACAAGATAATAAAACAAAACTATCAAGTCTAGCTCTATGCTAATTCATTACTCTATTCCAGCATCTTTGAAAACCTTCATAGCTTGCATGAAAATTGTAATGCTTCTTTGTTCTCATTTTCCTGCTAAACAGGCTGCCACATTCCTTTTGCAAACACCCAACACATGTGACTGTTTTGTCACTGTCAACAGATATTTGAATTGATCATCCGTTAGGTACATGCTTGTTATCCGTCGGGTAGCCTTGTTGATCATCCGTCGTGTAGCTTTGTTGATCATCAGTCGGGTAGCCATTTATCACTTGACTCTATTTCATTTGTGCAGAATTACAAGACATCTTATATTTACATTTAATCAACCTATAATAGCACATCTACTAGCATTCTACATGATTCATAAGCTACTCACCCGATGGATATCAATTAGTCATCCGTCGAGACTATATTGAATCATCCGTCGGGACTATAATTGATCATCCATCGGGTGGTACAAAATTCACTAAGTTAAATCTACTAAGGTGTTTTGTTTATCTTATCATCAAGTACACAACATATTCCTAACACTCTTCCTTTTCAACATCTCTCCTTGGGGGTGAACGTCGAGGGGATTTGGAGTTATATCTCCGAGATCTCGGGGTCTGGGGGCTATTAGTTCTTGATCTGTCATACTTATAGTTAGAGCGTCACAGAAATCTTATACTACCCATATCTTTTTGGAGTGTCATTCGGTGTTCAACAATTTGGAACGCCGCATGCAGGTGTTGAGGTTGTTTTTCTATGAGTTCTTCCAGTAAAATGCCATGTCGGCTTCCATCAATGCCTGTTGCTAAATAATTCACCACCAGAGGCTCCTCCAGGTCTATTATCTCAGATATAGCCTGATGAAAGCGCCCTAAATAGCTTCTCAAAGATTCGCTAGGCCTCTAACGCATCATAATCAGAGATGCCATGATTTTGCCTCCTTTGTAATTGCTTGATAATCTTGTCTGAAATTTAGTCTATAATATAGTCCAGGAGTCGATCGACCTAGACGGGAGATTATTATACCAATGTAGGGATGTGCCCTGTAGGCATGTAGAGAAGAATTGGCAACGGGCGACTTCTGAGTGTCCGTAAAATGCCATTCGACCATCAAAGGTGTTAAGAAATCCCGATGGGTCAGTTGAACCATCGAATTGATCAAGTGCTGGAGTTTTCAGAGTCCTGTCTATCTTGGCTTTGTCGATGCTTCGGGAGAGAGGGCTTTCCACTGGTGCCTCGAATTTTGACTGAGTTTTAACTAGATCTCGCAACTGAGCCATATCTTCCTGTATTTTCAGGAATTCCTCCTATGATATTGAATTTGTTGACATCGAACCTTGCGGGGTTCCCCCTGAGGAGACTGTCTTGGGGCGTCGGGGTCTTGAATATATAGACTCAGTAGAGATTTCCTCTTCCTCATAATAATAATCCTCATCATCCTCCTACAGCTCCACATAGCCGAGTTCCTCATCACCACCTTCCTTAATCGACACATATTTTAACTCCTACTGTAAACGTTGAATTTCTCTTATTTTCTCTAGCTTCGACTCTAGTCTTTTGGTTTCAGCCTCTAACATCTTCAGCTCCTCATCTAAACCTTTTATACCCTCTATTTCCTATTCTCATATAAGCTTCCTCTTCCTCAACTTTTGTAAATGCAATCTAGCATCACTGGAGAGCACTTGCTTTCCCTTTTCTGTTAAAACATGAGAACGAGTATCTTTAACAATTCTCCTTTTACGCTTGACTGGTGGTCTCTGCGCCTGAGAGCCCTCGGGTGGGGGGTTTTCCTCCACCGGAAATAGCCACCTTGGCTTGAGGGTCGACGGTGCCTTATCATTTCCCGCTGGATCAGCGTGCTCTGGTTTTCGAACAGTTTGAATCTCCATGGTGTTTTCACATTTATCTGGATCTGCTTCTTCAATAATCATGTTGGAGTATCAAATTTAAGAGCTCCTTCTAGAGCCAAATGATGTCCCTAAATATGAGCCAGGTTTATGTGAGGAACAATACTCTTTATTGATATTTATTTTTCCAACGCTTTACAAGTGAGACCATTGGCCTATATTTATAGGGAGCCTTTTTGGGCTTTTTTCTCTACAATTGGGCCTTTTATTGGGCTTTTTATTACAAACTCCTATTCTAAGGTTCTAATTTCCTATTTTGAGTCCTTCCTCTTTCTTTGGCCCAACAAAAAGCTATCAATGGATACATAGAAATTGTCGTTCAAGAAGCAAAATCAAAAGGCACTAAAGTCTTAAGCTTAGGCCTTCTAAACCAGGTGACAAAAAGTGTCCTTTTTGTACGTCTTTATGAGTAACTTCTAGCTTAAACGTTACTTATAAGATAAGTTTTTGTCTAAACATTTTTAAGTATATTTTAGCTCCTATTGAATTTCTCACAAGTGTGTCTGTGTGAGTGCAGAGTGAGGAAGTAAACCAAAATGGTGAGTTTTACATACAAGAAATTCCAAAATTGAAATTACAAGTTATGGATGGCAGTGCTTTGGCCATTGCTATTGTCCTTCTGAACGTTCCCAAAGGCACAACTCAAGTGTTGTGGATGGAGATGAATATGAAATGCTTTAAAAAGCCACCAAGTACAGTGATAATTTGATCCGAACAAGCGATTATGAGAAAAAAGTATGGCTAATTTGAGAAGGATTAATCGAAGAAGAACATTCTAGAGCAGATAAATGAACAATTTCATTCCATTTTGTTCATTACCCCCTGTCAAAGTTCGTGCTGATTGCATATACCATCACACACTAGCAATGGTCATCCCTTCCTCTCTTGAAAATGTTGATTCTTGTGAGGTTGGTAAATTACCTAATTATATTTTCTTCATATTTGATCTCAGAGATTTGCATAAAATGTACCCTGAAGAACTTATGATACAGTACAATTTCCTCAACGTTACATTGACGTTTTAGAGAGTATGTGATACCGTCAAACTCCTCTTTTAAGACCTTTAGATTAAGAAGAGCTGGTAACTTCTCACATTGATTCTTGAAATTTTTAACATTAATGATAACTACAATTTTTGGGTATTTATGGAACAGAACTGGCTACCAAGAAGAGTCATGAGCATAAATGTGGAAGCACCATTTTAAACATTGTTGTAACCAGCTGAAGCTATGTGGGCCAAGTGGGCTATTAATTGGGTCATCCACTTATTCAAGATTCCAAGGATAAGTCAAGTAAAGCCCAAAGAGCCTAACTATGTATACTGACCTTGTCTTGTTGAGCAGTTATCGAAGAATAATTGTCTTTGTTTTTATTTCATTTCAGTATTTCACATTCAGTTATTTCGATTCGAGTACTTTTTCAGCTTAATGTTTTTTTGCACCTTCAATTCCAGTTTATCATCTTTAGTATTATCAGTTTCACTTTATCTTAAGTATGTATTCTCCAAGTTATTATCCTGTTCATTACGTTGCTTATGCTGATGGACCCATTAATGATTACAATTCGGATGTTAATCATCCAGTTGATTACAATTGCAAAAGTTTGGGGAGCTTGTCTAAAACATGGATTCCAACCACTAACGGCATTGTATTGACCCAGAATCATGGTTATTCTGTTCAACTTACTGTGAACTACTATAACAATGTTCCAAACGTGTTTTCCCAACGAAGAATCATTGAATACAATATTTTCATTTTGCATTTGAATACAACTATTTAAAATTAAGAATTATATACATTTAGAAAACAATGTTTATAATTATTTTTGAAGGCTCCAAAAGGCAATTTCTTTTGTAGCATTTTTGATCCGGTGACATAGACAGTCTACCCCATTCCAAGCAGAGTTATAGGAATTTATTCATAGGATTGATTTTGTACGGAATTTGTGTAACATCCCCAAATCCGGGATTAGGTGTTACCAAACATCAGTAAACAATATAAATATATATATTATAATAAATATACAGATGACCCCTCCGATTTGGATCGTTCACATGGTATAAAACCAGAATCTAAACATCTAAATTTTATAACAACTAACTCGGATATTATTACCTCTTTACCATCTTCCTCCTCTTATTTATTCTGACATATCTAACTTTTTGAAGTTGAGGTTCTCCATTTTGCTATCTATTATGAACTCTCTGTAGAGCTGTAAAAATAAGAGAATAACAAAGCAAGAGTGAGCCAAAAATGCCCAGTATCATAATCGGTGTCCAGGTATCATTATCAAAAGAAACTCCCGGAAATAATCTTTAATTATGAACATATTTATTTATTTTAACAATTGAGCGAATAAAACAACGGCTGTTATTAGCCTTCAGTCATATATCAAAATCAACGAACAGTTCACTGATTCATTTCCTGAATAAATTCTTTTTTCGATTTTGTATTTATAAAATTTTAAAGAAGAATGTCGTTAATGGAGATCAACAATAAATTAGACTGGATACTAGAATCAACATATATACTATACTCTGCTGATCAGTCAGAATATAGTACGAAACAATGCCCATCCGTATAGACCCCCCATCATATCTGGTACCCAGGTCATTTGGCTTAATAAATCATAGTGTACAGGCCAACCCTAACCTTACGGTCCAGCCCATCCATGGCCCTTATCGTAACCATCCAGTCCATAGAGTATTTTCATACTAAACCATTTTGATTAAAATATCATGATTCAGGGTTTGCAAATAACCCAGAATTATAAGTAATTGCTCAAGAGATCATAAATCATAATAAAATAACAAGAATAAGGGATACTTGCATAATCCAGATTTATTACAGCTAAATGTAAAACATTTAACTATTCTGAATATAGAATAGGGAGGAAATACTTGCCTCAATTGATCCGCTTTTTAACTTTTCATCACTATTATGTGTTCACTTATACTCTGAATTTAATCGTCCCATTTACCACATATAATCAAGCTTTATTTTTCATTTCTCCATCTAGCCTTGAACGCCTCAAAATATGCATATATATTATAAAAGATACTATTTCAATTAACTGACAATATATAATTGTCTAGTATATACGTTTATCCTTATCATCTACCACCCGATACTAACAGATAAGGATCACATTTAATCATATAAAGCTTAAAAGACACGTGGACTCATAACTTACAAAATACGTAAACACATAAGGCACTTATCACATAATTCATGTAATATATGATTCAGTTCGTCAAAATATTCGACCCGATATGTTTATAATTAAAATCGAGACGAAAAATAACTTTTCGATAGTTATGCGACTCAAAAATGTTTACAAAATCAAGATACCTTTTGAAAATAAAGTATTTATATTTCGAAAATATTTTTAATTGAATCAGAATATTTTTCTGAGTCTATACGTGTTTGTGTCGTATTAAATGGGCGAACGGTCTATTTATTATGAATAAAACAAGAATAATTCAATTAATAATAATAATAATTGAATTTTAATACCTTTATATAAGTTTTAAAAATTTAAAATGATTTTTAAATCATTATTTAGCTAAATTAAAAATAATGACATTAAATAACTATTTATATATAAAATTAATTAAATAAATTAATCAATTAATTAAATCCATAAATAATTAATTAAAATAAATTTTAGATAATTAAATAAAATTAAGATTTATGAAAATAATAAAATAAAATAATTTTCTAGAATTAAAATAATTTAGTTAATTATTTAAAGTAATTAACTAAATTAATTTTGAATTTAAAATCAGTTTTTTGGAAATTAGAAATGATTTTTGAATTATTTTAAAAAAGAAAATTCCAAAAACAGAATTTGAATTTGGGATTAGGTTTTTAGAAGATTAAAATCGGGTCGGGCTTAGAACAAAACGGGTCCTGAGGAACAGCTGTCAGGTCGGGTTGAAGCCGACCGGAAACTAGATTGAACCAAGAATCCGGTGACTTTTTCCGGACTCCGACGAGCTAAAAATGGCTCAATTGCTTCATTTTTTTCTGTCCTACATACTCAAAACAGCTCTCCCAGTTCAGCACAAGCAACAAAAACATTCATCTCCTCCCCGTTCATCTTCTCCGATCAAAACCGATCACTATCCTCGATTTTTCGGCCAAACGCCGATTTCTCCCATTCCTTAACCAAAATCGATGATTTATATGGCAAAATGAAGCTCAGGTTAAATACAATCTAGTACTTTCATCACAAAGATTAAACAATTAACATACAACACTGAAAATTGAAAATTAAAATCAATAAAATTCAAGAACTCGACTTATGCTTTCCAGTAATCGTTTGGTACATTAAAATATACGAATCAATTAAAAATCACCTCAGGAAGCCTAATCAAACATCAAAATCAATCAATAATATTAGAATCAAAAATTCCCAGTTCAAACCATAAACCCTAAAATTTGAAATTAAAATTTACTAACATGACATGATTTGCTTCCAGGTCACTTCAAAATCATGCTTTGATTCCAAGAATAGTTCTTGAAACCCTAACCCTAATTTCAGAGAATTTTATGAATTTTTTTATATTTTTATGATTTTATATAATTAAATAATAATTAAATAATAAATAAATTCTATTATAATTACAAAAATAAGACCCCAAATTTATTTATGGCCTAATTATATCATTTAATAAAATAAATAGCCCAAAATTAATAATTAACGGGGAATGATTTTTAATCTAATAAATACAAAAATTATGTCAAAATTTCCCAAAAATTACGAATAATCAAAAAATGCAAAAAACAATATTGAGTATTTGACAGTCCTAAAATTTTATAAAAATATGATTTTTGTGGGTTTTGACGTCCTGCTAGGGGCCCGGTAAAATCATTTTTCACGAAATAGAATATTTTTTAAATTAATTAGATGTTCCAAAAATTAATATAGTAATTACCGTATTACGTGAAATAAGGTCAAACGCCCTACACGCAATAACAGTTATTAAAATTGATTCCCGATAACATAGTACTCAATACAAACACATTTAACACGTAATAAAATAGTCGAAAAATATCCCGAACCACACTACATATACTCAGCACATAAAAGATAACATCTTATGATCAATCATAGTTTATAATATAATAAATCACATAATACTCATTTAATATAACATAAAACAGTCATAATTTCCCGGTTGCTACATCCTTCCCCCTTAAAAGGATTCAGTCCTCAGAATCACACTAAGGAACAAGTAATAATACTTTTCAAGTATCTCACTTTCAAATTCTTAGGTTGATCTCACAACCTTACAATTTCTTCATAAACTTTAACTCACAATGTCAAATTATTACTCAACAGCCTTTTGCGGACATAATATTCTATCAGTTGTTCATAGAACCCAACTTAATTGAGTTTTCGACACACACACGTATATATATAATGGAGATAAACAACACTTCTTGAGTATAAATATATAAATACCCTATAAACACACTATATGTGTGGCGGTAAAGCCAACTCACTCACAATCTTCCCTGCATATCTTACTATCTCGAAAGGACCAACATAATGCATACTAAACTTTCTTTTCTTGCTAATTTTACTCAATTATGTTCATGAACGCTTTCAACATTTACTGATTGTTTAACTTCAGTCTTCTCGTACTTTTTCGTTTAATTAGCCTAATTAATAACTGCTTCCAAACGCATTCGGAGCTCTTTAATTATTTTCTTACTCTTCTCATCCATCCGCGAATGGTACATTAAGCCCATGGTGTATTTGGTCTCTAAACGTTCTCGAACTTAACTCCATAATTAAGAATTAAAGAGAAAATATCGGTTGGATACTAGTGACATACAAATTTATTATCCTCCCATATATCCTTTAATCATACATTAATTTATTCCTCGAGCAAAAATCTTTTACTATTTAGAAGAAAGTATATGAACCTGGAGACATCACCCACATATTCTAACTCGTATTATCATTTATTTTGGTTCTAGGAAGTCCCCAAACGAAATTTATTGCAAGGCTCTTCCCTCACGTTCAATCACATATAACATTTATTCCTGTCTTCATGTCATATTATCAAAAGATCTTCTTCTACATTTATATCCTTCATCATATTCTCGGAACAACTTAAATCTCACGACCTACATGGTGCCCGTTCATCCATGGGTGATATATACTATTTTGATTCACATGGTTCACAACATTCTCAATACCTCTGTCAACATCTTAAATCAAGTAATAATATCGATCAGTTAAAATCAGTACTTGAATCTGATGACGTACCACAATCTCCTTTAAGCAGTATCGAACTTACTTATCCGGTAAATTGTTCATTGATAAAATAGAATGATTAGGTTTGGTTAACATATCAATAATAATTCAAATAACGCTTTCTCGGCTTTGGTTATCAAGTGATTTTACTACAATGTCCCTAAACGAGATGTACTCATTTTCGAAACGGTTACAATAATATATTCAGCCTTGGATGCTGGCATTGATTCTTTGATAGATATAACATTTACTTATATGTTCCACCATGTCCTTTCTCCTACCAAGTCAACCAATATTTCCTTTTTAATCCTCAGTTTTTAATCATAATCTCATAATGAATTTCATATCTCACGTTGTAGAAGTTTCATTACGTTCTTTACTTTAGTTCTGTTATACATGATATCCATATCTTAATTATACTCTGGGGCAAACATATAGAGTTTCTTTATCATCCTTTCTATTCTACTTTATTTTCTAGTTAAGTGCTCCATTCCCCTGGCTCATTATTTCTTCGTAACATATCTGAATCTTTACTGACTGGTTCAGCATTAAAGAAACCATTTTTGTGGCTGACTCTAGAATGAAAGTTTTCAAATCCTGACTATTTGAACTATTTTACTATCCTTGCCAATTAATAAAATCAAACTTTCCTTTTGGCTGAGACTATCAGCTACCTCATTAGCCTTGCTCAGATAACTGTTAATCGTGCAACTATCATCTCTAATCAATTCCAACTATCCTCTGGCTCATATTTGACTTTCTCAAAATGATGATATATTTCAAATTATTGGGGTTTGTATAAATTATATACTTTTTCCCTAAATACACAATACCTTTACATCTACAACTCACATACTATTACTGCCAGCTTTTATCATATGTTGAATACTTTTATTTGTGAGTCTTTCTATATTTAAGAATATTTTGAATAGTTTTACCATTACTTTATCACTTTGCATAGGTATACGACCAAATTTTTCATATAAAATATCATTGTAGATGATAAAGCCTCCTTGATCGTTTAACCATATCCATATTGGTGAAGTCACAATTTTCTTCTTTCTTATTTATTCCTTTTTATTTCTCTCTTCATGCCCTTAGATCTTGTATTGAACCTTTAGTTCTTGAATATGTACTTCTCACGTGTATATACAAATAAACTTTTCATTTCTACCGTCTCTTACAAAAAGGGCATATCCAATTAGACAAAGTCTCGAATAAACTTATGGTCACCCTATTTTCTTCAACTTCTGAATCTTACTAATTTCCTCTCTCTCTCTTTGAATCCCTAATCGTTTGGGTCTCGGATCTGAAAGTCGCATCGTAAATTAACTTAATCTAATTGGAATCGATCTCCGTCTAACTGACCATTAGTTGATAAAATTAATCAATTAACTCTCTTTAATTGATCAATTGAACCAAGTGATGACCAGCTAAATAAAATCAAAGACCAATTATATGAAGTCGATTTTGCTATAAAAAAGCCTTTTTCTAAAACCGAAATCGCAATCATTTGAAGTATCAAACAGGAATATCAATAACACATGGAAGTGCGCTTTATGTTTTAAAAGTGTAATATTTTTAGAAAAATTTGGGCAGCATCTCCCCTTTATTATTGACTTCCAGTCGGACTCAAGCCGACACCAACAAATATATCAATCAACTGCTATCATCCAACTCCTCGTGTCTCGATACTGTAACACGTAACATACTGATAACCATATATATTACTAACCAACACAACAAACATCTTTAATTAAACATATGATCATAATGAACCATTAATTATTATAACCGTACCTTTCCTCATTTCTTTCGGAATGTAACAGAATATCACCAATGAATATAATTACAAATTGTTCTACTATTTCTTAAAAACTTTATTCAATTATTTCAGAATTCTCCTAATTCATGTTTCAATCCAAGCGTTCTGATTAACAATTCATATCACGTATACCGGTTCCTAAATCCGTTTTAAGGATATCTTTTAATCCTACTTTCCACTGTTGATACTTATATGTAGTTATTTTTTAAGAACCCATCCTGCATCTTTCAAATGATCAAACAAATCCTCTATTCTCGATGATATATACTTATTCTTGTTAGTTAAATTGTTTAACTACTGATAACGAACATATAGTCTCAACCAACATTATCATCTTCTGTAAAAATTTATTTGGCTTTAAAACGTTAGTTCTTAAAAGATTTCGCAATTGAATCGCTCTTTCATCATCTTTACTTGTGTCTTTTAATATGGAACCTTCGTCGCTGACTAGGTTTCTAGTGTCAAGTTTACCATAACCCATTTGATTGAGCTGGAAAACCTAACAATTTCCCAAAGAACACATTCAAAATTTATTCATAATTATAATTTCTTCGATTCTCGAATCTTCATGACAAGCATCTCTCACATGATTGAGGTAGGCTTCGCCTGCTAAACGTATTAATCTCTTGTCTGGGTTATTATTAAGAATTTCCTCCATCTGCTTTTGCTGTCTAGTCAGTCGTTTGCCTTATCTGGTGTACGCAATTTTTCTTTCTTATTTCTATGGTTCATTCACCTTATATGGTTCTCTATCTAGTCCAGTTCATGCCAAAATCTTAAAATTGAAATATATCCTATTAACATAATATAGCGTTCTGTTAAAATTACCACAACAAAATAATCATGTATAATAGATGCCCGCTTCTGATTTTATGCCTTCGTAGCAACCACGTTATCTACATAATGATTCTTCTTTGCGCGTAATTGTTCACCATTTATTGGCTTGCAATCATATCTATATTCAACATGTAATTCAAGCCACTATACAGGATTATTTTATTTCTTTTGAAACACTCAAATAATAGACCTCACAAAAAAAGGGAATTTGTGTATATGATTCTGATTGGAAAACTTTATAAAGAACAATAGTGCAACGAAACAATCGGAAGGATCCATAAGTCAATAAATTTATTATAGAAAAAGAAAGAATGGATAATGATTTGGATGTGAAAGAGACAACCATATTTGTACTTAAGATGGTCAGACTTTCGTACTATATGGCATACAGCACATGATTAGGTGGCGTCCCACCAGACTCTTCGTCATTTCGACAAAGCGTCACACCACAACACCACTTGTCTCAATCAGAAAGTAATATTTTGAAGGAAGAACGATTTGAAATGGATACAATAACCTTATTTCCCTTATTGCCTCATAAAATTTATTAATAAAAGAAGTTGAAGGGTATTATTCTACACTACGCGCAACAATGGGACAGTTATATAATCATTTATAGTAAGAACATTCAATTAAACCAAATAATGAAACAAAACATGAAGGCAAAACAGCAAGATAAATTAGTAAATGAATTGACAAAGATCGAATAGAACACTTAGCTCTTACAGAAGCTTTATCAAGTCTGAAAAAACTATAAACAAGTGAGGCGCCTAGCCTTCGAGAAGTATAGACTGTTCTTGAAGAGATTATTGCCCCACTTACGCTGTGTTAGGTTGCAGTAATATCACTTCTAGGATACAACAGCTCAGAGTACTTCATCCACAGATACGTAGCACTCAACAGTGACCTGTACCTTAGTTCGCCCAGAAAACCTATGCTATATTTTGTATATTGTGGTAGAAAGAAAAAGAGAGAAGTAGCTGTTAGGGTTTTTTATGTATTTAGTTCATGTATATCTATTCCAAACATTTTGTTTAGTATATTATACAACACAAAATGTTACTGAATATATTACATTAATTAAAATAAATATTCAGACTAAAATCACATTTAATGAATATTTCCAGAATCGTAACAGCCAACCCATCAGGATTTGTAATCAGCATCAACGGATAATGCACTCAACAAATCCTGATCCAGTGGTGTCAGGATCAGTCTCAGCATCAACAGATAAGGCACACTGTCTATCAACACATAAATAGTTCAGTGCATCAATGGATAATGCACACTGACCATCAACGGATATTCAGTTCAGTGCATCAACGTATAATGCACATTGACCATCAACGGATATTCGGTTCAGTGCATCAACGGTTAATGCATAACTAATCCTTACTGTTATACAGATTTAATATTCATATTAAAATAATATAATAAGTCAATAAATATTTTAATTAAACATTAAGTAAAATTTCTCGCCCAGGTCGCCTCGCGTACGCGAGACGCCGAGACATTCGCCCAAATTTCCCTTCGACCCGAGTCGTGTCATGTCATGGCGCGGCGATGCGATACGAGGTGGCGGCGCGCGTGTGTGTGTGCACGCGAGGCACACGGTAACACCATGCACACCCATATGCCTTAGTAGTCGGTATACTACTCTTGGACATGGTACTATATAAAGTACTACACCCTTCATTACTTAATCAATGTGGGACAAACCCACACAACCCTTTTCAAGCTACTAACTTCAACTCAATTTCTTTATGGATTACACTAAGAAAATAACTTAGATCCAAACATGAAAGTTTAAGTCCTCATTACAAGAAACCACCTCCAACAATTAGTTTTAGGAAATTACATCAACAACATGTCTAAATCATGCCTCAACTTTCTATTTTCTAACAATCCCCCACAAATTAATAGAGAATGCATATCAGATTTTATCATGACTTACTTTTTAAAGTCGGTACCCCTCCCGGGTTTAAACCTTCCTCAGTCCCCTTCTTTGATGGCTACCGGATATAGATGAAATGTTTCACCTTGAACCTCTATATGTTTGGTGTAACTACACTCCATAGACGATGGCAAGTTAAAAGGCTATGATGCAGATCTACGGCTTTGAGACGTTATGGTCTTCTCTCGATCATATTCGTCGAATGCTTCTAGGAATAACCCTTTCCTCTAATTGCGACCTCACAATTGTATTCGCTTAGTCGGGCATCTCCAAAGATGTACTGCCAACATATTGTCTTACGACTTGACCCCATTCAGAGATTATAAATCCTGACACGGTATTTGGTCCATCGGGATTTATCAAATCCTGATCCAAAACTGTTTCCATCAGAGTTTATTAAATCTCTTGCTAACTCACAGTTCAAGTACCTCTTAAGGTTTATAGGGGATAGACTCAGATACATAAGTATCTAAATGTTTATGGTAGAGGTACTACCAATTCATCCTTACAACTTGTTATTACCACATTGAATACACTTCAAGGGATCTCATCTCAGGTGTATTATAATGGGTTATCAGTCCCATCCCCAACCTAGACTTAAGGACTACAGCATGCTCAAGCCCCTTAGTCAGCGGATCAGCTATATTATCTTGAGTTCCTATGAACTCTATAGAAATAATCATATGAGACACAAGACCCCTTATAGACTTCAGTCTAACTTGGATGTGTCTCTTTGTTTTAGCATTATACTTAACACTTCTGCTCTTTTTGATAGTTGTTCGGCTATCACAATGAACAGAAATGGTAGGGTGCGGCTTTCTTACTATAGGTAACATTCTCATGAGTCCATATAACCATTCAGCCCTCATCCCCATGGAACCAAGTGCATATAACTCGGCCTCAAAAGTAGACCGAGTAATCAAAGTTTTTCTAGAAGACTTCCAGGAGACTGCTCCACCCGCAAGGATAAACACATATCCAGTCACATCATTGGAACCAGATTTCTTAGCTATCCAACTTGCATCATTGTACCCCTCGAGTACCCCAGAAATCTCTGATAATGCACGACAAGAGAAATAGTTCCCTTTAGATATCTAAGAACTCTATCAAGTACCTCCCAATGAGTCTTGTTTGGATAGCTTATATATCTAGCTAACTTAGACGCAGAATAAAAAATATCTGGTCTAGTCACATTAGCAAGATATTGTAAACTCCCAATAATCTGAGAATACCTTAACTGAGACACTGGAACTCCTGAATTATTCTTGACTATGGCAAATTTTGAATTATATGGTGTACTAGCGATTCTACAATTTGAATAACCGTACTTCTCAAGTATAGATTTCTCAAGTATAGATTTCTCTATATAATTTGACTAAGGTATTATTGGGATTAGTTGACTGAGTCAACTTGATCCAAAGAATCACACTAGCTTCACCATTATCCTTTATTTTAAAGTGCCTCTTCAAGAAACTTTTTTGGTCATTAATAATCTCAATATTGGTTCCAAACAACAGAATATCATCTACATACAAGCATACAATCACACAATAGTTACCTCTAACCTTATAGTAGACACACTTGTCACTTTCATTAACTAAAAAGTTAAAGTCTAAAATAGTTTCATCAAACTTTTGATGCCAGTCTATAGGAGCTTGTTTAAGGCCATAGATGTACTTGACTAGTCTACATACTTTCATCTCATTACCAGAGGCAACAAATCCCTCTGGACGATCCATATAAATCTCTTCTTCAAGATCATCATGAAGAAAAGCTGTCTTTACATTTGATGGATGACAAGACCATGTACAGAAGTCAATGCAATAAGCATTCTGATTATTATCATTTGGGCAACAGGAGAGTATGTATCAAAATAGTCAATGCCTTCCATTTGCCTAAAGCCCTTAGCAACTAGCCTAGCCTTGTACTTATCTATTGACCCATCAGGGTTAAGCTTCCTCTTGAAGATCTATTTACATCCAATAGCAGAACACCCATGAGGGAGATCAACTAACTCCCATGTTCCGTTCAAAACAATTGAGTCAATATCACTCTTTACAGCGCTTTTCCAATAACTTGATTCCGAAAAATCCATAGCTTGACGGAAAGTTAAAGGCTCATCCTCGACATTGTATGTGATGAAATCACTTCCAAAGTCCTTGACTACCTTTGCACACTTACTCCTTCTAGGTTCCTCTACTTCATTAGGAGTAGAGCTACTACCAGGATCCACCCCCACATTTGTCATCTTTTCCACTTGATCAGGAATAGAACTCGATGTGTGAGTGGGATCATCCTCAGAATTAGCCACAGGTATACTAGTCTTCATAGGGAATACTTCCTCAAAGAAAGTTGCATCACGAAACTCAACTATCGTATTCACCACAATACCATCTATGTCAGATTTTAATACTAAAAATCTTATAGCAGTAGTGGTTTCAAGATAGCCCAGAAAGATACAATCAACGGTTTTCGGGCCTAGTTTATTTCTCTTATCTTCAGGGACAAGCAACTTAGAAAAGGACCGCCACACACGAAGATAACTCAAACTTGTCTTACGCTTTCTCCATAATTCATATGGTGTCTTGTCCATATGTTTTAGAGGGACTTTATTCAGAATTTGGAAAGCCGTATACAAAGCCTCTCCCCACATATACTTAGGCAACCCAGAATTAATTAGCATACTGCTAATCATGTCTTTAAAAGTTCTATTCTTTTGCTTTGCCACCCTATTAGACTCAGGTGTGTTTGGTAGAGTAACCTCATGAACTATACCATTGCTTGCAAAAAATTCATTAAACAAGGTACTCGTATACTCACCACCACTATCACCTCAAATATTTAAGTACTTTGCCAGTTCGTGTTTCAGCTTCATTTTATATATAATGAATTTATCTAGTGCTTCATCCTTATGTTTAAGCAAATAAATATAACAGTATCTACTACAATCATCAATAAAAGTAATAAAATATCTATAGTGATCCTTAGTCAACACACCACCGAATTCACATATGTCCGAGTGAACTAAATCTAACAAGTCTGAATCCCTAACAATATTATGAAAAGGTTTCCTTATTTTTTTAGCAGTTACACACACTTGACACTTAGATTTCTTATCAATGGCATGCTTTGGAATCAACTCTAAATTCATCATATTCTTTAGAGCACTAAAATTTAAATGACCAAGTCGTAAGTGCCACAAGTCAGATGATTCTACATAATTAACAGAAGGTGCAACACTATCATTAATAAAACCACCCAAAACAGGTTCAACATTTATTAAAAAAACCATCAGACAAGTAACCTTTGCCAAAAAATGTACCAGTATGCGTAATAACTACTTTATTATATTTCAAAGAAAGTTCAAAGTCGTTCTTAACTAAACAACTTCCACTTATTATATTTTTACGAATAGAGGGAACATGATACACTCTAGTGAGAGATAGAATTCGCCCAGAAGCAAACCTCAGGTCCATGTTTCCTATTCCAAGCACTTGTGCAGCACTAGCATTCCCCATCGTCACTGTCACTCCATGACTCTGTTGATAAGATACAAATAAACTAATATCAGCATAAATGTTGGTGAGACTGAGTAGCTTTATGAACAGTTACGTGATAACTCAACACGAGGACAACACTAAAACAGGGCAGGTTAATAATACTATGTCTACACAAGAAATCAGAAGAAATGAAGACAAGGAAAATACAAAGAATCAGAAGATTAGAAGAAGGATTGAAGTATGTTTACAAGTCACTGAAAGAAGCTCATTAATATGTTAAAGACTTTCAGAGTTTTAGAAATGATGAAGATTCAGTGTATAAGTGTCACAGGAAAATTTCAGTGTATTGGCATTGATTGAAGATAGACAGTGTATGAAGCATAAGAATCTGAAAAATTGAAGACATGGTATAGACAGGGGTTAAAGAAGACAACTGCAGTCTTGAAGTTATACTCATTGACGAGAGTTCATTTATATGTTCAAGCGTCAGTGAAGAATAGTGAATAAAGTATTCAAGATTGTAGTAGCAATGAAGATGTTGTCTAAAGTACCAGAAAGGATTCCAGTAAAAGTACAGTTGTTTGTTGACAATCAGTGTTTGAAACGATAAAGTTGTTGCAAGCTTAACAATGTAATCAAGGCTATAGTACGAAGACCTGAATCGGGGTTAGTCGTGTAACACCCCCAGATCCGGGGTCGGGGATCCGGGTCGTCACGGTCTTTCTTTCCACAATATCACTTCACTTAATTAATAATAATAACCTTATGCTGTGACCCCACACTAACACACACCACAACCCGTTATAGTCTCAGAGATGAAATTGAAATAAGTACAAGTCTTTGAATCCACCATTTAACAGTTATTACAACCCAAAATGATTACTTGATAAATTTACAGTTAATTGCCATTATCTGCCACAAGTTATAATTATACATAATTTGATTCTCAAAAGTAGATGGTCTGAACTACAATAGATCTACCTCTACAGCTATAGCAGCTACAACATCATCGGGAAGACGCGGGACGCTTCCCACGCGCTTGCGCTGGGTCTGCTGGAGTCTGGCCATCTCTCCTAACTGTTGTTGTGTGATGAAGAAATAAAGCAAGAGTGAGCCTTACAGCTCGCAAGATAATACATAGTGATAACAATAATGTAAGTATCTAAATGGATACTTAATAGAATCTTTATCATGCGTAAGATAATTACTAGATATAAGTAAAAACAAGGAATGAAGTTACCAATACTTCACTACAGTTATATCATTTATAAAGCTACTTGAACTACCACCGTTCAAAGTATTATAAGCTTTAAAAAAACATCCCATAGATGAGACCACAAGTTAAGACTTGAATAGATTCAATCTTTGAAATATTATTGAATGAAATAAAGTTACGAGATACTTTATTTAGTCCCGATATATATATATCCACATATATATCTCTTAAACATTTCCTGGAACCTCTGTTATGTAAAGCATGAACAGAGTTTGAAACATCCAATGAATTTTGGAAAGGAAAAGAATTTTGGCATAAACCAGATATCTTGCTGATCAGGCAAAGATACCAATAAGTAACCTTTTCAACTAGTAGATGGATGAATCCCCCACCGGTCATCACCCTGGCCACATAAGGACCTTGTGATGGACCGCCACCCGGCCTCTTACGCGTTGATGGACTGCCACCCAGCCACTTACACTTTGATAGACCGTACCCCGGCATGTCGCTTATGCCGACTCAATTAGATGGGCTTACTTCCCGAACATTGGGCAAGTAATCAATTCATTTATCAAAACAGCAACCTTGTTGCGAATATAAAATACTCCATAGAGCCGGATCCCTCAGGTTTTGAGCGAGTATTTAAATCCCCTTCGAAAGGAGGATCTTAAATATAAAAATGAGTTTTGGGATCCGCTCTAACTTTTAAAAATCATTTTGAAGACTCGCAAAACATTTTTAAGAATGTTTGGAGTGATGCTAATTTAACAAAATAAATCAGTCCCGATATATCAGAAAATATCTGAATATTATTATTTAAATAATATTCTCATAAAGAATTATCTTTATGAAAATAATTGAAGTAGAAGTATTAAAACTTATACTTGAAACGAGTATTAAATAACCAAAGATACACTTATATGAAAGTATTATCTTTATTTGAATAATCGAAAATAAGTTTGATTATTGACACCTTATTCTTTAATAAAATAAAGAATATATTTTAGTAATAAGCGGAGTCATAATACCTCGAATGAATATTATAAATAATATTCAAAAAATAAAGGAGTCATACATCCTCGATTGAATATCCAAGTAATATTCAATAATAATATAAAGGAGTCATAAGCCCTCGAATAATATTCGAAATAATATTCAATAATTAATATAAAGTTATCGAATAACCCTTATTCGATTAATAGTTTGGAAAACTATAACCATATATATATATAAATATATATATATATATATATCCATATCCATATATACAAAATCTACTCGGGATCCTCGACTCCCGGTTTTAGAAAATATTTTCACCTTTGGGTCCCTATACTAAGGGTATATGCAAGTTACCGCTATCCTCTAGCATAGGTATTATGCAACTATAAGCATTTGAACCAACAGATATATAAATCAAGAATATGAAACAGGCATGCATATATACCATATCACATGCTACAATATAACGCAAGAATTTGCTAATAACCAATATGCATTTATCGCAAGATCATGCATATACACATATTCATCACAACAACAGTATAACGGGTAGAAAACTTGCCTGAGCGACTTGGGGTGATAAAAGGCTCGGGACGAGTCTGGTAACCTATAAACAACAAGTAAGTTGGAATTAAACCAAAATCACTTGTAAATCTATACTTTAACTAGCTTAGACTCTAACGCTTGTTTTGCGCTCACTGATTCGCTTAAGTCACTCGGGTACCCTCGGCTCCACCATTTTTAATAATTTAACCTTTACGAGTTTTAAAGCGATTCCTTCGCGAGTGTCTTACCAACTTCCTAACACACTTACCATAAATGTTTCATACATTAATTAACCCTTTTTGGTCTTTAACCTATGTTTCAAAGTAAGGCGAGGGGAAAAGTTTCGTTCGCGAAACGCCGTTACTTGAAACGGTCGTTTCTCCTAAACCGTGCATCGGAATCGAACGAACTACATATCAAAACGAAGCTCGTAACATGAGCTATCTAAACATGGCAGTGGTCATAATCTAGCAGGGGGTTCTCGGGTCCTAATGCTATGCACAAAAACAGTCCAAAGAAAATCGGACGTTACGACGGCTATGTTTACGCGATTTCCAATATTTTAAACCATTCAAAACCATTCCAAATCAACCTCAAATCCAACATACAACCAACATCCATCCTTATCACATCATAACAACCCCAACCAATTCAATTTAATCATTCATACTTATGCCTAAGCTTAACTTTAATCATACTTAAGTTCTTTTAATCAAAACCACAACATTTACCATTCCATTTCACTACCATTTCAAATCCCAAACTCTAATCACAACAACAAGCTACAATATCATCCTACTAATCAAAATCATCTTATAATATATAGGAATCTAGGGTTTGGAGATGGTATACCTTCCTTGAAGTGGTGGGAGGAGCTAGGAAGCCTTAAGAAGCTTGGATCTTGAATTTTTGAAATTTCTTGCCTAATGAATAGTGAAAAGCCGAGAGCAAGGATGAACAAGGCCTTGGTTCTTTTTGATTTTTGATGAAGAATGAATTTACTTGGCTTGGTTGCTTTGCTTTTGTGTTTGATTTAGTCAATTACCTTCTTGCCCTTGAATTTGTGTGGTTACAAAGCCACCACACCTCCTTCCTTCCCATGTCATGCTTGTGTCATGTGGTGATGTCATCTTTCCCTCCTTGTCCCCTTTTTATTGGTTGGATGACATCATTCCCACTAATCCCTTTGATTAACTTCCTAATCGTTTGCCTAATGACCGCTGATCTGTTATACGGTTCGCTTAACTTTCATTCTCGTTTATCGTTTGAAGGATCATACCCGGGATCTTATTACTTAAGTTCCCTTAATCTTTCTCAATACATTATATTCCTTTTTATGATCCTCTATTATAATCCTTTAATTTAAAATCCTTTTTATCCTGTTACCTTATACTCAATTCTCTCCGTATCTTGTGGATTTCCGGGAAAAACCAAAGTGTTCGGAATTGGATTCTGACGATCTTTACATACACTTATATACTACATAGAGTACTAATAATATCTCAGAATATCCATAACAGAACCCCTACATAGTGTGGCGTGAAAAGTTTTCTCATTCAGCTAAAACACTATTCACAAGGGTTACAAAAAAGTTGAAAATTTTGGGGTTATTACAGTCTCCCCTCCTTAAAAGGATTCCGTCCCGGAATCAAACAGAAAACAAATGGGGGTACTTTTCTAGCATTGTGCTCTCTAGTTCCCAAGTTGATTCTTCCACGTTATGATTCTGCCATAGTACTCTGACTAGCTTGATCACTTTGTTCCGAAGCACCTGCTCCTTCTTATCCATAATCCTTACTGGCTTCTCCACGTAAGTTAGATCTGGCTGCATATCCACCTGCTCGTACTCCACTATGTGTCTGGCATCCCGATGATACCTCCTTAGCATTGACACATGGAACACATTATGAACTTGTTGCAAATTAGGGGGTAGGGCTAGCTCGTAAGCTAACTTTCCAATCCGTCTTAATATCTCAAAAGGTCCAATGTATCTTGGGCTTAGTTTTCCTTTCTTTCCGAACCTCATTAATCCCTTCCAAGGGGATACTTTCAACAGTACTAAGTCCCCTACTTCATATTCCTTGTCCTTTCGGGCTAGGTCTGCATATTTCTACTGTCTGTCTTGGGCTGCTACAAGTCGCCCTCTGATAAGATCCACTATATCTTTGGTCCTTTGGACCACTTCGGGTCCGAGCATCTTCCGCTCTCCTACTTCATCCCAGTATAAGGGAGATCGACACCTTCTTCCGTACAGGGCCTCATAAGGCGGCATTCCGATGCTAGCATGAAAGCTATTGTTATAAGAAAACTCGATCAACGGCAAGTGATCATCCCAACTTCCTTTAAGGTCTATTGCACAGACTCTCAACATATCTTCTAGTGTCTGGATGGTCCTTTCACTCTGTCCATCCGTCTGGGGATGGTACGCGGTACTCATATTTAACTTGGTCCCCGCACATTCCTGAAAGCTCCTCCAAAATCTGGAGTTGAACCTGGGGTCTCGGTCTGAGATAATGGACGCTGGGACTCCATGTCGCGTCACTATTTCCTTAAGGTAAATGTCCACCAGTCTATCGACTGTGTATCTCTCATTGATAGGAATGAAATGAGCTGACTTTGTCAGTCGGTCTATAATTACTCAAATGGCGTCGTGATTGGCTTTCGTCCTTGGCAAGCCTATAACAAAATCCATCGCTATCTGTTCCCATTTCCATTCGGGAATCTCCAGGGGTCGCAAAAGTCCACTGGGTCTCTGGTGCTCTGCCTTTACTCTTTGGCAAGTCAAACACTTGTTTACCCATTCTGCTACGTCCCTCTTCATGTTGGGCCACCAGTAATATTCCTTCAAATCCCTATACATCTTGGTACTTCCCGGGTGAATGGAATACCTTGAACTATGGCTTTCATCCAAAATCTCATCTTTAAGTTCTTGAACATTCGGAACCCAAATTCGGTAGGGGTACCTCATTATCCCTTTATCATCTTTCTCGGTATGGATCTCCTCTCCAGTCATTGACTCTCTGCCTTCATTCATTATTTTCTCCTGGCATAATCTGATCTTTTCCAATAACTCTGGCTGCATTGAGATCTCAAAAAGCTTTTCAGTTCCGGTTTCGGTTACCTTTACTTCTATTTCCATTCTCTCAAAATCCCTTATCAACTCTTCCGAAGTCGTTATCATTCTGAGTCTTTCCTTTCTACTAAGGGCATCAGCCACCACATTGGCTTTCCCTGGATGATAGAGAATCTCACAATCATAGTCCTTGATTAGTTCTAACCATCTCCTCTGGCGCATGTTGAGCTCTTTCTGCGTAAATATGTACTTGAGGCTCTTATGGTCTGTGAAAATCTCGCATTTCTCTCCATACAAGTCGTGCCTCCAAATTTTTAAAGCAAATACTATTGCCGCGAGCTCAAGGTCATGAGTAGGATATCTAACCTCATATTCCTTCAGTTGTCTCGACGCATACGCAATAATTTTACCGTGCTGCATAAGCACACATCCTAATCCTTTGTGCGACGCATCACTATATATCACAAAATCTCCTTTTCCGTCCGGCAATGCCAATACCGGAGCCGTTATCAACCTTTTCTTTAATTCCTAAAAACTGTTCTCGCATTTCTCCGTCCATTCAAACTTCTCTGTCTTACGAGTAAGTCGTGTCAAAGGGGCTGCGATCTTCGCAAAGTCCTGAACAAATCTACGATAGTAGCCGGCCAATCCTATGAAACTCTTTACCTCTGTGGGTGTGGTTGGCCTTTCCCAATTTGAGACCGCTCTATCTTGGAGGGGTCGACCAATACTCCTTCTTTATTGATCACATGTCCTAAAAACTGTACTTCATTCCGCCAGAATTCACACTTCGAGAATTTGGCATATAACTGCTCCTCTCTGAGTATTCCTAGAGCTATCCTCAAATGCTCTGCATGTTCTGCCTCAGTCCTTGAGTAGATCAAAATATCATCGATAAAAACTATCACACACTTGTCCAAGTACTTCTTAAATACTCTATTCATTAAATCCATGAAAGCCACTGGGGCGTTGGTTAATCCAAAGGACATTACCAAGAACTCATAATGCCCATACCTGGTACGGAACGCTGTCTTGGAAATATCTTCGGGTTTAATCTTTAGTTGGTGATATCCAGTTCTCAGGTCGATCTTGGAAAAATAAACAGCATCCTTTAGCTGGTCAAACAGATCGTCTATTCTAGGCAATGGGTACCTGTTCTTTATGGTTAGCTTGTTCAACTCTCGATAGTCGATGCACAACCTCATGCTCCCATCTTTCTTCTTAACAAATAAAACTGGTGCTCCCCACGGAGACACACTGGGTCTTATCATACCCTTATCCAAGAGTTCCTGCAATTGGATAGCTAATTCCTTCATTTCTAACGGGGCTAACCGGTAAGGTGCTTTTGAAACTGGCGCCGTCCCTGGGGCCAACTCAATAGCAAATTCAATCACTCTATCGGGTGGTAATCCCGGAAGGTCTTGTGGGAATACATCTTCAAATTCGTTGACTACTGGAATATCTTGTAAGTTGGGCACCTCCTTCTGCGTGTCCACCACATAGGCTAGGTAAGCCTCACTTCCTTTTCGTAGCATCCTTTTGGCCTGGGCCATGGTCAAAAATTTATGCGCCTGCCTCTTTCCTCTAAATATAACTTCTTTCTTCCCGGGGATATTTAACTTAACTTTCTTCCCTTTACAGTCTATCTGAGCATCGTTGCTAGATAGCCAGTCCATTCCCAAAATCACATCAAACTCCCCTAATTTAAAAGGAATCAGATCAACACTGAAAGATTGCTCCCCTATGCCTATCTCACAGGCGGGGTGAATCTGGTTAACAGGAATAATTTCATGATTGGCTATTTCTACTTGTAAGGGTTCTATCAAGGGTTCAGCCTTAAGTCTTAACTTACGCACAAAGTCCTTTGATATAAAAGATTTAGTTGCTCCCGAATCAAATAAAACATTTGCACTGACTGAATTTAGAGAAAGGGTACCTGCTATCACATCTGAATCTTTCATAGCATCCTGGACTGTCATGTTGAAAGTCCTCGCAGTAGGTGGCTTATTAGAAGCAGCCCTGCTTGCTCCCGAAGCTGCTGGTTTGTTCATTGGGCATTCCCTCTTCCAATGACCTGGGCGTCCGCACTGATGACAAGTGGCGGTTGGAATGACGGCAGGGGTTGATAATGGGCACTTATTTGAGTAGTGGCCTTCCCGACCGCACTTAAAATAGGTTACAGGCTTTCCTTTACACTCACCAGTGTGATTCTTTCCACATATGTTACAGGCTGGCAATGGGGGTCGAGACTGGTTGTAATAGGACATTCTTGACTTCTGGCCGCCCTGGCTCACACTCACACTCATTGGACGCTTAAACCCAGTGTTCCTTCCTGGTAGGGACACTGCTCCTCGATTAAATCTAGTTGGGAAGCTCCTTCCTACGGAACCTCCACCCATGCTCATACTTTTCCTCTTTATTCCTTTCTTCTCTCTTTCCTTCTGCATCTGTTCACTTCCAACTTCTACAATCGTTGCCTTTTGCACCAGAGTGGCATAGTCCGTAAGCTCAAGGATTGCCACCCTATTCTGAATCCACGGTTTCAGTCCCTGCTGAAACCTTCTAGCTTTCTTTTCCTCGGTGCTCACAAACTCCGGCATAAACCTTGATAACTCAGTAAATTTCGCTTCGTACTCTGCTACAGACAAGTTATTCTGCTTTAGCTCCAAGAACTTGAGCTCCATCTGGTTTTCCATAAACCTCGGGAAATACTTTCCCAGAAACAACTGACTAAATCTCTCCCAGGTTATAATAGCATATGTCTCCATATTTTTCTTGGCCTCCCACCAGTAGTTAGCTTCTCCTTTCAGAAGGTAGGTAGCAAATACAGTCTTCTGTGCCTCCTCGGTACTCAAAATCTCAAAAGATTTCTCCATTTCCTTTAACCATGCCCTTGCCTCAACTGGGTCGGCTGATCCGTGGAACTCAGGGGGCTTAAGGGACTTAAAAGCCCTGAAAGAGTTTGCCACAGCATTGTTACTTCCTTGAGGGGGTGGGTTGGGTTGACGTTCCAAATTCTGCCTTAGGAGTTGCATGAACTGGCCCATGGGATCCATGCCTGGGTTTGGTACTGGTTGCTCAACCTCGGTTTCTCCTTCTTCAGCCTCTATCTCAAATCCCTCAACATCATATGTTTCCTCTTCCTCTTCATACAGGGAGTCATCCTGTTCCACATAATCCTCATCTTCCTCTTCACTGTGTTCTTGGTTTCTATTGTCCTGATTATGGCTTCCCTGGTCCTCAGATCCAGGGTTCGCCCTAGTTCCAATCTTTCTTGGCGGCATGATTCTGATAATAATAAAAAAATTATTGGGAAAATTCAATGTTAGGTCACAATCATATACAACATTGTGCCTTGCACAGCTCTTATAATGGGGAGAACGTATATCGCAATTCTATTATTTTAAGAAAGTTCTAATACGAGGTGCAGTAATAATAATGATAAAAACAGTGATCCCTTCACTATGGAACTGAACCGAAAGGAAACAAATATATACATAATGTGAGAAATACATAGTTTGATCAGGTCAAAAGTACAACAGTGCTACAGTCATCTGTCCCAAAAGTGATACACAAGAGTCTATCTGTCTAGTCAGAAAACGGGATGCTATATACAAGTCAACTATCCCGGAAAATTGGCTCTTACTAAGGCCTCGTCTAACTAGACAACTAGACTATTCCATAATTAATCCTGAATCACACACCGGAGCGGGTCAGCTCCCAAACCCTTTCCATCGCACGACAGAAGATATAGTCGGCCTGCCGCCTGGAGATCCTACCATGCCTGTCCCCCTGGAGCGATCTGAGCCTCGCTCGGGGGTTGAGCTTTATCCCCGTAAGCTCCCTCCTCAAGGATCGGGGTATAGAAGCCCTAGTCTTATAAGCTCGGGTACGCCTACCCGCCCTCTCTGCATCCAACTCCCTCCTGACCTCATCTAGTCGGCCCTCGGCAACAGCCACTCGGGTCCTCAGAACATCCTGAACATATCCATGTGCTAACGAAGACTGCCTGTGGGCAGGGTCAAGAGGTGGTGAATCCGGAGCCGCTGAGGGTGCCTCCTCGATCTGCCTAGGCTCGGAAGTATGGGTCTCTGAGCTGTCATCATCAGGAATCCAAGATAGTGGTGGAGGGGTAGGGGCTCTGACCACCGGAAGTGTGGGTAATGGGGTACCAGCATACACTACCATAGGTCCAACACGCTCCTCAGCTACTGGGACCTCATCCAGGTCCTCCTCATCTGGAATAGCAATAACCTCCGTCTCTGACTCCTCTGAGGGGTCCTCCTCATCTGAAATAGCAATGACCTCCGTCTCAGGCTCCTCTGAGGGGTCCTCCTCATCCTCCTCCATCTCAGGCTCCTCCTGATCCTCAACATCTAGCAATGCCTCATCATGCTCACGCTCGAACATCTCAGGGTCCTCTATCTCAGGCGCCTACACATTAAACGAGCTAAGTTACTATCATGATACTTATAAGGGTTCCCGTAAGGGTTTTAACTGTCAGCACTACTTTAAGTAGTCCGACCATGAACTTGGCAAGAGTTCTTATTATCTTTGTGAGTTTGTTATTATATCGACGCATCATCTCTGAGGTTTATAACGCTTAGCTCTGATATCATTTCTGTAACACCCCCAGATCCGGGGTCGGGGATCCGGGTCGTCACGGTCTTTCTTTCCACAATATCAATTCACTTAATTAATAATAATAACCTTATGCTGTGACCCCACACTAACACACACCACAACCCGTTATAGTCTCAGAGATGAAATTGAAATAAGTACAAGTCTTTGAATCCACCATTTAACAGTTATTACAACCCAAAATGATTACTTGATAAATTTATAGTTAATTGCCATTATCTGCCACAAGTTATAATTATACATAATTTGATTCTCAAAACTAGATGGTCTGAACTACAATAGATCTACCTCTGCAGCTATAGCAGCTACAACATCATCGGGAAGACGCGGGACGCTTCCCACGCGCTTGCGCTGGGTCTGCTGGAGTCTGGCCATCTCTCCTAACTATTGTTGTGTGATGAAGAAATAAAGCAAGAGTGAGCCTTACAGCTCGCAAGATAATACATAGTGATAACAATAATATAAGTATCTAAATGGATACTTAATAGAATCTTTATCATGCGTAAGATAATTACTTACTAGATATAAGTAAAAACAAGGAATGAAGTTACCAATACTTCACTACACTTATATCATTTATAAAGCTACTTGAACTACCACCGTTCAAAGTATTATAAGCTTTGAAAAACATCCCATAGATGAGACCACAAGTTAAGACTTGAATAGATTCAATCTTTGAAATATTATTGAATGAAATAAAGTTACGAGATACTTTATTTAGTCTCGATATATATATATCCACATATATATCTCTTAAACATTTCCTGGAACCTCTGTTATGTAACGCATGAACAGAGTTTGAAACATCCAATGAATTTTGGAAAGGAAAAGAATTTTGGCATAAACCAGATATCTTGCTGATCAGGCAAAGATACCAATAAGTAACCTTTTCTACTAGTAGATGGATGAATCCCCCACCGGTCATCACCCTGGCCACATAAGGACCTTGTGCTGGACCGCCACCCGGCCTCTTACGCGTTGATGGACTGCCACCCAGCCACTTACACTTTGATAGACCGTACCCCGGCCTGTCACTTATGCCGACTCAATTAGATGGGCTTACTTCCCGAACAATGGGCAAGTAATCAATTCATTTATCAAAACAGCAACCTTATTGCGAATATAAAATACACCATAGAGCCGGATCCCTCAGGTTTTGAGCGAGTATTTAAATCCCCTTCGAAAGGAGGATCTTAAATATAAAAATGAGTTTTGGGATCCGCTCTAACTTTTAAAAATCATTTTGAAGACTCGCAAAACATTTTTAAGAATGTTTGGAGTGATGCTGATTTAACAAAATAAATCAGTCCCGATATATTAGAAAATATCTGAATATTATTATTTAAATAATATTCTCATAAAGAATTATCTTTATGAAAATAATTGAAGTAGAAGTATTAAAACTTATACTTGAAACGAGTATTAAATAACCAAAGATACACTTATATGAAAGTATTATCTTTATTTGAATAATCGAAAATAAGTTTGATTATTGACACCTTATTCTTTAATAAAATAAAGAATATATTTTAGTAACAAGCGGAGTCATAATACCTCGAATGAATATTATAAATAATATTCAAAAAATAAAGGAGTCATACATCCTCGATTGAATATCCAAGTAATATTCAATAATAATATAAAGGAGTCATAAGCCCTCGAATAATATTCGAAATAATATTCAATAATTAATATAAAGTTATCGAATAACCCTTATTCAATTAATAGTTTGGAAAACTATAATCATATATATATATAAATATATATATATATATCCATATCCATATATACAAAATCTACTCGGGATCCTCGACTCCCGGTTTTAGAAAATATTTTCACCTTTGGGTCCCTATACTAAGGGTATATGCAAGTTACCGCTATCCTCTAGCATAGGTATTATGCAACTATAAGCATTTGAACCAACAGATATATAAATCAAGAATATGAAACAGGCATGCATATATACCATATCACATGCTACAATATAACGCAAGAATTTGCTAATAACCAATATGCATTTATCGCAAGATCATGCATATACACATATTCATCACAACAACAGTATAACGGGTAGAAAACTTGCCTGAGCGACTTGGGGTGATAAAAGGCTCGGGACGAGTCTGGTAACCTATAAACAACAAGTAAGTTGGAATTAAACCAAAATCACTTGTAAATCTATACTTTAACTAGCTTAGACTCTAACGCTTGTTTTGCGCTCACTGATTCGCTTAAGTCACTCGGGTACCCTCGGCTCCACCATTTTTAATAATTTAACCTTTACGAGTTTTAAAGCGATTCCTTCGCGAGTGTCTTACCAACTTCCTAACACACTTACCATAAATGTTTCATACATTAATTAACCCTTTTTGGTCTTTAACCTATGTTTCAAAGTAAGGCGAGGGGAAAAGTTTCGTTCGCGAAACGCCGTTACTTGAAACGGTCGTTTCTCCTAAACCGTGCATCGGAATCGAACGAACTACATATCAAAACGAAGCTCGTAACATGAGCTATCTAAACATGGCAGTGGTCATAATCTAGCAGGGGGTTCTCGGGTCCTAATGCTATGCACAAAAACAGTCCAAAGAAAATCGGACGTTACGACGGCTATGTTTACGCGATTTCCAATATTTTAAACCATTCAAAACCATTCCAAATCAACCTCAAATCCAACATACAACTAACATCCATCCTTATCACATCATAACAACCCCAACCAATTCAATTTAATCATTCATACTTATGCCTAAGCTTAACTTTAATCATACTTAAGTTCTTTTAATCAAAACCACAACATTTACCATTCCATTTCACTACCATTTCAAATCCCAAACTCTAATCACAACAACAAGCTACAATATCATCCTACTAATCAAAATCATCTTATAATATATAGGAATCTAGGGTTTGGAGATGGTATACCTTCCTTGAAGTGGTGGGAGGAGCTAGAAAGCCTTAAGAAGCTTGGATCTTGAATTTTTGAAATTTCTTGCCTAATGAATAGTGAAAAGCCGAGAGCAAGGATGAACAAGGCCTTGGTTCTTTTTGATTTTTGATGAAGAATGAATTTACTTGGCTTGGTTGCTTTGCTTTTGTGTTTGATTTAGTCAATTACCTTCTTGCCCTTGAATTTGTGTGGTTACAAAGCCACCACACCTCCTTCCTTCCCATGTCATGCTTGTGTCATGTGGTGATGTCATCTTTCCCTCCTTGTCCCCTTTCTATTGGTTGGATGACATCATTCCCACTAATCCCTTTGATTAACTTCCTAATCGTTTGCCTAATGACCGTTGATCTGTTATACGGTTCGCTTAACTTTCGTTCTCGTTTATCGTTTGAAGGATCATACCCGGGATCTTATTACTTAGGTTCCCTTAACCTTTCTCAATACATTATATTCCTTTTTATGATCCTCTATTATAATCCTTTAATTTAAAATCCTTTTTATCCTGTTACCTTATACTCAATTCTCTCCGTATCTTGTGGATTTCCGGGAAAAACCAAAGTGTTCGGAATTGGATTCTGACGATCTTTACATACACTTATATACTACATAAAGTACTAATAATATCCCAGAATATCTATAACAGAACCCCTACATAGTGTGGCGTGAAAAGTTTTCTCATTCAGCTAAAACACTATTCACAAGGGTTACAAAAAAGTTGAAAATTTTGGGGTTATTACAAGTCGTCTGTGAACCAGACCAGTTGCACTAGGCGTCAACAACTCGTGAAAGGAATCTGGGTATTACTTGTTGAAGAATTGTTAAGTTGAGGAACGTACTTGGATTGAACGTTTATCTGTTAAAGTACGAGAAGAGGTGCGCGGGGTATACAGCTAAATTGCTCTAGGGAATGACCTAGTTCAAAATTTTAATTGTTAAATTAAATAAATTTATTTAATGGAATTTAATATAATTTATTTAATAAACTTAAAATGATTTATTTTATAAACTTTAAATAAGTTTATTTTATAAATCTAAATTAGTTTATTTATATAAGTTATATTTAAGTTTATTTTATAAATTAATTTAGTTACAATTTAAACTTAGATAAAAGAAAAGAAAAGAAAAAGAAAAAGAAAATAAAATAAAAGGAAAAGGAAAAATAAATGAAATAATCAAAACAAACAAGGCAACCTGAACAAATCAAATTAATTAGTCGTTAGTTGAGTATTTGATGGTCACAGGTTGTAGAATAAAATAAAGAAACCAAGTCGGTCACCAGTTAGTTTTTGTTAGTCGCACGTTATACCATCTGGTCGCAAGTTGCAAGATTACTCCTCAGCCACATCTTTGTTGTACAATTAATTTGTGTGGTTCAATTTCAGCCCCACATTTTAATTAAATATAAAGTCTACACTCAGTAGCGGAAGCATTCAGCAATTAAGATTGAATTTGTTCCGTTCATCTTCTCTCCCAAAAGAGATGAAGAGCTGAAGCAAAGAGAGACAGTGGAGATATACACACAAATCTGTATTAGTTATTCTTCTCACCGGAGTAATGTTATAATGCCCGACTTAACTCTTGTATATTTATAGGGGCATTATAAACGTTGCCCGGTAATTAAATCCTTCGACAAACAAAAGCTAGAACATTGTATAAGATTTAATTTGTTGATCTTTGTAGTAGCTAGGAACTTTGTTGTTCTTAGATTGTAGCCGGTTAATTTATTTACCGGAGTGTAGCAACACCCCCTCGCGAATTTATATATGAATATATATTTCCCCGAATATCTTGTGTTCATCGTTTTATTGTTCCAAACACTATTCACCTCAAGAACACGAAACCACTAACTGAGCACTAAATTTTATATCCGTAAAAGATTCGAAAGAATTTTTTAATTTAGTGATTATCGTATTCAACCCCCCCCCCTTCTATAATAATTCGGGACCTAACAATTGGTATCAGAGCAGACTGATTGATACACAAATCATGATCCTTAAATGAATTTATGTTATTAATTTTTCATTTACATAAATCTATTTTATAAATTTGATTTAGAAAATTTATTTTATAAATATAATTTAAATAAGTTTATTTTATGAACTTAATTTTAAAAAAATTGTTTTATAAATTTAACTAAATTAATTTACTTCTTAAATTTTAGTAAATAAGAGTTTTTATTTTAAATTTTTTTCGGTTATTTTTGCTGATTAACATTTCATTTGCCGCCATTTTACTAGTTTTGGCAGAAAAGAGATTTTGTTTGCAGCTACTCCGTCTGTCCTTCCCCATACATCTGTACTTCCCATTTGTTTACATTTTTCTTTTTGGGATGTCCCTTTCAATTGTTTATATTTCAAAATTTTCTAAAAATAATAAAAATTTTATAATATTTAAAATAACTACATCCACTACTTCTCTCCACTATACTCACTTTATATATATAATATTAAACGGTCCCACTATTTTACTCATTTTTTTAACTTTCTTCCACAATTTTATTATTTTTTTAAACTCGTTATCCAATCCAAATATCCAAATGTAAATATTTGTGATGGACGGATGAAGTAGTTATGTAACAAAAATGCCACGCGCGAAAGAAAAACAATGCGCGAGAAGCCAGTCCGGGTATTCACACGCGGGTAATCAAAGAAACTAGCTCCAGTTAACAATCATGCGCCTGACAGGGAAATTGTTTGAATTTACAAACAGTTACAGGTCACAAGTTGGGATTATCACGTCGCAGGTTAGGCGGTACAAACTAAGCGTCGCAGGTTACGGTCCCTTAGTCTCCAGTTGCTAATTTCTGTATCCCCATTTTTTTATTTTTTATTTATTAATTTTTTCAAAAACTTTAAAATTCTTATATTTAGTTTTTTCTTAAATATTAATTTATGTTTTATTTAATTTTTAAGAAAATTCGAAATTCTTGAAAATTAATTTTTTCGTAAATATTTATTTTTGATTAATTTATTTTCTAATAAATTTAAAAAATTTAGAAATTTAATTTTTTTCTTAAATATTAAAATTAAGGGTTCTCAAAATATTGGTAGACTAGAGATTCTTCTGGTCTTTCAAAGATGATTTTAATTTTTTGAAAAAAACGAAGACCATGTGCTATTCATACGGAAAATTCCCGAACACGGAAATTGTAGATAATGGTTTTCTTATTCCAACGAAGCTGATTTCAGGACCTACAGAAGAAAATTATGGAATTTCCTCAAAGGCTTACTCCATAGGATACCACTGGGTTTTTAGACGTAGGAAAGGAATGAAATTTCTACAGGTACAATTTTTCTCGAAGATTTTAAGACAACCCTATTGATTCCAGATTCACAGAGTGGTTTGTACCAATGCTATATTTATCCGGGAATCAATGAGATCATATAGGCAGGAATTATGGAGGTCAGAGAGAATAGTGGGGACAAATAAACATCTCAGTTACATGTAGTAAAGTTGGAACCTCAGGTTAAAATGTAAGAGTTACTGATAGTTGAATCATAGGAAGCTCAGGTAGAAACCCTTAAGGGACTGGACGTCAAGGCAGTGTTTCACATGTCAAGTAAGTTTAGTTGAATCAGATTCACAAGGAGTACTTATGCTATATCCAAAGATCAAGTCTATCTATTCTGAAGCAGAGACTTTTACAGATTTAGTTCAAGAAGTGGTTACAAGACTGAGATTGGGACATAAACAAGATTTGATAGTTACAATTGTGATAAGATATATGCATCAAATAACTGTCAGGGGTTTTGCTACAACAGAACAAGAAGCTTGACAAATAAGGATGAGTAGGGATTCAGTTGAAGAGCTGTGACAAAGGTGGAATATTTTCTTAGGGAAGCAGCCAGTCAAAACTTATAGTGCATGGGAAAGAGTTGGGATGGATCAGATGACGAGAAGGAAGATCATGAATACCTTACTTTCATAGCAATCTCTAAAGATGGTCCAACTCACATATCTCAGGTTTCAATTTCTTGAACCACTGGAATAATTTTTTTTCATTATTCAATGCATGATAAGATCTTAGTGTTTAAATGTTTAACACTCGCACAAGCACAATAGCATCACACATAGATAATGTTGAACTAGTTCACTAGAATATTTTTCTGGTAACTAGGATTGATGTTTAACTTGTGCATGTTACTTTAGATGATCTTAAATATGTGTTTGAATATTTGTTGAACATGATTTATTGCTTTAGTGAGATATATATTTTCTAGCATATCAGACCTTTGTTAATGCTTATTTTTTGTATCCTATTATAATGTGATTTATTCTTTTAATTTGAATTGTTTGTTAAGATGTATTAGTATTATATTTGGATTAAGATAGCTAGATGAGATTCTTCAACACGAGTGTACTAGACAGAATTAGTGATTTACTTGTTAATTTTGTTTGTTTCATATCATGCATATCTTGCTTAATTCTTATGCTTAATATTTTTAAATGAATGCCATGTACTCCTCTTTCAATGCTTGCTTATTATTATGCCATGAATGCATTTCTTAGTACTTGCATTAATTATAGAAAAGTGTAACACCCCCAAATCCGGGGTCGGGGATTCGGGTTGTCACGAGTTCCACTTCCCTTATCCATACTTAATCTTAACAGTCAACCAACTGCTGCTTACTGTGACCCCACAATATACACACACACACCACAAGTTATAGTCCCAGAGATGAATACCAAAATAACACAAGTCATTTTATTCCACAATTATAAACCATTTCACCATAAAAAGGGTTTCTAAATAATTTACATATTCTTTGTCATTATTACAATTCATAATTATACATAAGTCTGATTCATCAAAGGTTGAAAGCCTAGCCTATTGGTAGTTCCTACCTCAGCTACAACGGCATCAATGCCTACAGGAAACTGCAAAACATTTCCTATCCGCTCACGAATTGGGAGCTTGGTCTTGTTCATCTTGTATATCTGTTATTGTGTGATGAAAGAAGAAAGCAAGGGTGAGCAACAAGCCCACCAAAATAATATGTATAATGATTTACAATATACGAGCATCCTCATAGTACTCATGAAAGTCTTGGTCAAGTAAAAATGAACCAAGTTTGATATCTTATCGCGACCAAGTCGCAAAATATTCAGTATATATGTATATATACTTTTCAAAATCTTGGAAGTCCTCTTCCATGCATAATATACACAGAGTTCAAGTTTATAACTGTATAAAAATATCGTTGCAAGGTGATCTCATATATCTAACCTTGTCTCAATATTTTTCTGAAATCTTTGACATGCATAAGATAATCATTTACTAGATATAAGTTTAAAAGATGAAGTTACAAGATACTCCAATATACTTATATCTTTTCTGAATACTACTTGAACTACCACCGTTCAAGTTATAATTAGTTTCAAAAGTTCATCACACTGATGAGACTACAAGATAAGACTTGAATAGATTCAATCTTTGAAATATCATTTGAAAGAAAAGAAGTTACGAGATACTTCATTAAGTCCCGATATATATATACACCTATATATATATACATTTCATACACTCCTTGAAAACCTCTGTTATGAAAATTATAAACAGAGTTGCAATATCCAATGAATTTGGAAAGGAGAAAAACCTTGGTATAAACCTGATATCTTGATGATCAGGCAAAGATACCAATAAGTAACATTTTCTACTAGTAGATGGACGAATTCCCCACTGGTCATCACCCTGGCCGCATTAGGACCTATGCTGGACTGCCACTCAGCCACTTACGCATTGATGGACTCCCACTAAGCCACTTACACTTTCATGGACGCCCACTGAGCCCATGTTGCTTATGCCGACTCAAATAGATGGACTTACTTCCCGAACGTTGGGTAAGTAATCAATTCATTTATCAAAACAGCAACCTCGTTGCGAATATAAAATACACCACAGAGCCGGATCCCTCAGGTTTTGACCGAGTATTTAAATCCCCTTTGAAAGGAAAATCTTAAATATAAAAATGAGTTTTGGGATCCGCTCTAACTTTTAAAATCATTTTGAAGACTCTAAAACATTTTTAAGAATGTTTGGAGTAATGTTGATTTAATAAAATAAATCAGTCCCGATATATTAGAAAATATCTGAATATTATTGTTTAAATAATAGTCCCAATAAGGATGATCTTTATAATAATAATTGAAGTAGAAGTTTTAAAACTCATACTTGAAATGAATAATAAATAACCGAAGATATACTTATACAAAAGTACGATCTTTATTTGAATAATCGAAAATAAGTTTGAATATCGAAACATATTCTTTAATAAAATAAAGAATATTATTTAATAATTAAGCGGAGTCATAAGTCCTCGAATGAATATTCAAAATAATATTCATTAAATAAAATAAAGTTATCGAATAAACCTTATTCGATTAATAGTTTTAAAAACTATATCCATATATATATATATATATAAATATATATTATACTCGGGAACATCGACTGCCGGTTTAGAAAATGTTCACCTTTGGGTCCCCTATACTAAGGGTATACACAACTACTGCTTATCTCTAGCATAGGTATTATGCAGCTTATAAGCATATGAATCAACAATTAGATATCAAGATTACGAAACAGACATGCATATATACCATATCAGCATGCTCCAATATATCGCAAGTTTTGCTAATAACAATCATGCACTTATCACAAGATAATGCATATACATATATACATCACAACAACAGTATAACGGGTAGAAAACTTGCCTGAGTGCTCCAGGGTAGACTTAAGCTTAGAGTGGGTCCGGTAACCTATGAACAACAACATAAGCCAGAATTAAACCACGGTCGCTTAAGAAACTAGACTTTAACCAATTGAACCCTAATGTTTGCTTATGGTCATTTCTATGCTTAACAAATCACATAAGTCGTTCGAGTACCCTTGGCTCCACCATTTTTAATAAATTAACCATTAAGAATTTTAAGGCGATTCTTTTGCGAGTACTCTATTAACTGCCGAATCCACTTTACATAATTGTTTTATACTCCAATTAGTCATTTAAGGGCCTTAACCAAGGTTTCAAAGTAAGGCGAGGGGTAATGGTTCGTTCGCGAAATGCCGTTACTTAAAACGGTCGTTTCTCCTAAACCGTACATCGGATTCAAGCGAACCACATATCAAAACGAAGCTCGTAACATGAAATATCTAAATATGACAAATGTTAGAATCTTTCAGTGAGTTAACGGGTCCTAAAGTTAAGAACAGAACAGTTAAGGAAAATCGGGCATTATGATGTTTATGTTTACGCGATTTCCAATTTAATTAACACTCTAAATTATCATCAATTCACTCACAACCACCAATACAACAATATTCAACCATCATAATACAAACTCAGTCCCCAACTCCAAGTTTTACCAATTTATCCAACCAATCAAAGACCCAATATTCAAAACCAATACAAATTCACCTAAACTACTTATAATCAAAGATCAAGCCTTAATACTAACAATGCTTCAATAAAACTTAATTGAATCATAAAATCAAAGCTAGGATTTGAAGTTGATACCTTCCTTGGTAGGTGTTAAGTTGCTAGGAAGCCTTAGGGAGACTTAATCTAACCTCCTACAAGCTTGATCTTTCCAAAGAAATCAAGAACACAAAGTTAGGTTTTGAAGTTTCTAAAACACAGATTTAAAGAACTGTAAACATGAGGGTCTTACCATACTTATTTGGATAAGACTTGTGAACAAGAGTTGTAGGCCATCTCAATACCTTTCCAACGAGATATAGAACACAACATTTGAGTGAGTATGGAAGGAGATATGGTAGTTTTAAGTTTCTGCCCTGGTTTTGGCCGAGAGCAAGGGAAGAAAAAGTGAAGTAAAAATGTTTCTAGTTTGATTAAATGATTTGTGTGATGTTTAGCTTGGTTACTTCATTTTGTTGTTAATTAGATTGTTACCATGGTAAAAATTGTGTGGCTCACAATCAACCAACCCATCCCTCCATTTGTCATGCTTATGTCATCATGCCTATGTCATCTTTCTCATGTCATCCTCTTACACTTGTCTTCTTCTTGTTGGTGTGATGACATCATCATCCACTAACCTCTTTGATTAACCCCTAATTACTTGGCTAATGACCGCTTATCTGTTATACGGTTCGCTTAACTTTCGTTCTCGTTTATCGTTTGAGGGATCATACCTGGGATCTTATTACTTAGGTTCCCCTAAACCTTTCTCAATATTTTATATTCCTTTTATGATCCTCTCTAAAAATCCTTGAATTTAAATCCTTTCTATCATGTTACCTTATACTCAATTCTTTCGGTATCTGGTGGATTTTCGGGAAAAATCAAAGTGTTCGGATTTGGATTCTGACGATCTTTACATACACTTATATACCATATAGAGTACTAATAAGACCTCAGAATATCAATATAAGAACTGCTACATTATGTGGCATGAAAAGTTTTCTTATTCAGCATAATTAGCAAAATCACTATTCATAATGTTTACAAAAAGTCCAAAATTTTTGGGGTTATTACAGTCTCCCCTCCTTAAAAGGATTCCGTCCCGGAATCATATAGAAAATGAATAGGGATACTTTCTTAGCATTGCACTTTCTAACTCTCAAGTCAATTTTTCCACATTGTGGTTCTGCCACAAACTCTGACTAGCATGATAACCCTTCTTCTAAGCACTTGTCCATTTTTGATCTATAACCCTTCCTGGTTGCTCCATATAGGTTACGTCTGGTTGCATGTCTATGCGCTCATATGCCCCTATTTGTCTGGCATCCGGATTACACTTCCTTAACATTGATACATGGAACACGTTATGAACTTGCTAAGGTTCGGGGTAAGGCTAGCTCATATGTTAACTTCCCAATACGACTTAATATATCCAAGGGTCCAACAATTCGTGGGCTTAGCTTTCCTTTCTTTCCGAACCACATCCATCATTTCCAAGGGAATACCTATAACAGCACTAGGTCCCGTACTTCCTATTTTTTGTCCTTTCGTGTCAAATCAACATACTTCTTATGTCCATCTTGGGCTACTACCAGCCGTCCTCTGATTAGATCTATTATATCCTTGGTCCTTTGGACTACTGCGGGTCCGAGCATCTTGCGCTCTACAACTTCATCCTAACATAAGGGAGATCGACATTGTCTTCCCTCAAGGATCTCATAAGGCGATACCTCGATACTGACATACGATCGATTATCATAAGAAAACTCAATCCGTGTTAAGTGATCATTCCAAATTTCTTTCAAGTCTATTGTACAGACTCTCATTATCTCATCTAGATCTACAGCTTTTGCTTCTCAATACCCACTCTTTTCCAGTTCGTAATCGTTACTATCTTCCGTACCAAATTTTATACTGATTACAATTTTGCTCGTTAGCGTTCTATAACCTTTTAATAATCGCGTCAACCTTAGTATCACGAACGCGTTAGAATCGGAATATCACCATACTTGGTACCACTTCATCTCTAGCTGCCTCCATCTTCGAAAGCTTGGTCCTTCATATAGAAGTAAAAGAATTTATTGAGAGATCACTATGATCATGAACACTTGTTATATTGCATAGTTAGTACAGAAGGTGGCCAGCCTTTAGTACTTGACAAGCAATTAAACAATAGATGGTATCCTACTAGGCTTCTATCACACAGATAGATAGTCATTCGGCACTACCTCCCCTTCTGGAAGGGTTGTTCTTCTCATCTTATATGAAATAAAAAGGAGAGAAAAGAACGAATTGAAGAGAATTATATATATATAAAATATACTGCCACAAAATATCTGGCTTGGAATCTACCTCTGAACTATAGAGGTTTGTCATAGGAGAACAAAACATATACATATATATATCAACATCAAGTATTATAGCATCGTATTTCACGTGTCAGAATATTTACTATTCCGTCCATCATTCTATGGACCCGTGCTCTTGCTCGATCTTATAAACAATCACCTTTGAAACTCCCTCGACATCGAAAATCGAATCTGGGATTTCATTCTAGACGTCATCGTTACTAGAATTCTATGCTTGCACCGCAACCTTCCTCGTATAGTAATACAACTCTCTATTGATAAGAAGGAATAAGTATTCAATAGGTAGATAATCTACTTAATTAGTCTATCAATGATAACTTATACACCACCACGACCCGATTAGTGGTACTCAATCTCAACCTCCATTCCAATACAACTCTCACGGTTGTAAATAATCGGCTCATTACTCGTAGAATCATTCATGCATTACTATGGTCCACCGTTGACCTACTATAGTCATTCATTTTCCATGAAATCTTAATAGCTAACCATCCGGAGTCCATACATATCGTATCAAATCCTTCTAAGGAGGTAACATAATCACCATTTATGATCCATAAAGAACACTCCTGATCCTGACGTACATACTTTTCTATTTCTATTGCTACGAGTCTTTAGGGTTTCCTCATACCCAACTCCCTTATCATTCCTCAAACTCTATTGTCTTTATTTTCCTTTCCACTTCAGTTTCTTTTTTTTTATTTTCTTTTCCATTACAATCATTTCATGAACCCACTACTCATTGACTTCAAACATCACGTCGTTCTGGGATTCTTGTCATCAGAACGAATCTTGACAACTTTTACAACTTAGCTTCATAATTCATCATACTCGTCCGCCTTTGTTCTGGCTCTAAAGCTTTTACACTATCTCCATAACCTTGGGAATTACTTTCTCGAAAACAATTGACTGAACTTTAATCAGTTTATTCTAACCTCTGGTTTCGTGCCTTTCTTGGTCTTTCACCAGCGGGTGGCCTCTCTCCTAGGAGGGTAAGTGACAAAAACAGTCTTTTGTGATTCATCCATCATTTAGAATCTCAAATGATTCCTATATTTCCTTTAGCCAGGCTCTAGCCTCTACTGGGTTCGCTTGTTCCTTGGAACTCTGAGAGCTTAGCGACTTAAAGGTCCTGAAAGAATTTCCCACCGCACTGTCTCCTCAGGGTGGTTGTTGGGGATAATAGTCTAAGTTCTGTTTAGACAGGTCCATGAATTTCCATATAGGAGTACCATCTCGGGTCTCCTTTCCTTACTCGACTTCTGTTTTCTCAGTATGAAATGTTTCATCCTTCTCCCATAATCAGGGTTATCTTATACATTAAAATCCTTGTTTTCCATTTCATTAACGTTATGGGTTCTTTCTTTCTTGATGGCGACCTCCCTGACTATCACATTCAGGGTTTTTCCTAAATCTTATTCCTCGAACTATGGCTTTCATCTAAGATCTCGTCCTTAAGCTCTTGAACGTTTGGAACCCAAATTATGTAGGAATACCTTATTATTCCCTTATCATCTTTCTCGGTATTAATCTCTTCTCTATTTATTGGCTCTCTGCCTTCATTCATCACTTTTTCTTGGCACAATATGACCTTTTTCCAATAACTCGGGCTGCATTACAATCTCAAACAGCTTTTCGGTACCGGCTCCGGTTGCGTTCACTCCTATTTCCATTTCCTCAAAATCTCTTATCAACTATCTCAAAGACATTATCATCTTGAGTCTCTCCTTTACAGTAAGGGCATTAGCCACCATTTTGGCTTTCCCTGGATGATAAAAAATCTCATAATCGTAATCCTTGATTAGCTCTGATTAGCTCTAACCACCTCCTCTGGCGCATGTTGAGCTCTTTCTGCGTGAAAATGTACTAGAGCACTTATGGCTTAGGTAAATCTCGCATTTCTCTCCATACAAGTAGTGCCTCCAATCTTTAGGGCAAAACTATTGCCACGAGCCCAAGCTCATGGGTGGGGATATCGAATTTTATATTCCCTTAATTGTCTTGACGCGTACGCGATTAAGTTGTTGTGCTGTATAAGAAGTACCCCAATTCCTCATGCGAAGTGTCACTACAATTCACAAAATCTCCTTTTTCATCCGGCAACGCCAACATAGGGGTTGTCACCAATCTTTGCTTCAGTTTTTGAATGTTGTTCTCGCATTTCTCTGTCCATTCAAACTTCTCAGTCTTATGAGTAAGCCGCGTTAAAGGGGCTACTATCTTTGTAAACTTGAACGAACCTCCGGTAGTAACCGACCAATCCTATCTCTGGTAGTCGCCCTAACCATGGTTATCAATTCCTCAGTGGTCCTTTATTCATTCTTGTCAGGATCCTCCACGGGATCCTTCTCAGCAATAATCCCTTCTATAACAACATCCTTAACCGCTACATCCTCAATATGAACATCATCCGGTCCCGTGTTCGGACGCTCTATCGAATCCATAATCTGATCTCCAATAATTAATAAAACATCATCGCATTGTTGCTCCTCAACCTAAGGGTTCGGAGTCCCACTACCACATACGATAACGAACTACGCTTCTATCACGATATTTATAAGGGTTCCCATAAGGATTTTAACTGTCAGTACTATGTTAGGTAGTCCGATTATGAACTTGGAAAGAGTCCTTATTATCTTAGTGAACTTATTATTTTAACGTCACATCATCTCTGAGGTTTATAACGCTTAGCTCTGATACCATTTCTGTAACACCCCCAAATCCGGGGTCGGGGATTCGGGTTGTCACGAGTTCCACTTCCCTTATCCATACTTAATCTTAATAGTCAACCAACTGCTGCGTACTGTGACCCCACAATATACACACACACACCACAAGTTATAGTCCCAGAGATGAATACCAAAATAACATAAGTCATTTTATTCCACAATTATAAACCATTTCACCTTAAAAAGGGTTTCTGAATAATTTACATATTATTTGCCATTATTACAATTCATAAGTATACATAAGTATGATACATCAAAACTTGAAAGCCTAGCCTATTGGAAGTTCCTACCTCAGCTACAACGGCATCAATGCCAACAGGAAACTGCAGAACATTTCCTATCCGCTCACGAATTGGGAGCTTGGTCCTGTTCATCTTGTCTATCTGTTGTTGTGTGATGAAAGAAGAAAGCAAGGGTGAGACCAAACTAATATGTATAATGATTTATAATATGTGAGCATCCTCATAGTACTCTTGAAAGTCTTGGTCAAGTAAAAATGAACCAAGTTTGATATCTTATCGCGACCAAGTCGTAAAATATTCAGTATATATGTATATATACTTTTCAAAATCTTTGAAGTCCTCTTCCATGCATAATATACACAGAGTTCAAGTTTATAACTGTATAAAAATATCGTTGCAAGGTGATCTCATATATCTAACCTTGTCTCAACGTTTTTCTAAAATCTTTGACATGCATAAAATAATCATTTACTAGATATAAGTTTAAAAGATGAAGTTACAAGATACTCCAATATACTTATATCTTTTCTGAATACTACTTGAACTACCACCGTTCAAGTTATAATTAGTTTCAAAAGTTCTTCACACTGATGAGATTACAAGATAAGACTTGAATAGATTCAATCTTTGAAATATCATTTGAAAGAAATGAAGTTATGAGATACTTCATTAAGTCCTGATATATATACACCTATATATATATACATTTCATACACTCCTTGAAAACCTCTGTTATGAAAATTATAAACAGAGTTGCAATATCCAATGAATTTGGAAAGGAGTAAAACCTTGGCATAAACCTGATATCTTGTTGATCAGGCAAAGATACCAATAAGTAACCTTTTCTACTAGTAGATGGACGAATTCCCCACTGGTCATCACCCTGGCCGCATTAGGACCTATGCTGGACTGCCACTCAGCCACTTACGCATTGATGGACTCCCACTGAACCACTTACACTTTCATGGACGCCCATTGAGCCCATGTTGCTTATGCTGACTCAAATAGATGGACTTACTTCCCGAACGTTGGGTAAGTAATCAATTCATTTATCAAAATAGCAACCTCATTGCGAATATAAAATACACCACAGAGCCGGATTCCTCGGGTTTTGAGAGAGTATTTAAATTCCTTTTGAAAGGAAGATCTGAAATATAAAAGTGAGTTTTGGGATCCGCTCTAACTTTTAAAATCATTTTGAAGACTCTAAATTTTTTTTAAGAATATTTGGAGTAATGCTGATTTAATGAAGTAAATGAGTCCTGATATATTAGAAAATATCTGAATATTATTGTTTAAATAATATTCCCAATAAGGATGATCTTTATAATAATAATTGAAGTAGAAGTTTTAAAACTCATACTTGAAATGAATAATAAATAACCGAAGATATACTTATACAAAAGTACGATCTTTATTTGAATAATCGAAAATAAGTTTGAATATCGAAACATATTCTTTAATAAAATAAAGAATTTTGTTTAATAATTAAGCGGAGTCATAAGTCCTCGAATAAATATTCAAAATAATATGCATTAAATAAAATAAAGTTATCGAATAAACCTTATTCGATTAATAGTTTTGAAAACTATATCCATATATATATATATAAATATATATATATATATATTATACTCGGGAACATCGACTCCCGGTTTAGAAAATGTTCACCTTTGGGTCCCCTATAATAAGGGTATACACAACTACTGCTTATCTCTAGCATAGGTATTATGCAGCTTATAAGCATATGAATCAACAATTAGATATCAAGATTACGAAACAGACATGCATATATACCATATCAGCATGCTCCAATATATCGCAAGTTTTGCTAATAACAATCATGCACTTATCACAAGATAATGCATATACATATATACATCACAACAACAGTATAACGGGTAGAAAACTTGCCTGAGTGCTCCGGGGTAGACTTAAGCTTAGAGTGGGTCCGATAACCTATGAACAACAACATAAGCCGGAATTAAACCACGGTCGCTTAAGAAACTAGACTTTAACCAATTGAACCCTAATATTTGCTTATGGTCATTTCTACGCTTAACAAATCACATAAGTCGTTCAAGTACCCTTGGCTTCACCATTTTTAATAAATTAACCATTAAGAATTTTAAGGTGATTCTTTCGCGAGTACTCTATTAACTGCCTAATCCACTTTACATAATTGTTTCATACTCCAATCAGTAATTGAAGAGCCTTAACCAAGGTTTCAAAGTAAGGTGAGGGGTAATGGTTCGTTCGCGAAATGCCGTTACTTAAAACAGTCGTTTCTCCTAAATCGTACATCGGATTCAAGCGAACCACATATCAAAACGAAGCTCGTAACATGAAATATCTAAATATGGCAAAGGTTAGAATCTTTCATTGAGTTCACGGGTCCTAAAGTTAAGAACAGAATAGTTAAGGAAAATCGGGCATTATGATGTTTATGTTTACGCGATTTCCAATTTAATTAACACTCTAAATTATCATCAATTCACTCACAACCACCAATACAACAATATTCAACCATCATACTACAAACTCAGTCCCCAACTCCAAGTTTTACCAATTTATCCAACCAATCAAAGACCCAATATTCAAAACCAATACAAATCCACCAAAACTACTTATAATCAAATATCAAGCCTTAATACCCACAATGCTTCAATAAAACCTAATGGAATCATAAAATCAAAGCTAGGGTTTGAAGTTGATACCTTCCTTGGTAGGTGTTAAGTTTCTAGGAAGCCTTAGGGAGCCTTAATCTAACCTCCTACAAGCTTGATCTTTCCAAAGAAATCAAGGACCCAAACTGATAAGTTGGGTACCAAGAAATGTTAATCCATTTGTGAGTGCAGGACATAACAGGTTAATTGATTCATATGCATTCTTGGTAATTCATACTCAAGGCATATGATCAAAGAAAGAGCCTCACAATCAAATGTGATCAACAAAAGCTATTCCGTCAATAATCTTTGGAGATGACAGCAAGGGTTTTCATCACGGGACAAGCTATACAGAAAAATGGATGTCATCATGGATTCAACAATTGCTATCACTGATAAAAACTAATCATTGGAGTAACTGATAACAGTTGAAACATCTTTCTTGCTAGAGTATTAAGACACAAATCCTCTTATTAGACGGTTCTGCATCAAAGGACAAAATGTCAATTCAATGAAGGATTAGTGTCTCATTCCAAGCAGGAAGGTTGAGAAGTTTGCTCTTCCTAAGAGTAAGGAAAGGATATGCTCATGGCTATACTAGAAACTCTGGAAAGGTGAAGTCAATGGTTTCTACTGTAAAGCTTCATTTGACAAAAGTTTAGCTTTGGCATTAGAAGCTCTCACCCTTGAATATCAACTCAAGGAACTCTTTTGTAAAAAGGGTTTAGTGAGAGGACTACCTCATCTGGAATTCAAAAGCCGATAAATGTGAGGCATGTCAGAAAGAGGAGTCAAAGACAACATCACATCAAAGTAAAGATATACCTCAGGAAAATGATGAATGACTACTATTCATGAACAAAGTTGTTGATTCATGCATTCTCAAGACAAGACATCACAGATGGTGATTGATCATATTAGAAGATCAAGCTGGAAGCAATTGTAAAAGAAATGATCTTATGGTTAGATAATGGGACTGAATTCAAGAAGCAGTTCTGATTAATATCTGTAACATCAAGAATATTTTTAGACATATTCAGCACTGGAAGCTCCGTATCATAATGGAAGAACCGGAACTTGATTAAAGCAACAAGGACAATGTCAAGAAAATCAAGACTTTCTAAATACCAAAGGGCTGAAGCAGTCAATACAGTTTGTAAGAAGTAAGATCAGACCTTGATCATGATGTATACATGAAGACCACTAATGATTTAATGGCCAACAGAAGCAAACACTGGATAACCTGAAAGTGTTTGGAGAGAATGTTCGACAGAAGCAAACAATGAAATGTTTTCAGTTGTTTGAAGATCTTGGCATTTTCAGCAAAGACTAGTTAGGATATTTTCTATGGCTACTCAATGGAGTCTACAACCTAAAGGGCATTTGTGGTTGATCACTAGAGATGATTGAAAGTTTAAGTGCACAGTTCAACAACTCTATGCTCCAAGCTGTTAAAGGAGAAATTAATGGTATTGATGATTCATATCAAAGCAGTGGAATGGTAGTGTATAACACATCTCATTATTTCAATGAAGCCAGTCAGCAAGGGTAAGGACTTTCAGGAAATCCCAGCAACAGCTTAGGGGGAGCAATAGAAGGATCAACTAGTCAAACACACTACCACATTGAAAATCAGAGGACACTAAAGAACATATCTGCTGAGACAAAGGGTTTGATGTCAATATTATTCCCAGAGTCTAGTTCTTAAGTGATCCAGATGGTGGAGTAATGATTAGCAGGGCTAATGAGTGTGAATGATTATTTCTCTAGTTTTCTATCTGAAGAAGAAAATGAGAAAGTTACAGAAGCTCTGATAGATCCAGATTGATTGGGAGATTGCAAAGCAAGATGAGCTCAATCAATCAGCAAGCAGATTGTAGGGAAGCTGGTATCCAAACCAAATGACAATTTTTTAATTGGTACAAGGATAACCAGAAGTAAAAAGTGGATAACAATGGCATTGTTATCAGGGACAAGGCCAAACTAGATGCTAGGCTATTATCAGGAAGCAATATCTCACAAAAAGCACCAGTGATGAGACTTGAGGATATTATGACATATCAGGCACCTGATGCACATTCAAACTTGGAATTGGACTCTAGTAGATGTGTACAAGTGCACTCCTGGTTGGTGAGTCAAAAGAGGAAGTCAATGCACAACAGTTCATGAAGTTTGCAGTTGCAGATCTATTGGACTATGTTTATCTCTTCTTCACAAGCTCACTTTAGGTTGGTATCAACTAGTATACTACTCATGAAATTGTCAAGGACATGGTATGGAACTCTAACTGAAGTTACGGTTAAATATGAACTAGTAGATTAGTAATATTAATAACTCTCTTATCACTAGGAACGAACATAATGTTATATATGTGCAATGATATAATGATAATATTATATGTTGGTCTACTAAAAAAAGACTTGTACAAGATTATTTGCTAAGTAATTGCAGAGTAGGTATAGAGGAGCATGTTGGAAAGGTTGCAATTCTTTTTGGATTTACTTCAAGCAAGCCATTAGAATAATTCCTTTAGAAGCTCAAGCAAGCCAAAAGAACAATTCTTTTAGGAGAAAAAGTAAAACAAAAGAATGTTTGCAATACAAGAACCACTTAAGCTTGATCAGTGCACCTCAGGTAACAATGACAAGCTATAGAGGTATGACAAGCTCACTCTTTCACTCAAATTCTAATAGACAACATGTAATGTTCTCAAGATGCCAAAGCGCAAGGTTTCAAGTGGATCCTAGAGAATCCAATCTTACAGTTATTAACAAGATTATTAGTGCTACTATCTTGATTATCATGATTACAATGTCATATACATCTGTGGTAGTTAAGTATTATAGCATTAAGTTTGAATACTATTTTAATTGATTTAAAATAGTATGCAGCATAGTTATTTGTATCTTGTACGAATAATTGTGATACTTTTAGTATTAGTGATATTATTTAGAATTTTTGTTCTAAGCAATCAATGATTATTTCTAAAATCACTAATATTGAAAGTTGAAGTATTTTCTAAGTCATGTGTATAAAACTCTCAATATTTTATATGCTTAGAAAGTATTTCTAAAATTACTAATTATCCAGAGAGTGATTGTTGTTACGTCCTCAACCCCGGGGTTAGGAGTTGACGTCACTAACATAATATAAACTAATTCAATATTAATACAACATAAACACGACTCCCTTTACCAAGATCTTTTCCAGGTTTAAGTATGACCTAGGTTACAACTGCTACCAAACCAACTTATTACAAACAATCCTGACACAACTAACTTAATGCAACAACTCAACAGACCATATTTGGTCCAATACAACTACCTCAGAGGAGTCTGGTACGGGAGGAACTGGAACTCTCCCCTGACTACGACGGAAAAGTCTCCTAAGCATCTGCAATACATATATACAAAACATTCTGCAAGGGTGAGTAATCAATTGCACATCAGTACCACTATATAAATAACAAGTAAAACAGTTTATGATAAAATAGTTATCGGAACAGAAATTATAACTTGTTACAAAACAAGTAAAACATATATAAACTGGATATCAACAACTAGCATGCTCTGTAAAACAATAGTATCAGTCGTGTGCTCTGTATAAATACCAGAGTCAAATTTTAGCATGCTATTTTCATTTCCAAATCCATTGTATAAATCACTTGTTCCGTTACGGGAACCACAAAACCAAATCAGATATATAGTGGATATGTGAAGACAGCTGATCAGACTATCAACACCAGACGGCTCCAACTGCCATCCCATAAACCTGCTCCGGAACTCGGAGACTAGCTAGGTCTCTGACCTACTGGACTAATCAGTTATGTAATGCGTGCAACTGAATTAGCCTCTTACGCCACCTCGATAGGCCATTCTGGCCCCTATGTATCCAATATCTAATCGCTTTATCCAGTTTTCGAAATCACTTCTACTTATCTCTTGTTAAAACAATTTTGTCACAGTACATTATTCAAAACCTCTTTTCCATTTCAATCACATTTTTAGATACTTTCAGAAGTTACTTCTTCCCAAAACAGATTTTAAACAACATTTTCAAATACAGGGGATACATAACTTAAAACGTTTCTATTCCTGTTCAAAAATAAAATAACAGTTCCTTCATATATACTGAACCATAAAAGAATGGTCAGGCATACTTGCCTTACAGAGCTTTACAACTATTACTGATTGACCTTGGACCGACTGAAATGCTCGGCTTTATTGTTTATCTATTAGACTATCCTGGATCCGACTTCAACACTCAGGTCCTTTGATTGGAACCTTGCTGAGCTTGCCGACTGATCACTAAGCTGTCTTTAGTCCAATGTCAACTTTCGGGTCCTCCGACTAAGACCTATAGAGTCGAAATACCCTAATTTAGACATTCGATTATGCTTGACATATCTTCGCTAACACTTCTGCCCAAACGATAACAATTCCCGACGCGTAAGTATACATATTATTATAATTCACATAACAATTAGGGTTCACACATTCATAACCCGGTTCGATAATCTTTTTCGGAAAATACCTATACTCGTCGTCTCGTCAAAATAGGGTTGTCAAATATTTGCAAAATGTTTTACCATGATCTGTAAATAGATTTCGTAATATACTTATTTATAATTATACAAGTATACACGTTCGACTGGTATTTCAGACAATTACAAGATATGTTCCCGAATTTTCAAATTTAATTTTCTGAAAATCGGGCAGTGTCTCCTCTGTTTATCGGACTACCAGTCGATTCAAATAGACGCAACAATCTCTACAGAAATCCCACTTCACAACCCAAATAACCTCAAAACTGAATATTTTACTACTTTTATATCAAAAATTATAAAATAAATTTATAAATCGTTATTTATTTATATTAGGACTCAGAATCGCGTCATCACAGCCCACTGTCAGCTCACCGATGTTTATCGCTGACGGAGGTGAAATCTGTCGGTGCTCGAATAATTCAGGTGTCTATACCGATTCTACTGATTAATCATTAATTTTCCGCACAAAACAATTATTTTATTTAACAAAACCAATCAACAATTCCTGCATAATTAATAAAATAAAATTATAAAATATTTTATTTAGGACATAACCGAACCAACAGTTAACAATTATACATACGCTACAACCGGAAACACAAGGCACAGCCGGATAGATTAACGAGCGGCCACAACACATAGGCTACACACACGCACTCGCTATACACACATAGCGCACACACATCGCACACAGTAAAGTACACACATCGCACAGACAGTGAATCACACACACATAGATACATCAGTACATATACATAATCGAGTGAAACCACCAGCTTCACCGGGATTTAAGCGGCGGCGGCGGCATCGAACCACAGGGAATCAGGAGAACAGACGTGAGAAAAGGTAGAGGGAGAGAGTAGAGATGGAGGAGAGAGTGGACAGAATTTGAGAGATTCCGGCGAGAGAAAGAGCCGCGAGATTCCTGTAGGGGAGAAAAAGAGAGGACAGGGAGATGGAAAATAAAAGAGATAAGACTGATTGTATTTATAAGTCTTTATTTGCATTTTTTTTTGTAATTTATAGCAAAAGAACACGTATCCCTGACTTCTAATTCACGCATTGATATTTAACGAACCAAAACGCGAACAAATAACACTCAAAAATTATTAGAATAAATTTTTAAAATGCTCTGAATATTTTAAACCTAATAAAATAAATTTTCCGTAGTTTTTAAAACATTTCAGAAGCGCGCAACATATCTGCGTTTGACGATTAAATGAATCAACGCGCGGATGAATCTAATCCGAAAAATTTTCGGGATAATTTTCAAATTCTTGAAGTATTCCAAACTTAATAAAATATGAGTTTCGTAATTTTTGAGGTATTCTGGAATTTAATACTGAATTTACACTTAAATGCAATCAGAAAATCATTTAGGGCTAAATAATTAATGAAATATTGATCTCTAAATTTTATAAAATCCCAAAAATAATTATTGAAATTATAAAGCTATAAAATTAATTTTAGAGGCAATTCAAATATTTGTGAAAATAAATCTTCAATAAATCACTTTTAAAAGTATAACAAACAATACAGCTCAGAAATTAATTATACGGATAATCCTCGAATACCACTAAACCACACATAATAAATAATAAAGTAACACACAGCTAACAGAATTGATACACATATTTTATTTATTTAATTATTCAACAATTGCATATTTAAATTATACAAAAATATACGAGTCGTTATATCCTTCCCCCTTAAAAAGATCATGTCCTCAGAATCTTAACTAATTGAAGTGAGGATATTTGTCAAGCATACCTGACTCTAACTCTTAAGTAGACCCTTCTACTCGAGGATTTTTTCAAAGCATACTCGCTAAAGTAATAGACTTATTCCTGAGGTCTCGTTTTTTATGATCTAGGATCTAGATTGGTTTATACACACTGTCTTAATTCAAATCGAGGATATATATTCTTTTGATATAGGGACCTAAAACACACTATGAGTATGTTGCAGCTGTAGCAACATCACTAACTCATAGGCAACTTGACCTGTTTTTCTGAATACCTCAAACCGTCCGGTATTCCTAGGGTTTAGCTTACCTTTATGCCCAAATCTCACTATTCCTTTCCAAGGCAAAACTTTCAGTAATGCTAATGTTCCAACCTTTATCTCTATATCCTTCCGATACGGATCTCCATTCGCCCTTTATATATCATGAGTTGATTTTAATCTTTTCCAAATCAATACTCCGTATTTATAATCTAGTGAACTAATTCAGGGCCTAACAATTCCCTTATATTTTCAATCAGCTTAGACTGAAAATAAACCTCGTGTAGTGGCTTTTTATCACTTCCAGGTACTCAAACTTTAACTTCCACTCTTTCCAATTCTTTTACTAACTCCTTAGAGATTTTAATCACATTCAATCCTTCCTTTCTGCACAAGGCATCTATTACTACACAGGCTTACTTAGGTGGTTGATAATGGAATAATCATAATCTTTGTTAACCTCAATCAAAATTCATACTTGAAAACTTAACGTACAGTTGATTCCCTTCTACTCTTTGTAGGGAAATCCTTGGGCGTTCTATGTGGACTTTCTTAATTTTGAATAGATGAGGATGTTATGAATAAATACAATTACACTTATACAAGTACTCCTTATACACTCTGTTCAATTAACCTTAAAATAGGACTCGTGTATTTGCTAATCCAAATAACATCACCAAAATTAGTAATATCCATACCTTACTCTAAACACAGTCTTTAGTATGGTCTCAGGCTTAACCTTTAACTAACGGTAGCCTGACCATAGGTCAACCTTCAAAAACCAACACGTTCCTTTTGTTGGGTCACATAAGTAATCAATTTTATGCAGGGGTTACTTATTCCCAATTATCAACTTATCAAACTTCTGATAATTGGTACATAACTTCATACATCCATCCTTCTTATTGCATAACTGATAGGAATATACAAATCCTGATTACATAATTAATATTGCATTAATTACGCATGATTTTGGTTGCAAGGCCCAATAAAAAGATGTATGACATTCAGACCAAAAAGGTCAAGACATTGATCAGACCTGATGGAGCAGATCAGGCCTGATGGGACAAAGAAGGCTCAAAACCCAGAATATTAATTAATTTCATAATTAATTAATAAGGGAGAAAAACAGCTATTAAGATAAGTCTTAATGGAAATATAAATCCTCGTAGATTGGCCTCCAAGGAACCTCATGGGATAAGGGATCAGCTTCCTACTTCCTAGGACTCCAAAGTCCATTCTAATTCAGAGACTTGACCACCATGTCTCCTATACCAAGTCCAATTCAAGGACTCTCAACATCTATATAAGGGGCCTCACCCCAGAGATCAGAACTACATTTTTTGACTTGATCCTTGGCAATCAGCAAGGTACGTAGGCATCTTGTTAAGGCAGATCGAGTCACGAGACACAAGAGCAGTCAAATCGAGCCTCGAAGCTCATGTTCTTTAGTAATAAATACAGCAATTATATATCTTAGTTTTAATCCATAATATTTGGCACCGTCTGTAGGAAAGCACAACAATAACCATGGCGAGAACACGGGGAACAATTAGAGCTCTTGAGGGAGGAACACCATCGGGGATAACCCAAGTGATTTCGTCAACGATGGAGATACCTCCTCATTCAACTTATGCAGCCACCCAAGGAGAAGCCCAGATAGGGACAACTCAACCTCAGCCACAAGGGACGATTCCCTCGGCTATCCAAGGTATGAATCCCCAAGTTCAACAACTACACGTACCTGTGAATTCTTGACCTATCGGGTACGAATATTCAACTGTTGTGACTGCTAACCCCCCTTATGGGATACCCCTTTACCCCGAGGTTGGAGGAAGTGGACATGCTGGACGAAGTGAAGCACGAGGGCGATCGCCCCCATACATACGAGGTTTGGCTCCTATCCGTGAGGATCAGGAATTTTCTGGTCCTTACACTAAGAGAGACTCTGAATCTTCAGATGATGAAGTAGCCCCAAGAAGGAGACATGCTGGCAAAGAGCTGATGGTTGATGGTAGCCAACGTCCTTAAAGCATCCAAGGGACGAATCCCCAAGAAGTGCAGGAAAGGATCAGGGCTCATGAGGCTGAGATTCAAAGGCTGAGGCGCGACTTGGAGGCGCACCAGACCACCAGACCCCCAGTACCTCCTGGGGGAGAAATCCTCCTCCTGTCATAGACCTGGATGGTCCAGTACAGAGAAGGGCTGGTGTCCCAAGGGCTGATCCAAGCAATCTTCTTCCCCATCACTGAAGAAATAATGAATGCCCATATCTCAAGGAAGTTCAAGATACCAACTATCAAAGTTTATGATGGCACGGGAGATCCCGCTAATCATGTTAGGACTTTCTCTAATGCACTGCTGTTGCAACCCGTGAATAATGCTATTAAGTATCGGGTCTTTCCTCAAACCCTGTCGGGTATGGCTCAAAGGTGGTATAGTCATTTGCTCCCAAACTCTATTGGGTCGTTCAGAGAATTAAGTCAGGCTTTCATTAAACAGTTCATCAGTGGGAGAGTGCATGAGAAGAGTTCAACATCCCTCATTAGCATTGTGCAGGGAGCGAAGGAATCCTTAAGAGACTACTTGAATCATTTTACGAAGGAAGCTTTAAAAGTCCCGGACCTTGATGACAAGGTCGCAATGATAGCACTGCAACAAGGAACTAGGGATAATTTTTTCAAGATGTCCTTGGCCAAACGCCCCCCTGAAAGCATGTTGCAGCTCTAGGATAGGGCAGGGAAGTACATAAAGGTGGAAGAGAGCATGAGGAAGACCGTAATGAGTAATGAGCCCACTGGAGGCAAGAAGCGGAAAACTGACCTGGAATATATCGCTAAGGACAAGTATCCTAGAACTGAGCAAAACCCTGATTCAACCCTCAAGAAGGGAGGACCTGGGCAAAAGTTCACTGAATACGCTAAGCTGAACGCTCCTAGAAGCAAGATCTTGATGGAAATTAAGAAAGAACGAGATATTCGTTGGCCTAAGCCCTTGAAGGCTGATCCTGCCAAGCTAGATAAGAGCAAGTATTGCAGATTTCACAAAGATGTTGGTCATGACACCGATGAGTGTAGACAGCTGAAAGATGAAATTGAGTTCCTCATTCGAAAAGGAAGATTGAACAACTACACTGGAGTAGGATGGGATAAGAATAACAATAGAAGAAAGAACTTTGAAGATCATAGGAGGGACCAAGACGATCAGGGGCGGAATCCCCAGCCAAGAGGACCAGTTATAAATGCAATTTTTAGAGGGCCGCGACTTCGAGGGCCTGTGATAAACACAATATTTGAAGGACCAACTGCTGCTGGATTATCCAGGAACTCCAGAAAAGCATATACTAGGGAGGTTATGCATATTGTTGGAGAAGCCCCGAAGAGGGCCAGGACAGAAGTGACATTGGCTTTTGATGATTCTGACCTAGAGGGTGTGAAATTTCCTCATGATGACCCGCTGGTCATAACACCGATAATAGGAAATAGCCCGGTCAAGAGAGTCCTTATGGATAATGGTGCTTAGTGGATATCTTGCTCCATGACGCCTTTCTAAGGATGGGATATAATGACTCCCAATTGACCCCAACCGACATGCCGATATATGGATTTGCGGGAGTAGAGTGCCCCGTGGAAGGGATAATCAAGTTGCCAACCACCATAGGTCAGGAACCCGGGCAAGCAACGCAGATGTTGGACTTTTTGGTGGTAAAGGCTAGTTCAACTTATAATGCTATCATGGGGAGAACAGGGATACATGCCTTCAAGGAAGTCCCTTTCTCCTACTATTCAGTTATGAAGTTTCCCACCCGGAATAAGATTGGAGAAGAGAGAGGAGATTAAAAAATGGCTAGAAGCTGTTATGTAGCCTCTTTGAGGGCAGATGGAGTTGGAGGGCAGGTTCTTCCTATTGAAGATATGGATATCCGAGAGAATGATGAGAAAAGAGGAAAGCCAACAGAAGACTTGGTTTCGATTTCTTTAGCCCCCGAGAATCCTGAGAGGGTGACTTTCATTGGAGCCACACTCGAGGAGGCCCTTAGAGGGAAGCTGGTGAGATTTTTGCTAGAAAATAGTGATGTGTTTGCATGGTCAACAACTGATATGCCAGGCATAGACCCAGAACTAATTACTCACAAGTTAAATATGGACCTAAATCGGAAGACGGTGAAGCAAAAGAAAAGAACTTTGCCCCGGAAAGACAAGAAGCTATAAAACAGGAGGGTGAGAAGCTCTTAGAGGCTGGTTTTATTGAGGAGATACAGTTTCCCGAATGGTTAGCAAACCCTGTAATGGTGAAGAAGGCCAATGGAAAATGGAGGATGTGTATAGACTTCACTGATCTGAATGATACATGCCCTAAGGACTGTTTTCCGTTGCCAAGGATTGATACTTTGATAGATGCCACTGTTGGGCATGAGAAGCTGAGCTTCATGGATGGATTTAGTGGATACAATCAGATTAAGATGTACAAGGATGACATTCCAAAGGTATCATTCAGCACTGACTTTGGTGTTTATTGTTATCTTGTTATGGCATTTGGTCTGAAGAATGCAGGAGCCACCTATCAAAGGTTGGTAAATAAAATTTTTAAGGATCTTATTGGCAAGACTATGGAAGTCTATGTTGATGACATGTTAGTCAAGAGTCTAGTAAAGACTGATCATATAACCCATTTGAGGGAAGCTTTTGAGGTCCTAAGGTACCACAAAATGATGTTAAATCCTACGAAGTGTGTTTTCGGAGTAGGATCTGGAAAATTTTTGGGATTGATGGTCTCCAAGAGAGGCATCAAGGCCAACCCCGATAAAATAAAGGCAATCCTGGACATGGAGCCACCAAAAATTGTCAAAGATGTTCAGAAGCTCAGAGGAAGGGTTGCTGCGCTGGGACGATTCATCTCCAAGTCAGGAGACAAGTGTTTGTCGTTCTTCAAGTCATTAAAGAACATTAAGGACTTTGTATGGAATGAGGAAAACCAGAAGGCATTCGAGGAATTAAAGAAATACATGGTCCAGGCTCCGTTGTTGGCCAAGCCAGCTTTGAATGAAGTTTTATACTTGTACTTAGCCGTTTCAGAGAGTGCCTTGAGTGCGGTATTGGTTAAGGAGGAACTGAAAATCCAGAAACCCGTATACTATGTCAGCCAAATTCTGCATGGTGCTGAGTTAAATTATTCAACTATTGAGAAATTTGCTCTAGCCATGGTAATGGCTTCAAGAAAGTTACGTCCTTACTTTCAGGCTCATCAAATTGAGGTGCTAACAAGTCAGCCCCTGAGAAATATCATTCATAGTCCCAAGGTTAGTGGGAGGTTGATTAAGTGGGCAATAGAGCTGGGAGAATTCGACATCAAGTATAAGCCATGCACGGAAATAAAAGCCCAGGCATTAGCTGAATTCGTGGTGGAATGTACCATACCCAACCAAGAAGTCGGGGAGCAGGAAGATACCATACCTCAAGACAAGGAAGTTGATAAGGGGGACAAAGAAAAGGATGATAAGGAGAAAGAATATTGGGTTCTCTATTTTGATGGAGCATCAAAAACAAACTCAAGTGGAGCAGGTTTGGTTTTACAAAGCCCTGATGGGTTCTTGATTGAGTATGCCATGAAGTTAGACTTCCCAACCACGAACAATGAGGCAGAATATGAAGCTCTGATAGCTGGCCTCGGCCTAGCAGGGACACTTAGAGTCAGGAACTTAAAAGTACGTGGAGATTCGAAGCTGGTTGTATCCCAGGTAAAGGGAGAGTTTGAGGCAAGGGAAGATACGATGGCTAAGTATGTCCGCCTAGTAAGGGCTGTGATGACCCAATTCAATGAGTGCCATGTTGAGCACATTCCAAGGGAGAAAAATTCTAAGGCAGATGTATTATCAAAGTTTGCTTCATCTGAGATAGAAGAAAGTTCAGGAAGTGTATACTTCCGCGTTTTGAAGACACGAAGCATCGATGTTAAGCTTGTAGCTCTTATAGGCCTGGGGACGTCATGGATAGATCCCATTAAAGCCCACATTCAAACCCGTTGGTTGCCAAATGATGTTATTGAAGCACGGAAGTTAGCTGTTCGAGAACTAAGGTACTCTTTGATAGATGGGATTCTGTATAAAAGATCTTTCGTGGTTCCTTATTTAAGGTGTCTTAGGCCCGATGAGGCACGCTTGGCTCTTGAAGAAGTATATGAAGGTATTTGTGGGCAACACTTGGGGGGCAGGGTCTTAGCTCATAAGATAACCCGGTTAGGCTTCTATTGGCCAGAAATGATGGTTGATGCCAAAGAATATGTGAAGAAGTGTGACCGCTGTCAGAAGCATGCACCAGTCGTTAGATAACCCCCCGAGATGCTGACCTCTATCAACTCACCCATCCCCTTTGCTATGTGGGGAATGGATAATCTGGGGCCTTTCCCCATGGCCACGGCACAAAGGAAATTACTGATTGTAGCCATTGATTATTTCACTAAGTGGATTGAAGCCAAACCCTTGGCAAAAATCACAACTAAGCAGGTTGCACAATTCCTGTGGGAAAATATTATGTGTCGGTATGGAATTCCCCGCATCCTAGTCACTGACAATGGAACACAATTCAACAACGAGGAATTCAAGAAGTACTGTGAAGAAAATGAAATTGAGTTACGGTTCACCTCTGTGGCTCACCCGCAAGCCAATGGGCAAGCAGAAGTAGCGAATCGAATAATCCTGGATGGACTAAAGAAGAGGATCAAAAAATTGAGGAATAATTGGGTGGATGAGATACTCCCAATACTATGGGCCTATAGGACTACCTATAGAGTCACGACTGGAGCAACTCCCTTCATGTTAGCATATGGGGCAGAAGCAGTTGTTCCCGTGGAGATATCACATTCCTCTCCCAGGATTCAAGTTTTCAATGCTGAGGAAAATGAGGAAGGGAAAAGGTTAGACCTGGATTTAATTGATGAAGTGCGAGATGAGGCACATGCGAAGATAGTGGAATATCGGAAAAAGGCTTCGTTTTACTACAACCTAAGGGTTAAAGAAAGGTTTTTCAAAGAAGTTGACTTAGTCTTGAGGAAGGTAGAAGCTTCTGGTGTAGGACAGAAAGGGAAGCTTGCCCCAAATTGGGAAGGGCCATACAAGATCAAGAGTGTTAAAGGTAGAGGAACCTACAAGGTGGAAACTATGGATGGTTTTGAAGTCCCGAGAACTTGGCATGCACAAAACCTGAAGGTTTATTATGTGTGAAGCAGTTGAACATGATTCTCACTTGTTAAGGTGATAAGTAGGTTGAAAAGCACCTTGAAGCTTTGCTTGCTTAGGATTTACATGTTTTAGCTTTATTTTGAAGTTTATTAAGATTTGTGTAAGGGATGAATCCCAATGACTTATGAAATTCAGAAAGTTTTCGAAATATATTTGAAATCTTTATGGCAAATCAAGTAAACTAAATACGTGAAATGCAAGCATAAAATCCGATAAATAAAATAGATCGAATAAATATTACAAGAGTTTGATAAATAAAGTCTCGAAAATAAGATGAAGTAAACAAGCCACGCAGGGCTGGAAAAGCTCTAAGGAGCTGAGGTGCCCTCGGCATCCATATCGTCATCCCCTCCCCTCCGCTCTCGCTAGAAGTCTCTGTCATCTCGGAGGGGGAGGAAGAGCTGTCATCCTTAACAGGCCTGGAAGAAGACTCGGGAGGAGGAAGAAGCGGGTCCTGAGGGACGTAATCCGAGACAACTACTCGAGTGTGAAACCTTTGCAGCAAAGCTTCGTCATCAGGGCAGACATAGTCCGCCGGGTTAATATTAGGACAAGCCTCGTTCACGGTCCCATGGGTCGTGTCCCAACCAGTCCTAAAAAACTTGGGGAAGACTGAGTCATCCCTTATCCTCATGGACTGGGCAAACTCCTCCGAGTCCAGATAATTATCTATAGCCTTATCCTTCTCGGCCCGAAGCACCACCAACTCAGCGTTAGATTCTCCGAGTTCTTCCTCCTTACGCTTGAACTTCTTCTCTAGAGCAGCATACTTCTTCTGCTGCCTCCTGAGGGCATTGTCGACCTTGTCAGAAGCCCTCTTCCATGACTCAGCTTGCCTTACAGCGTCTTGAAAGTAGGCGTTAGACTGAAATGAAACAATAAACAAAGTGTAAGGCAAGTGAATGTTACAAGTAAGAAAGATAAAATTCAAGAAAAGGTCATACCGAAGCCAGAGACTGAGCTCCCATGAGCTTTATCCTCTCAAGATCAGGGGTGACAACCACATCAGTAAAATCTTTGGGAGTCACGCCATGGTAGGACCAATCCCGAGCATACTTCGTGGATCCAACCACGGTATCCCCTCGGTGGAAACCCCAGAGAGGATGGAAGGCGCCTGTAGCAGCAATAGCAGGAGCAGCAGCAGTAATAGGAGCACTGTGGCCCTCAGCTCCCTCAACTGAAGCCTCCCCCATGGGCTCCTTGTGTTTTCTTAAGAAGATAAGCTCCGTGGCCTTTCCTCGAGTGTCCAGGCCCGCAAGACAAGCTTTCTTCATTCTAGCAGTTTCCTCAACGAGGGGCACGTTATCCTCGTTGATCTCCTTGGCAGCTGCAAGACAAGATAAAAAATAAAATAAGTGGTGTCAATAATGCATGAAATTAAATAAAATTGAAGGGAAGAAAAATACCATGTTGAGAAATAAAGGATAGTCCTACATGAATGAGGGAGAACTCCTCTAAGAGAGTCCAGCTGGTAGTAGTGCCGTCATCCCGAGTAAGCTCATTATAAATAATAGTTTCTTCGGGAGATAAGTGAATGGATTTGAGGCTACCATCACTAACCTTCTCGAAGGAAGATCTGAAGAGTGTGCCCCAGTCGCCATTCTCCCAACGTAACCCGACAAAACTATTCCTCCAATTTTGGTTGTTATGGGAATGGAGGCGCTGTTAAAGATATGCTTACATTTGGGCCTTTGCTTAACGTAGACCCAACCACAATTACCAGAAAAACTGTTGTAACATTGGAAAACTTTCCTAAAAACAGCTACGGATAGGGGAAAACCTTCCCTAAGGTAGCAAACCATTAAACATAAAATATTCCTCCAAGCGTTTGGAGGAAGTTGGCATGGGTTGATTTGTAAATCAGCTAGAAGATGAGGAATGAAGGGATGAAAAGGGAACCTAAGCCCAGCATCAAGGGCATCTGTATAAATAAAAAGAGTGTCGGGTTTCCAGTGGCAAGTACGGTCACCACCAGAAACTGGAACTAATCTAAGAGGAGGAAGAACGTTATAACGGGCATTTAATTTATCGTAATCTATGTTGTGCCAAGTGTTACAATGATTAAAAGAATCGAGATGTGCAGTGGAGGGATATTCATCCCCCTAGTGTTAATCATGTCGATCAAAGACATGTATGAAGAACGGATCTCGATATCCTTACCTCGATTTGAAGTAGAGGCTATCTTGGCCGCTCTCTCAGAATTTTTGTCAGCCATCAATGAAAAGCTTGGAAAGACTTGAAAACCTTGAAAGGAACTTGGCCGAAAATTTGCTAAAATGAGGAAGAAGGAAGAAGAGGAAAGTGTTTGGGAGTTGGAAGAAATGAAATGAGAAGTGTGAAATCACACCCCCACACCTCACTCTTATATAGCCCTTGGTAGGGCAAATTGAGCCTCAAAAAAACCCATTTGGGCCCAACAATGGAAGAATCTGGAATGTTCCAGAAAATTTTAGAAAATTTTTGGAAAATTATGGAAAAATCTGGAATACTCTAGAAATTCCAGAATATTCTGGAAATTGGGATTGAGAAATAAGGCCCAACCCAAGTTTAAATGGGCCTTGAATAATAAAGCCTAAAAAAAGGGCCCAATTCAAAATGGACCAATGAAGCCCAGTTAAACCAATGGGCCAAGTGCAAAACCAAGATAAGCCTAAAAAAATGGGCCCAAAATTTTGAAAAAAGAGGGCTGCTGAAAACAGGCCCAAGAAAGGGGGCCCAAAAAATTCCAGCCAGACTTATGGCTTAAGTCCAAATATATGAAAATTACAAAAATATATATCAAAAAGAAATATACTCTTGACCCAGTTTGACCAGAATCTACATCATATTCCTGATCGAAATACCTGAGGTCGAAATCCTGTCGATTAGGGCTGAGAAACAGGCTTAATTCGACCAAAATTGAGACACATTCGACCAGGAAATACGATGGAATCCTGATCGAAATTATTGAGGTCAAAATCCTGTCGACCTGGGCAACCAAAAGAAGGATAATTCGGTCAAAAACAGGGAATCCTGACCGAAAGGGAAGAAAAATCTTAGTCGAAAATCTCCTGCTCGAAAAAAATAATATATACAAGGCAAAAATCCTGGCCGAAATTCGACCAGGAATTGAGGTCGAATGCACCCTCCTCGAAATCCTGTCGACGAGGGCACAGTAGAGGCTAATTCGACTAGGATCCTGGTCGAACAGGATTCCTGGTCGAACCAGGTATAAAAAAAAGAGGGAGAAAAAAAGAAGGAAAAATGTGTTTTCTGAAAAAGAATTTTATATTCTGAATATATCCAGAAAATTAAGGAAATTCCTTAAAATATTTTTTGAAATATGATAATATTTCAGAAAATAAGGAATAAACCCAGAAAATTAAGGAAAAATCCCCGAATAAAGGTAAAAATTCCTGGAAATTATGGAAAAATCCCAGAACAAAGGGAAAAATTCCTAGAAATTAAGGAAAAACCCCAAAATTAAGGGAAAAATTCATGGAAATTAAGATAATTCCTGAATAATAGGAATAAAAGGAAAATCGTTGTAAATATGTAGGTCCCTCCACACTTTACGCAAAAACGATACCCTGTAAGGGAATGAATGAACTTAACTTCTGCGAAACCTAGTCACTGTTTCCTAAAAGTTGGGGGGCAAATTATAGGAAATAAATAAATCATGATTACACAATTAATATTGCATTAATTACACATAATTTGGGTTGCAAGGCCTAATAAGAAGATGTATGAAGTTCAGACAAAAAAGGTCAACACATTGATCAGGCCTGATGGACCAGATCAGGCCTGATGGGACAAAAAAGGCCTAAAACCCTGAATATTAATTAATTTCATAATTAATTAATAAGGGAGAAAAATAGCTATTAAGATAAGTCTTGATGGAAATATAAATCCTTGTAGATTGGCCTCCAAGGAACCTCATGGGATAAGGGATCAGCTTCCTACTTCCTAGGACTCCAAAGTCCATTCTAATTCAGAGACTTGACCACCAAGTCTCCTATACCAAGTCCAATTCAAGGACTCCTAACATCTATATAAGGGGCCTCACCTCACAGATCAGAACTATAATTTTTGACTTGATCCTTGGCAATCAACAAGGTATGTAGGCATCTTGTTAAGGCATATCGAGTCACGAGACACAAGAGCAGTCAAATTGAGCCTCGAAGCTTACGTTCTTTAGTAATAAATACCGCAATTATATATCTTAGTTTTTAATCCATAACAATAACAATATTGGTTCACCCCACGGAATACACCTTACCTGATCACTCCCTTATTCGATAATTCTTGTAATTGCTTAACTAATTACTTATTTCTTACAGGGACCATACAATACGGAGCCTTTGATACTGGTTTGGCTTTGAGTACTAAATCCATAGGAACCCCTGTCTCGTGATCTAGGGTAATCCTAGTAATTCTGTTAGAAAGACTTATGGAGTTTCATTTACTACCTGAATTTCCTCCAACTCGGGTGCTTCCTTCTTAATATCCATTACATGTGCTAGATATACCTTACCTTCTTTCCTTAATAGCTCCTTTGCTCACATGATTGAAAGAAACTTCTTATCTTATTTCCGTCATTGAATACTCACCTTAATATTAACTTCCATAAACATTACAATCTTCTTCTGATAATCAATCATTGCCCTATAACAGAACATCCAATCCAATCCTAAGATTAGACCAATTTCTTTTAACTCGAAAGGTAATAGGTCAGCTGTAAAAGGAGTTTCTAAGGTTTCCATAGGGTATTTAGGACAGGACTGATTTACTGATACTTTATCTTGTTTAGCCACTTCTATAATTAAGGGTTCATTTTAATATCCCAATATTAAATCCATTCTACCCGCATATAAATAACTTAGACACTCCAGAGTCATTCAATACTTTAATAGGTATGTAATTAAGGAAGAGTGTACTTGCTTCCACATCAGGATCTTGAATAGTTGACCTTTTAATCATCTTAAAAGTCCTAGCCTTAGGCATACTAGATGTTGGCCCTTTTGGTGCACTACCTCCCAGGCTATCTTGAGAACACTTTTACAGTTCTTGGAAATATGTCCTACCTTTCCACAATTATAACTTGTGACTCCTGGATTTTCCACTTTACACTCTGACGCATAGTGTCCTTTTTGTCCACACCTGAAACATTCAGTGGTTGCTTTGCACATTCCACCATGCCTTTTACCACATTGCTTACACTCTGATATAGGCGACCTAACCGACTTGACTTGGTTAGAGCTGACTGAGGTGCTACTAGGCATGTTTGAAGAAAAACTTTGTCTTCTCAATCCTTTATCCCTATTTCTTCCAAACATCTTCTGAAACTTCTGACTAGATTCCTCTGGATCCTATTTTTCTTCAACATCATCTATTTTCCGCTTTTTATCTTCTTTTTCTCTAGCGGCTAACTTCTGATCACTCTCTATTACCATAGCTTCCTGAACTACCGAGGTGTAGGTCTTCAATTTTAGAATTACAACTCCACTCCGTATTTCTGGTTTAATCCCTATTGAAATTTCCTTGCTTTCAGAGCTTCAGAGTGTACATAGTATGGCGTAAATCTAGCTAACTCTATAAATTTAGCCTCATACTCAGCTACACTTCTTTCGCCTTGCTTCAATTTTAAGAACTCAATCTCCATTTGATTTCGTATACAGTCAGGGAAATATTTCTCCAGAAATAACTCGGTAAACCTCACCCATGGGATATGACCTTCTCCTTCTAATGCCAAGTTGACTCCTACTAGTAATTCGCTTTATTCTTTAAGAAGTAACTGGCATAATCGGTCTTAAGATTATCACTTACTTGGACAAGGTTGAAAGCTTTCTCCATTTCTTTTAACCATGCTCCAGCAGTTACTGGATCAGTCTCACCCTTAAACTCGGGAGGTTTAACATTCTGGAAGGATTTGAAATTAACACTTTGGTTCACTCCTTGTTGTTGATGCTGCAACAGTAGTTGTTGTTGCTGAACCTGTTGGATTAAATGTTGTTGTTGGCGCAACAAATCCAGAATTTCATTTATAGCTGAACCCACAGCAAAAATACTACTATTCTCTTTAGACTGGGTAGCTTTCTTCGGTGGCATCTTCCTGAAATATTGAGATGGGTTTATTCAAAACATAACAAGAATGTTTGATAGTAGATATCACCATTTAAACGGTGCATCTATATCAGGAAAATGCTGCCCAATCAAAATACCCATGTCTTTAATATCAGGATCCATTTACAAAAGAGATCTAGATTAACAGCACTAGCAACAATAGCAACAATGATAGTAGCATAATCAACAATAGTACAGGAAAGCTGAAATATAAAGAAACTATACACCGTAGCATGGTTCCTCAATACAGCAGCAACTGACTAACTTCCCATCACTACTCAATTAAAATAGCTAAACTAATCTGATATACAACAAGACTTGGCTGGCTATATCAACCACAACTACATAGAGCATAATGGTAAAACAAGTCAAACTTAAGGAACTATGGACTCTACTAAGCATACTAGTCCGAGTTTAACCATCCATTCTTCTAAAGGCGAATGCATATCACCTACAAGTGACTCATCCATTACTGCATTAACTTTTCTAAAGCCGTAACCTTCACCATTGGATCTTAAATCCTTTCTGCTATCTTCATTTCTGATATAGCAAACTGATATAGAGCCTTTAATCCTCCTCACAATCATCTTTTATTTACTTTCAATAATTAGGACTGTCTAATTGCAGAAGTCACTGAAGAAATTCATTGGCATAGAATACCAAATGAAATTTTAAAATCAAAGAAATCGATTAAGAAGGAATAGTGAAGAAGATGTAGGTATGACTGAGAGCAACCATACAAGTACGTAAGATGGCTGGTCTTAGTACCGCATAGTGTACAACACATATTTCGGTGGCGTCACACAGAAAAATAGTCAACTCTTATGCATTGTCTGTCTTAATCAATTGATAGAATTACTGGGGTAAGAAACAATGTATAAATATAAATTTAATGGATAGGGAAAGGAAGTCTGATTTATGATGAAATCAACAAAACCTTAAGTTGCTTACTTCGAGTTTGACTTTCTTACGGAAAAACAATCAACTTATTAGATAGTAAACAATCATGCTGGGAAACAAAATGTGTCTCAAGAAACGCGTATAAGGGTTTAAGATATAATAACAACACTGATCCACATACTCCACAAAACTTGGTAGTCATAGAAGCCACCGATTACTATCATAACATACTATCTTAACTCACCGAGGACACACACTCAGTCCAACAACATTACTTAACATAAAAGGTGCGATAATTAGGAATAACATTGATGTTTCTTCAGCCGACACATCTAGGGTCCGCTCAGAAACTAAACTTTCACGATCAGACTCGTTTTCTCGAGAGGGCAACTAGAAATCTCCATTGAACATAACTAATAATACATATATATGAGGAAGACATATTAAAAGCTAGGGCCGTTCCAGTCAATCCTCACTAGACGCCAGGGTTGCGTCTTCGAAACCCTCGACTAAACTCTTAGACTCACTCCTATATTTGAGTTTCTGACTCATACCTTTATAGAAAATTTCCCACACTCTTTCGACTCTACTCCTAACCTAAATCGGGGACTCAAACCTGTAGCTCTGATACCAATTGTGACGGCCTCAACCCGAGGGTCAGGAGTTGACATCACTAACATAATATAAACCAGTTCAATATTAATACAACATAAACACGACCCCCTTTACCAAGATCTTTTCCAGGTTTAAATATGACCTAGGTTACAACTGCTACCAAACCAACTTATTACAAACAATCCTGACACAACTAACTTAATGCAGCAACTCAACAGACCATCTTTGGTCCAACACAACTACCTCAAAGGAGTCTGGTACGGGTGTAACTGGAACTCTGCCCTGACTACGACGGAAGAGTCTCCTAAGTATCTGCAATACATATATACAAAACATTCTGCAAGGGTGAGCAATTAATTGCTCAGTAGTACCACTATATGAATAAGAAGTAACATAGTTTATGATAAAACAGTTATCGGAACAAAAATTATAACTTGTTACAAAACAAGTAAAACATGTATAAACTGGATATCAACAACTAGAATGCTCTGTAAAACATTAGTATCAATCGTGTGCTGTGTATAAATACCAGAGTCAAATTTTAGCATGCTATTTTCATTTCCAAATCCACTATATAAATCACTTGTTCTGTTACGGGAACCACAAAACCAAATCAGATACGTAGTGGATATATGAAGACAGTTGATCAGGTTATCAACACCAGACGATTCCAACTGTCATCCCATAAACCAGTTCCGGAACTCAGAGACTAGCTAGGTCTCTGATCTGCTGGACTAATCGGTTATGTAATGCACGCAACCGAATTAGCCTCTTACGCCACCTCAATAGGCCACTCTGGCCCCTATATATCCAATATTTGATCCTTTTATCCAGTTTTCGAAATCACTTCTACCTATCTTTTGTTAAATAAATTTTGTCACAACACATTATGTAATATCCCATATTTTCCAATATTATTATTATAATTATTTGGAATTATTTATGTGATTTTATGTGAATTTTGGTGAATTATCTGATAAGTGGAATTGATGTTTGGGTGTTTAGATGTGATATTATTTGAGTATTTAAATTTTTATATGTCTAGAATAAAATATAGATAATTGTGATATTTTTCTGGTAATTTTTGGACTGTTAGATGATTTTATAATGATTTATAAATTATTAATTATTTTCTGAATAATTACCAAAATTATTTTATAAAGCCGGGAATCGTCCGACTTCAACCGTTTTTGCGTTTTTACAACCCGAAACTTTTCCGAAAACTCCTTCCTAACCTAATCGGGTAATTCCGGACATTTTCCGTGTTTTGACTTTTTCGATTCGGATTACGGTTTGACCCGTGCGCGGCCCGGCGCAAGATTTTCGATACGACAGTTATTTCGGTAATCAATAAAACCCGTATTCTCGAGAGACGGGATATTTTTACGTTATTCTCGTATATAGTGTTTTATAAAAAGCTCGGTTTTGATAATTATCCAATTTTGGTATTGAATCGGATCGTTATTGCAGTTACTTAGCGGCTAAGCAACTAATTTAATGATCCAAAACGATCCAAAACGATCCAAAACGATCCAGAACGATCCAATATTCCATAAATATAAATAGCCTATTTCTTATTTCGTTTATTCCGTTTATTCATTTGCAACCAGTTAAAACACCGTAAATACAGAGAAAAACCCGAGAAAACCGATACGTTCCCGAGAATCAAACACACGAACGAAGGCGTTATCGAACTCCGATTCGGGCGTGCAGCATATCAAAACGAAGCTCTCGGAATCCTCTTTCTGAATCAATCATCAGTTTCCTTCCAGAAATCACAGTAATTTTCTTATTTATTTATTTATATTCGAATTATTTGATAATTAAATTATGAATTTTTGTTCTTGATGTTGTTGATGTGATTTGATGCTTCCATGTTGTAGAGCATGTTTTTCTGGTCGATTTGGTATATTATACTTCAAAAATAGAGTTCAATATCATGTAGTAATTAAGGTTTTAATTTCTGAAAATTTCTTGAATATGTGTTCTTGGTGTTCTTGGAGAATTCTGAAAATCAAAGCCAATTTTGAAGGTGTTATTGAACACCAAATCACAAGTATGAATATCCGTTTTAAAGCCCTTGACCTCCTCTTTCTTAATTCATCATCAAAATCGATAAACGTTGGGTAAAATTTCAAATTCGTATTTTAGGGTTCTAGACCCGAATTGGGTTCTTGATTTTCAGGAGTTTTTGGTTGTTTTTGATGTTAGGATTAGCTTTAACATGTTATTTAGAGTCGATTCACACTATTTTTGTGTTCGTTCTATTGCCGGAATGATTAGGTCGAGTTAAAGGTTTTGTTAGTTTGTATTTTTCAATATTTTGGTTTATACGTTAATTGGTTGTTGATTGTGATGATATAATTAGATTGTACGTGTTTCTAGCATCGTTTTGTGATATAGAACGTCGAGTTTGGTTGGGGATTTGCCCGATTTCGAGTTTTGACCGGAGTGTTCATCGGATTCTTGGTGGTTTGATCGGAAATCGTAGTTGATGATGTGTTGATGCTGTTGTTGGTATAATCGAATTGTGGAGTGAATTTGGTACATAAAGCCATAAAAACCCGCTTAAAATCGTGTTGTTTTGGCTACCTTAAAGCTTGCCGGACGGTCGCCGGATTCCGATCAAGTCGCCGTAGAAGGTGACCGGAATCTGGGCACCATTGTTGTGTTCTTGGCAAGCATTCAAGCCAAGAACGCGTTTGATCTTCTGAAACCCCAACTCCCATTTTCAATTATGTTTCCCAGAATTTTGTTTTAAAAATAAATCAAAATTCAGTTTTTAGTTTTAAAAATTATTTTCTTTTATTCTAAATATCATTATTTTAATTCTAAAAATTCATTTCTATTTTAAAATTTTTTATTTTAATTCTGAAAATGTATTTTCAATTCAAAATAAATCTTAATTATTTAATTAATTAATTTTAGTTGATAATTAATTATTTAATTAGTCAATTGATTTAAATATAAATTGATTAATTAATTTAATTAGTTATTAATTAATTTTAATTGATTATTTAATTAGATTTAATTATTTAAAATTGATTTAAAAATTCTGAAAAATAGTTTCGAGCTTTAAGATATTTTTTTAAATTATTTTCCAGGCTCAATAAATCTTATAAAATTATTTTAGGGTGTTTGAGCCCTATTATTTAATTATTAAATGATTCGGAGATCGTTTTAATTTCGAAAAATGTTCAAAAATTCATAATAAATCAACCGTTCGTCCGTTTAATACGAAACGAACGCGTACAGACTCAGAAAAATATTCTGCTTTCATTAAAAATACTTTCGAGACCCAAATCCTTTTGTTTCGAAAGGTCGCTTGTTTTACGAATCAATTTGAGTCGATTATTGATCGAAAAATCATATTTTTGACCTGATTTCAGTTTTAAGTGTACCAAGTCGAACCTTTAGACGAACTGAGTCATATGTGATATGAATTATATGATACGTGGATTATGTGCTTACGTGCTATGTGAATTATGTGCATGGGTGGGTCAAGATTCCTGTGTTTGGCTGATATAATTATGTGTGGGCTATCATATGGGTAGACGATAGGCTTTTGACGCGTAGTTCGTCGAGTGGTTATCGTTTAGACGATTAAAGTTATATCTTTTAATTATAGATGCGGATCTCTCGAGTTGATCGGGACAAGACGTTGGATAAGGAATGAGATGGAATGGTATTGGGTACCTGGCTTCTAGCAATCGCAGGAGCAGCATATCGGTGAAGTGTTGAAAAGAAAGATGGTGATGTCTTGAGACAGAATATCAGAATAGATGCGATGTTACGAGTGTGACTAACTGCTAAAAATCTCAAAGGCAAGCACCCTAACCTCACTTATCATTCAAGTGACATTTATTTCGATTCATATTATGCAAGTACCTCTAACTTCACTTATTGTTCAAGTGATATTTATTTTAAAATTTATCATGCAAGTATTGCTTTCCTTATTCAGTTCGGAATAGATAAATGTTTTACATATCGCTGAATTAAATGATTCTGTTTATGCAAGTACTCTTCTGCTGTTCTATGTTCAGAATAGCTAAGTGATTTTACTTATCAAATTACTGGATTTACAAATGTTTTGGGTTTTTAGAAAATGAGTTGGTTTTGCGAGTATTCCTGCCCAAGTAAATGGGGGAATAAAAGTTTTTAAGGGTGTCGAGTATTATGACCCCTTTCAATAAAATGTTTTTAAGATTGGATGGTTGCGTAAGAGGCCGTGACGGCGGTCCAGTGTGAGCTATGTGTTATACAGGATATAACACCTTGCTAGGCCGATATGTGCCTTGGGTGCCCCTTTGTTTAGTTGGATATGCTTCGGCATACCGGTGTTGCTCCGCGGCTGATCACCGGCGGCAACACACCGTCGTTCGAGGATTCCAATCTAAATTATGATATTGTTTTGATATTCATAGAATAAATGATTTATTAACTGATTCTGTTTTGGATTAAAAGTACTGATTCTGTTTTGGATTAAAAATACTGATTCTGTTTTGGATTAAAGTGAATTGTGGTTTTGATTCAGTTTTTTTATTTTTGCTGATACTTACGTTGTTGTTAAATATCAAAGGTGGTATTAGTATAGATGATTGATGTTGACTTCAGTATGGGTGTTGTGAGCATCAAAGTTCGTATTGATATCTAATTTGATATGACAACAAAATAAGTATTAATATCAAGAGTTGAGTTTTGAGTAAAGTTTATGATTCAATCCATAATCATTATTTCATGTTATTGTGGTTTACGATATTTCCGTAAACACTGTTTTACGAGTTTTATTCTCGTTATGATTCAAAGTATTGCTGAAGCACGTCGCTGGAAAATATAAAAGGGTTTTTGAATACAATTAAGGAATCAATTCTGGGGTTCCACTACTATAATTTTATGATTCAGCAATAATGATTTTTAAATGTTCTGCGCTGATGCAGATGTCCATTTTATATCAAAACGACCCTATATATGCTATAATTAACTTGCTGAGCATTTCTTTCGCTCATACTTGCCTGTTTTAAATTTAACCTCCAGTGAGGATTAGCTTGCGCTGTTTAGCTGCATAATTCGAGGAAACAAAGAAGAAGCTTTTGGAAGGTGGTTGGTCCAGGATTTGCGGGCTAGTGTAAGTTTTATTGTGTAAAGTTGTTTATATCATATTATATTATAGTTTTGTATTTTATTTGGGCCTAGTATACTTCATTTCGAAGTTATACTAGTGGGTTTAGTTTTGAGTTGGAATTTATTGAAACGAGTTTTAAAAGAAAGTGAAAAATTTATCGTGGAATTTGGATTTCTTGTTTCTAGAACTGTAACCTTAAAAGATCTTGGATTAGTTGGGGTCATTTTTGATAAATATCTTCCGCTGGCATATAATTATTGATTAAACAGGTTAATTTGGATTGACGTTTCATAGTGACGACCAAATCCCCTGACCCCGGATTTGGGGGCGTTACACATTATTCATAACCTCTTTTCCATTTCAATCACATTTTTAGAGATGGGTACTTTCAGAAGTTACTTCTCCCCAAAACAGATTTTAAACAACATTTTCAAATACAGGATACAGGGGATACGTAACTTAAAATGCTTCTATTCATGTTCAAAATAAAACAACAGTTCATTCATATATACTGAACCATAAAAGAATGGCCAGGGGTACTTACCTTAGAGCTTTATAACTATTACTGATCGGCTTTGGACCGATTCGAACGCTCGGCTTTATCGTTTATCTATTAGACTATCCTGGATCCGACTTCAACACTCAGGTCCTTCGATTGGGACCTTGCTGAGCTTGCCGAATGATCACTAGGCTGTCTTTAGTCCAACATCAACTTTCGGGTCCTCTGACTAAGACCTATAGAGTCGAAATACCCTAATTTAGACATTCGATTATGCTTGACATATCCTCGCTAACACTTCTACGCAAACGATAACAATTCTCGACGCGTAAGTATTGGTATTATTATAATTTACATAACAATTAGGGTTCACGCATTCACAACCCGGTTCGATAATCTTTTTCGGAAAATACCTATACTCGTCGTCTCGTCAAAATAGGGTTGTCAAATATTTGCAAAATGTTTTACCACGATCCATAAATAGATTTCATAAAATACTTATTTATAATTATACAAGTATACACGTTCGACTGGTAATTCCGAAAATTACAAGATACGTTCCCGAATTTTCGAATTTTATTTTCCAAAAATCGGGCAGCATCTTCTCTATTTATCGGACTAACAGTCGATTCAAATTGACGCAACAATCTCCACAGAAATCCCACTTCACAATCCAAATAACCTCAAAATCGAATATTTAACTACTACTTTTATTTTGAAAATTATAAAATAAATTTATAAATTGTTATTTATTTATATTTGGACTCAGAATCGCGTCATCACAGTCCACCGTCAGCTCACCGATGTTCATCGCTGACGGCGACGAAATCTGTCGGTGCCCGAATAATTGAGGTGTCCAAACCGATTCCACCGATTAATCACTAATTTTCCACAAAAAAAACATTTATTTTATTTCACAAAACCAATCAATAATTCCTGCAGAATTTATAAAATAAATTAATAAAATATTTTATTCAGGACATAACCGAACCAACAGTTAACAATCATACACACGCGCCTACGCGCCAACCGGAAACATAAGGCACAGCCGGAAAGATTAACGAGCGGCCACAACACAGAGGCTACGCACACACACTCGTACACACACAATGCACACACATCGCATATAGTAAAGTACACACATCGCACACACAATGAATCACACACATATAGATACATCAGTACAAATATATAATCGAGTGAAACCACCAGCCTCACCGGGATTTAAGCGGCGGTGGCGGCATCGAACCACAAGGAATCAGGAGAACAGATGAAAGAGAAAAAGTAGAGGGAGAGAGTAGAGATGGAGGAGAGAGTTGACAGAAATTGAGAGATTCCGGTGAGAGAAAGAGCCGCGAGATTCCGGTGGGGGAGAAAAAAGATAACAGGGAGATGGAAAACAAAAGAGATAAGAGTGATTGTATTTATCAGTCTTTATTTGCATATTTTCTTTTGTAATTTATAGCCAAAGGACATGTATCCCTGATTTCTAATTCGCGCATTGATATTTAACGAACTAAAGCGCGAACAAATAAAACTTAAAAATTCTTAGAATAAATTTTTAAAATGCTCAAAATATTTAAAACCTAATAAAAATAAATTTTCCATAATTTTAAAAACATTTCTGAAGCGCGCAACATATCTGTATTTGACAATTAAACGAATCAACGCTCGGGTGAATTTAATCCGAAAAATTTCCGGGATAATTTTAAAATTCTTGAAATATTCTAAACTTAATAAAATATGAGTTTCATAATTTTTCAGGTATTCTGGAATTTAATATTCTATTTACACTTAAATGCAATCAGAAAATCATTTAGGGCTAAATAATTAATGAAATATTGATTTCTAAATTTTATAAAATCCCAAAAATAATTATTGAAATTATAAAGCTATAAAAACAATTTTAGAGGCAATTCAAACATTTTTGAAAATAAACCTTCAATAAATCACTTTTAAAAGTGAAACAAACAATACAGCTCAGAAATTAATTATACGGATAATCCTCGAATACCATTAAACCACACATAATAAATAATGAAGCAACACACAACTAAGAGAATCAATACACAAATTTTATTTATTTAATTATTCAACAATTACATCTTGAAATCACACAAAAATATGTGAGTCGTTATAATTGCCATGTATATAAATCATATATCCTATTGGTGATTATTCAAGGATAATTATAAATATTTAAGTGCTAGTATCTAACTCATAAATATTTAGTATTTATTTATTTAATATTTATTTTGGGTAGTTAAGATTATGAAAATTGAAGCAATTCAATGATTTTATTTGCTCCATAATTCAAACTAACCTTAAATAAATAATCAGCATGATTGATTATAATTAAATATGTCAACAATTGATATGTAGTATACTGATTGTAACTTATGTGTTATAAGTTAATTATGAGATTTTGGTTTTAGTGAACTTAGCAATGCTTATATCTCAAGAATTCACTTAAATCAGAATCATGATTGTAGCATGATTAGTTGTATGCTGATTTTTGACTTATATCAATTAATGAAATTTAGTTAAGAGTTTAACTATGAACTAATTGTGAAGTAATAGTATTTGTGACATTATTTAGAACTCCTCTAAGTAATCAATGCTTATCCTCGATCACTTATACTAATATACAAAGTGTAGAAATCTTTCTTAAAGTACAACTAAAGTTATTATGTTTAATGCTTTATTAGAAGTAACAATATGTTGTCCGCTTAAAATAATTTTTGTACTTATTTGTAAATTCCTAAACACTTTGATGATAGATGCAATACTCAATGGATCAAAGTATATGGAACTTAGAATATCTTTCTAAGATTGCAAACAAGATAATGTAGGTAAATGTTGCTTTATTTATCGAACCAATATTTTTTGAGATCTTACAGTTGTTAGGAGTTAGCAATTGTATAATATATGAAATTGAATGCCAATGCCTATTTGATAGATAATTGCTATTTAATTCATTGATATCTTATCTTAATATATTTGAATTATGATGTTAGACAATCCCATGTCAAATCAGTTTCATAATTTAAATTATATTAAAGTAGGGTGCAACATAATTATTGGTATCTAAACTACTTAACAAATATCAGTCAATGATATATTGTTAATATTTTGGTGCAGATTGTTGTGAGATTTTAAGTTCTAGTGGATTTATGAGTTGCTATATCTGACAGATTCACTATAATTTGAAATTAGCAGCATAGTCATTCTTATAAAGATTATTTATCAATAAACAATATTGTTGGTAATAATTTTATAAAGATAGATTATGGAGCTTTTGACAAGAATGAGAATTGCTTAGACTTTACCCTAAGTGATCAATGCTTTTATAAAAACTCATTCATATTGAAAGACAAAATCTTTCTTTCTCTTCTTAATACTGCTAGGTCATGAGTCTGTGTCTTTTTCACATTAAAAGACATGATTATTTATCTTTTTATGCATAAAAACAGACTTGTGCACTCAAACAGTTTTAAGAGAAAAATCAAACTTCTTTCTATAGTGGTGATTGCTTATTTCATGAAAATCTTTTTTGAAATCACTATTGTACATCATTTCTCTCAAAAGATCATATGCATAATTTTCATTCATTATAGATCTTAAGTGCATTTTATCTCTATATTGCCATATGTTCTGTGATACAGGTTCAGCCTCCAATGGCCTTCTCTCATTTGATAGTCATGAGGTTGAAAACCCACAACTTCTATCCTAGACTGTAAAGATAAACACAGAAACAGAACTAACCAACACTCTCTTACCACTAAAATGAAGTATGAATGAACGTGAGGGAGAAAGTTCCTTAGTGCACCACATAAGGAAGGTTCTAAAGTCAACCCAGCAGCTCTATCTCCTACAAAGATGAGTAGTATTAAAATTGAGGCAACTGCTAGCCCCCATACATGTTCTCAAAAAGATGCAACGGCTGAAAAGGCACAAAAACAGTTACTAAATTCATCCTCTCAACAAGGTGCATCTATTGAAATTCGCCTGTCGGCCAGGGTATCCGATATAGTGTCACCATCTCTAACATAAACAATTCTTGATGCACAAGGAAAGGTTACACACACAAAGGATGAGTTGACGGAAACAAGAGTTTCGACCATTTTACGGTCAGATTCGATTGTTCAAGGTTCTTTAATGGACCAATTGCCTTTACAGGTGTTAGGAAAGGATACTGATCCAATAGCCATATGTCAGTGGTTAGTGTCTACCTCCTCAGGCTTAAATCCCCTGGATGCATCTCGGATAGTGGATCTGATATAGGTGCAGATCGGCAACTTGTTGACAATGATTCAGATATTACATGATGAGTCACAAGGAAATGTCTTCACATACATTAGAAGGAAACTTTGATCTTTATGCTAAATTTTTTGGATCATTATTTACCTTCCTAGAGTTCAAAACCGGAACCCTAAAAGGGAAACTAGCAACTTGTAGATTATGATTCAGATTCATCTGACGAGTCTAACAAGGATGGGGATTTGCGAACTCCCATTGCACCACCTTTGACCTCCTTAAGAATGGCTAAGGTGATTTTCCTTGCAGGTATAGCTGGATTTTGAAAGCTATGAGAGGAATGATACACTTGTGAGAATAAGTGTAAACATGAGTAGAGAGAAGAATGAAATACTTGTGAGGTACACGAAACAGAATCATACACTCACAGTGAGGAAGAAAGAAAAACACCATATCCCATCCCTATTCCTAAACATGGTTCTTGATACTTCGGGTCTCGAATCTATTTATGATTGGAACCTAACTCTTAGGGACCCAACATTTACAGATTGGATTAGAATACTTCGGGACCTAACAAGTTGGGAGCTAACAATTGGTAACAACTGGTGATCTCACATTTGGGAGGTATAAGGAATTGGGAAGATTGGTGAACATGATGATCAACAGTGAAGCCATTTCTGCAGCATTTAAAGGGACATGGTTAATCGGACTATGACTTGTTATTTCTTTTCCAACCAAGTAAAATATGAGAACCGTAACGACTGGGAAATTCGCGACGTGATTAAGTGAATAAAGTATACCTTTGTGTTATAATTCTAAATTATGTGAATAAATAAAGGGTTAAATGATTTTGTTGATTAATTGTCTTTATTGTATAATAGTAACTAGGAACGTAAAATGACCCATTCCAGTTTGATGAGTCAGCTTAGGGAATAAGTAGTGTTGTCGGGTCGTCAAGTTGAACGGAACCCATTTTAAATAGGGATTAAGGTATTTAAATGTGAAATATGTGTTATTGTGTGAAATAAGAATGTTTAAGTAAGTGTTATAGTCCAGTTGTGGTGTCAGTTGGTATAAAAGGTTTGATTATGAAGCATGTTCGAAAATGCTCAGCGTCGGGCCGTCAAACATGACGCGACCCGTTACGCAAATAGTTAATATGAACAAAAAGGGGAATTTTTTAAGACTGATTGTGATGTAAGATGAGTCGTAATATGTAAATACATGCCATTTCTTGATAATGTGCTTGGTTATGTGCTCTGATTACTTTTAATAATTTTAAAAGGAATTATTTGATTAAATAAGATTTATGGAGCCTTTGTATATTTTTATAAAATTATATGAGTATGGTCAAGGCATGAAATATATTTTGTTATCTTCGAAATAGTCCTAGAGGCTTTCTAAAAATAGTGGATGAAATTATTTTGTGATCAATGTATTTTAAAATAATTTTAACAAGTTATATTTCTATTTTGAGCCTAATCTTGTAAAAATCATAGAAAATAAACTGTACGCTCAAAAATTATTTTAAAAGTATGGTTAGAAATCTAATTTCTAATTCTATATTGTAATATTGATATTCCTTCCATTTTCATCTTTTCTGAGAGAGCTATATAATATCCAAATTCGTTTTTGAGCTTAAAATTAAAAGAAAAAGAGAAGTGGAAATCAAAATATGGTGCAATGACCAAAGTACCCCTGCCAAACCATTATATATTTCTCCTTTCTTCTCTTTTTCCTCTATTCTTCTCCCACTTCTCTCTTCTCTCTTCTTCTCCCTCACTCACGAACTTTCTCTCCCTCTCGACTATCTCATTCTCTCTCTTTCTCTCTCTTATATGCAACATCAAAACTTAGTTCAAATTTAAAGATCTTACCATCAATAATCATTATTTTTAACCCTCTACTCATATACACTTTGCATGTAAGTTTTTAAGCAAATTTTTATAGTTTCATCTCTTTGGTTATATTCAAGAAAGTACAATTTCTTGATATGTGATCATAAGGGAGTCTAAATATGAGATTGTGTAGATTAATTTTGCATGATTAATTTTGAGTGTCATATCCGTGAAAACCATTTGATGCTTGATAATTCCTTGTGTATGCTTGCGAAAATTTGAAAACTTGAGATGCTTATTAGTTAATTTCAGTGAGTCGAGCATGCTTTTTCCTTGTGAGGATTTGAGCCTAATTTATGATTGATGCATTCTTTGTCAATCGATTTCCTTTGTTGTGTGATGTTAATCATTTACATGTTGCTCTAGAACTTGTTTTAAATCGTTTTGAGACAAGTGGCCAAGTTGAGGTTTCAAATCGTCAAATAAAAAGCATCCTAGAGAAGGTGGTTTCCAAGTCTCTAAAGGATTGGTATTTGAAGTTAGATGATGCATTGTGGGCTTATAGGACATCTTATAAGACCCCTATTGGTACTACTCTATATCGACTTATTTATGGCAAGGCATGCCATTTGCCAGTTGAGCTTGAAAATCATGCTTTTTGGGCTATCAAAGAGCTCAACATGGATTTTAAGGTTGCGGGAGAAGCAAGACTTCTTCAGATTAATTAGTTAGATGAGCTTCTTTTTTATGCTTATGACAATTCTCGGCTGTACAATGAACGAACGAAAAAAATGCATGACAAGGTGATCCAGCGATGAGACTTTCAAGTTTGTGACAAAGTTCTGTTATTTAATTCGAGGATTCGACTATTTCCTGAAAAGCTCAAATCTAAATGGTTCGGGCCATTCACGGTTACTATTGTTAAATTTCATGGTGCTATTGAAATAATGCGATCTGATGGAGGAAAATTTAAGGTAAACTGTCAACGCCTAAAATTATATGTGGATGGTGCATTTGTTGGAAAGTTGGAGACGGTTCGCCTCAACAACCTCGGTATTGAGCTTTAAATCGAGGTTAGAAGTCAAGCTAATGACTCTAAAAAAGCGCTTCTTGGGAGGCAACCCAATGTGTTGATAATGTAATTTATTGTATTATTTTTATTATTTTATTATTGTTATTATTATTATTATATAATATTTTTGTATATTTTTTAGATGTTAGTATTTTTTTATTACTCCCGTTAGGTGCATTGATGATTTTGTGTGAAGTGTTTCCAGATTTAAAATAATTACAGGCGAGATTCTCTGAAAATGACACAGTAGAACTTAATTTTGGTGCAGCAATTAATACCCACGGTGCGCAAATCTTCTGTTTACAAGTTATTTTTTGTTCCGTTGGCTACCCCGCATGCACGTTTCTCTACCCGCATTATACATTACTTCTGTATTTTTTTTGAGAAGTTGGTCTACCTTCACGCGCCACGGTGCGCATATTTCATCGCATGGTGCAAAAAGTCATTGGAAATAAAAAAAATTTCAACCCGCGGTGCGCTTTCCTCAACATGTGGTGCGCTTTGCTTCTGTTTGTTACATGAATAATGCTCTAAACAAATTTGATCTATCGCGTCTCGGTGCACCGTCCCTTTCGACAGTGTGTTATTCTACTGTTACTTAATACAAACACTTTATTACATGTTGTGACTCGGTTTTTACCTCATCCATGTTCAATACATATGTCAAGCCCATCTCAGTTAGAAATTCTACTAGCCCATCTACAATCCGGTCCACCACTTCTACTCCACCACTTCAGCAAGTCAAGCTTCCATTTAGCCAAAATTTCCCAACCCGGATTACTTAGATCCTTCTTGCCTGAACTTCAGCTCAATCCATATCAATCCAGTTAGCCCTTATTACCACATCATCATCTAGTAAGCTGCCAGGTCTCCACCTTATCTTTTCATGTCCGCGTACAGTCACCATCCACGTCATCAGACAGTACCACATCAAATCCTTGTCAGTGCCACGTCAGATGATAGCTAGCTGTTGTAATAAAAATGTTAAGAAATGGTGGGAGGGGGGATTTAAACCCCTAGCCTTGTGCTTGCAAGGTTTCTACTTGCACATGCCAACCATCTGTGCTATATCACCTTCTGTGTTATTATGTGCACAGATATTCGTTATTAAATGAAGCTCATCCCTTGAATTTAAACAAAGGAAGCCACCTTTTTTAACTCTTTTTCAAGCGGTACTTCGTGCGCAAGCACCAGGGGAGTATTTCTTACTTTCTTTGTATAATTTTTTTTATTTATATTTTCTTTTTCTATTTTTTTATAATTGTGTTAGTTATTATTATAATATTGTACTATAATATAGTTTTTTTAGTAGTTTTTTTTCTTTTCTTTTTCATATTTGTTCATTGAGGACAATGAACCACTTAAGTGTGGGGATGTATTCTCAATAATATTTTTTTTTAAAATCCAAAAAAAATTATATTTATTATAAAATCCAAAAAAAACAAAAAAAACATTTTGTATATAATTGTCTTGTCTCAAGAACATGTTAGCATGGATAAGTACCCATTATGTAGATTAATTTTGCATGATTAATTCTGAGTGTCATATCCGTGAAAATCATTTGATGCTTGATAATTCTCTGTGTATGCTTGCAAAAATTTGAAAACTTGAGATTCTTATTAGTTTAATTTCAGTGAGTCGAGCATGCTTTTTCCTTGTGAGGATTTGAGCCTAATTTATGATTGATGCATTCTTTGTCAATCGATTTTGTTTGTTGTGTGATGTTCATCATTTGCCTGTTGCTCTAGAACTTATTTTAAAATGTTTTGAGAAAAGTGGCCAAGTTATGGTTTCAAATCATCAAATCAAAATCATCCTAGAGAAGGTGTTTTCCAAGTCTCTAAAGGATTGGTATTTGAAGTTAGATGATGTATTAAGGGCTTACATGAGAGCTTATAAGACCCTTATTGGTACTACTACGTATCGACTTGTTTATGACAAAGCATGCCATTTGCCAGTTGAGATTGAACATCGTGCTTTTTGGGCTATCAAAGAGCTCAACATGGTTTTGAAGGTTGTGGGAGAAGCAAGACTTCTTCAGATTAATGAGTTAGATGAGTTTCGTTTTGATGCTTATGACAATTCTCGGCTGTACAAGGAACGAACGAAAAAAATAAATGAAAAGGTGATCCAGTGATGAGACTTTCAAGTTGGTGACAAAGTTCTGTTATTTAATTCGAGGCTTCGACTATTTCCTAAAAAACTCAAATCTAGATGGTCTGGGCCTTTCACTGCTACTGGTGTTAATTTTCATGGTATTATTGAAATAATGTGATCTTATAGAGGAAAATTTAAGATAAGCAGTCAACGCTTGAAATTATATGTGGATGGTGCATTTGGTGGACAGTTGGAGATGGTTCGCCTCAACAACCTCGCTAATAAGCTTTAAATCGAGGCTAGAAGTCAAGCTAATGACTCTAAAAATGTGCTTCTTGGGAGGCAACCCAATATGTTGGTTATGTAATTTATTGTAGTATTCTTATTTTATTATTATTATTTTTATTTTTATTATTATTATTATATATTGTTTTTGTATATTTTTCGGAAGTTAGTATTTTTTATTACTCCTGTTAGGTGCCTTGATAAATATTGTGTGAAGTGTTTCAGGATTTAAAATAATTGCAGGTGAGATTCTCTGAAAATGCAACAATTGAACCTAATTTTGGTGCAACAATTAATATCCACAGTGTGCAAATCCTCCGTTTAGAAGTTTTTTTTGTTTTATTTGATACCCCGCATGCACGTTTCTCTACCCATTGTAGACATTGCTTCTGTATTTTCTGAGAAGTTGGTCCATCTTTACGCGCCACGGTGCGCATATTTCATCCCATGGTGCAAAAAGTCTCTGGAAATAAATTTTTGTTTTCAACCCGCGGTGCGCTTTCCTCAACCTGTGGTGCTTTTTGAATCTGTTTGTTACGTGAATAAAGATAATGCTCTGAACAAATCTGATCTCGCACGCCTCGGTAAACCGTCCCTTTCCACAGTGTGTTATTCTGTTGTTACTTAATACCAGCGCTTAATTACATGTTGTGGATGGCTTTTTGCCTGGTCCACCACTTTTACAATCTGGTCCACCATTCATCAAGTCAAGCTTCCATTTAGCCCAAATTTCCCAACCCGGATTACTTAGATCCTTATTGCCTGAACTTCATCTCAATCCATATCAATCTGGTCGGCCTTATTGCCACATCATCATCCAGTTAGCTGCCAAGTCTCCAACTCATCTTTCCATGTCCGCGTACAGTCACCATCCACGTCAGCAGTCAATACCACTTCAAATCCTTGTCAGCGCCACGTCAGATGATAGCTAGTTGTTGTAAAAAAATGTTAAGAAATGGTGAGAGGGGAGAATTTAACCCCTGACCTTGTGCCTGCAAGGTTTCTACTTGTACATGCCAACCATCTTTGCTACATCACCTTCTGTATTATTATGTGCACAAATATTCGTTATTAAATGAAGCTCAGCCCTAGAATTTAAACAAAGGAAGCCACATTTCTTAACTTTTTTTCAAGTGGTACTTCGTGCGCAAGCACCAGGGGAGTATTTCTTACTCTGTTTGTATAATTTTTTATTATTATTATTTTCTTTTTGTATTTTTTTTGGAATTGTGTTAGTTATTATTATAAAATTTTACTATCATATAGTTTTTTTTAGTATTTTTTTTCTTTTCTTTTTCATACTTGTTCATTGAGGACAATGAACCACTTAAGTGTAGGGATGTATTCTCAATAATATTATTTTTTTTAAAATCCAAAAAAATATATATATTATAAAATCCAAAAAAAAAAATTGTATACAATTGTCTTGTCTCAAGAACATGTTAGCATGGATAGGTACCCATTATGTAGATTAATTTTGCATGATTAATTTTGAGTGTCATATCCGTGAAAATCATTTGATGCTTGATAATTCCTTGTGTGTGCTTGCGAAAATTTGAAAACTTGAGATATTTATTAGTTAATTTCAGTGAGTCGAGCATGTTTTTTCCTTGTGATAATTTGAGCCTAATTTATGATTGATTCATTCTTTGTCAATCGATTTCATTTGTTATGTGATGTTCATCATTTGCATGTTGCTCTAGATCTTGTTTTAAACCATATTGCGGCAAGTGGAAAAGTTGAGGTTTCAAATCGTCAAATCAAAAGCTTCCTAGAGAATATGGTTGCCAAGTCTCGAAAGGATTGGTATTTGAAGCTAGATGATGCATTGTGTGTTTACAGGACAGCTTATAAGACCCCTATTGGTACTACTCCGTATCGACTTGTTTATGGCAAGGCATGCCATTTTTCAGTTGAGCTTGAACATCGTGCTTTTTGGGCTATCAAAGAGCTCAACATGGATTTGAAGGTTGCGAGAGAAGCAAGACTTCTTCAGATTAATGAGTTAGATGAGTTTCTTTTTTATGCTTATGACAATTCTCGGCTGTACAAGGAACGAACGAAAAAAATGAATGACAAGGTGATCCAGTGATGAGACTTTCAAGTTGGTGACAAAGTTCTGTTATTTAATTCGAGGCTTCGACTATTTCTTGAAAAACTCAAATCTAGATGGTTCGGGCCATTCACTGCTATTGGTGTTATTTTTTGTGGTGTTATTGAAATAATGCGATCTTATGGAGGAAAATTTAAGATAAGCAGTCAACGCTTGAAATTATTTGTGGATGGTGCATTTGGTGGACATTTGGAGACGGTTCGCCTCAAAAACCTCACTATTGAGCTTTAAATCGAGGTTAGAAGTCAAGCCAATGACTCTAAAAATGCGCTTCTTGGGAATCAACCAAATATGTTGGTAATGTAGTTTATTGTAGTATTCTTATTTTATTATTATTATTATTTTTATTATTATTATTATATATTATTTTTGTATATTTTTCGGATGATAGTATTTTTTATTACTCCCGTTAAGTGCCTTGATAAATATTGTGTGAAGTGTTTCAGGATTCAAAATAATTGCAGATGAGATTCTCTAAAAATACAACAATGGAACTTAATTTTGGTGCAGCAATTAATACCCACAGTGTACAAATCCTCTGTTTAGAAGTTTTTTTGTTTTGTTGGCTACCCCGCATGCACGTTTCTCTACCCATTGTAGACATTGCTTCTGTATTTTCTGAGAAGTTGGTCCATCTTTACGCGCCACGGTGCACATATTTCATCCCATGGTGGAAAAAGTCTCTGGAAATAATTTTTTATTTTCAACCCGCGGTGCGCTTTCCTCAACCTGTGGTGTATTTTGAATCTGTTTGTTACGTGAATAAAGATAATGCTCTGAACAAATCTGAACTCTCACGCCTCGGTGCACCGTCCCTTTCCACAGTGTGTTATTCTACTGTTACTTAATACCAACGCTTAATTACATGTTGTGGATGGGTTTTTACCTGGTTCACCACTTCTATAATCTGGTCCACCACTTCAGCAAGTCAAGTTTTCATTTAGCCCAAATTTCCCAAACCGGATTACTTAGATCCTTGTTGCCTGAACTTCAGCTCAATCTATATCAATCTGGTCAGCCTTATTGCCACATCATCATCCAGTTAGCTGCCAAGTCTCCACCTCATCTTTCCATGTCCGCGTACAGTCACCATCCACATCAGCAGTCAATACCACATCAAATCCTTGTCAGCACCACGTCAGATGATAGCTAGCTGTTGTAATAAAAATGTTAAAAAATGGTGAGAGGGGGGAATTGAACCCCTGACCTTGTGCTTGCAATGTTTTTACTTGCACATGCCAACCATCTTTGCTACATCACCTTCTGTGTTATTATGTGCACAAATATTTGTTATTAAATGAAGCTCAGCCCTGGAATTCAAACAAAGGAATCCACCTTTCTTAACTCTTTTTCAACTGGTACTTCGTGCGCAAGCACCAGAGGAGTATTTCTTACTTTCTTTGTATAATTTATTATTATTATTATTATTATTATTATTATTTTCTTTTTGTATTTTTTTTTGAATTTTGTTAGGTATTATTATAATATTGTACTATCATAAAGTTTTTTTTAGTATTTTTTTCTTTTCTTTTTCATATTTGTTAATTGAGGATAATGAACCACTTAAGTGTAGGGATGTATTCTAAATAATATTATTTTTTTAAAAATCCAAAAAAAAATTATATATTATAAAATCCAAAAAAAAAAAATTATATACAATTGTCTTGTCTCAATAGCATGTTAGCATGGATAAGTACTCATTGTGTAGATTAATTTTGCATGATTAATTCTAAGTGTCATATTTGTGAAAATTATTTGATGCTTAATAATTCCTTGTGGGTGCTTGCGAAAATTTGAAAACTTGAGATGTTTATTAGTTAATTTCAGTGAGTCGAGCATGCTTCTTCCTTGTGAGGATTTGAGCCTAATTTATGATTGATGCATTCTTTGTCAATCGATTTCATTTGTTATGTGATGTTCATCATTTGCATGTTGCTCTAGATCTTGTTTTAAACCGTATTGCGGCAAGTGGCAAAGTTGAGGTTTCAAAACGTCAAATCAAAAGCTTCCTAGAGAATGTGGTTGCCAAGTCTCGAAAGAATTGGTATTTGAAGTTAGATGATGCATTCTGGGTTTACAGGACAGCTTATAAGACCCCTATTGTACTACTCCGTAACGACTTGTTTATGGCAAGGCATGCCATTTTTCAGTTGAGCTTGAACATCGTGCTTTTTGGGCTATCAAAGAGCTCAACATGGATTTGAAGGTTGCGGGAGAAGCAAGACTTCTTCATATTAATGAGTTAGATGAGCTTATTTTTTATACTTATGACATTTCTCGGCTGTACAAGGAACGAACGAAAAAAATGCATGACAAGGTGATCCAACAATGAAACTTTCAAGTTGGTGACAAAGTTCTGTTATTTAATTTGAGTCTTCTACTATTTCCTGAAAAACTAAAATCTAGCGCTTAATTACATGCTGTAGATGGGTTTTTACCTGGTCCACCACTTCTACAATCTGGTCCACCACTTCAGCAAGTCAAGCTTCCATTTAGCCCAAATTTCTCAACCCCGATTACTTAGATCCTTATTGCCTGAACTTCAGCTCAATCCATATCAATCAGGTCAGCCCTTATTGCCACATCATCATCAAGTAAGCTGCCAGGTCTCCACCTCATCTTTTCATGTCCGCGTACAGTCACCATCCATATCAGCAGTCAGTACCACATCAAATCCTTGTCAGCGCCACGTCAGATGATAGCTAGTTGTTGTAATAAAAATGTTAAGAAATGGTGGGGGGGAATTGAACTCCTGACGTTGTGCTTGCAAGGTTTTTACTTGCACATGCCAACATATGTGCTACATCACCTTATGTGTTATTATGTGCACAAATATTCGTTATTAAATGAAGTTCATCCATGGAATTTAAACAAAGGAAGCCACATTTCTTAACTCTTTTTCAAGCTGTACTTCGTGCGCAAACACCAGGGAAGTATTTCTTACTTTGTTTATATAATTTTTTTTATTATTGTTTTCTTTTTGTATTTTTTTTAGAATTGTGTTAGTTATTATTATTATATTATACTATAATATAGTTTTTTAGTAGTATTTTTCTTTTCTTTTTCATATTTGTTCATTGAGGACAATGAACCACTTAAGTGTGGGGAGGTTTCTCAATAATCTTTTTTTTAAATCCAAAAAATATATATATTATAAAATCCAAAAAAACATTTGGTATATAATTTTCTTGTCTCAAAAGCCTGTTAGCATGGATAAGTACCCATTGTGTAGATTAATTTTGCATGAATAATTCTGAGTGTCATATCCGTGAAAATCATTTGATGATTGATAATTCCTTGTGTGTGCTTGAAAAATTTAAAAACTTGAGATGCTTATTATTTAATTTCACTGAGTCAAGCATGCATTTTCCTTGTGAGGATTTGAGCCTAATTTATGATATATGCATTCTTTGTGAATCAATTTTGTTTGTTATGTGATGTTCATCATTTGCATGTTGCTCTAGAACTTGTTTTAAACCGTTTTGAGACAGTGGCCAAGTTGAGGTTTCAAATCGTCAAATCAAAAGCATCCTAGAGAAGGTGGTTGCCAAGTCTCGAAAGGATTGTGTTGTGGATTAAAAACTAAGATATATAATTGCTGTATTTATTACTAAAGAACGTGAGCTTCGAGGCTCGATTTGACTGTTCTTGTGCCTCGTGACTCGATCTGCCTTAACAAGATGCCTACGTACCTTGTTGATTGCCAAGGATCAAGTCAAAAAACGTAGTTCTGATCTGTAGGGTGAGGCCCCTTATATAAATGTTGGGAGTCCTTGAATTGGACTTGGTATAGGAGACTTGGTGGTCAAGTTTCTGAATTAGAATGGACTTTGGAGTCTTAGGAAGTAGGAAGCTGATCCCTTATCCCATGAGGTTCCTTGGAGGCCAATCTACAAGGATTTATATTTCCATCAGGATTTATCTTAATAGCTGTTTTTCTCCCTTATTAATTAATTACGAAATTAATTAATATTCAGGGTTTTGGGCCTTCTTTGTCCCATCAGGCCTGACCTGGTCCATCAGGCCTGATTAATGTGTTGACCTTTTTGGTCTGAATGTCATACATCTTCTTATTGAGCATTGCAGCCCAAATTTTGTGTAATTAATGCAATATTAATTATGTAATCAGGATTTATTTATTCCCTATCATTTGCTCCCCAACTTTTGGGAAACAGTGACTACGTTTCGCAGAAGTTAAGTTCATTCGTTCCCTTACAGGGTATCGTTTTTGCACAAAGTGTGGAGCGACCTACACATTTACAATGATTTGCCTTTTATTCCAATTATTCAGGAATTATCTTAATTTCCAGGAATTTTTCCCTTAATTCTGGGGTTTTTCCTTAATTTTATGGGTTTATTCCGTATTTTCTGAAATATTATCATATTTCAGAAAATATTTTAAGGAATTTCCTTAATTTTCTGGATATATTCAGAATATAAAATTCTTTTTCAGAAAACACATTTTTTTCCTTCTTTTTTTCTCCCTCTTTTTTCTTTTCTTTTTTCTTCTTTTTTTTTATACCTGGTTCGACCAGGATCCTGGTCGAATTAGCCTCTACTGTGCCCTGGTCGACAGGATTTCGAGGAAGGTGCATTCAACCTCAATTCCTGGTCGAATTTTGGCCAAGATTTTTGCCTTGTATATATTTTTTTTTCGAGCAGGAGATTTTTGACTATGATTTTTCTTCCCTTTCGGTCAGGATTCCCTAATTTTGACCGAATTATCCTTCTTTTGGTTGCCCAGGTCGACAGGATTTCGACCTCAATAATTTTGATCAGGATTCCATCATAATTCCTGGTCGAATGGGTCTCAATTCTGGTCGAATTAAGCCTGTTTTTCAGCCCTAATCGACAGGATTTCGACCTCAGGTATTTCGATCAGGAATAAGATGTAGATTCTGGTCGAACTGGGTCAAGAGTATATTTCTTTTTGACACATATTTTTGTAATTTTCATATATTTGGACTTGGGCCATAAGTCTGGGCTGGAATCTTTTGGGCCAACCCCTTTCTTGGGCCTGTTTTCAGCAGCCCTCTTTTTTCAAAATTTTGGGCCCATTTTTCTAGGCTTATCTTTGTTTTGCACTTAACCCATTGGTTTAACTGGGCTTCTTTGGTCCATTTTGAATTGGGCCCCTTTTTTTTAGGCTTCATTATTCAAGGCCCATTTAAACTTGGGTTGGGCCTTAATTCTCAAGCCCAATTTCCAGAATATTCTGGAATTTCTAGACTATTCCAGATTTTGCCATAATTTTCCAAAAATTTTCTAAAATTTTCTGGAACATTCCAGATTCTTCCATTGTTGGTCCCAAATGGGCTTTTTTGAGGCCCAATTTGCCCTACCAAGGGCTATATAAGAGTGAGGTGTGGGGGTGTGATTTCACACTTCTCATTTTATTTCTTCCAACTCCCAAACACTCTCCTCTTCTTCCTTCTTCCTCATTTTAGCAAATTTTCGGCCAAGTTCCTTTCAAGGTTTTCAAGTCTTTCCAAGCTTTTCATTGATGGCTGACAAAAATTCCGAGAGAGCGGCCAAGATAGCCTCGACTTCAAAACGAGGTAAGGATATCAAGATCCGTTCTTCATACATGTCTTTGATCGATATGATTAACACTAGGGGGGATGAATATCCCTCCACTGCACATCTCGATTCTTTTAATCATTGTAACACTTGGCACAACATAGATTACGATAAATTAAATGCACATTATAATGTTCTTCCTCCTCTTAGATTAGTTCCAGTTTTTGGTGATGACCGTACTTGCCACTGGAAACCCGACACCCTTTTTATTTATACAGATGCCCTTGATACTGGGCTTAGGTTCCTTTTCATCCCTTCATTCCTCATCTTCTAGCTGATTTACAAATCAACCCATGCCAGCTTCCTCCAAATGCTTGGAGGAATATTTTATGTTTTATGGTTTGCTGCCTTAGGGAAGGTTTTCCCCTATCCGTAGCTGTTTTTAGGAAAGTTTTCCAATGTTACACCAGTTCTTCTGGTAATTGTGGTTGGGTTTACGTTAAGCAAAGGCTCAAATGTAAGCATATCTTTAATAGCGCCTCCATTCCCGATAACAACCGAAATTGAAGGAATAGTTTTGTCGGGTTACGTTGGGAGAATGGCGACTGGGGCACACTCTTCAAGTCTTCCTTCGGGAAGGTTAGTGATGGTAGCCTCAAATCCATTCACTTAACTCCCGAAGAAACTATTATTTATAACGAGCTTACTCAGGATGATGGCACTACTACCTGCTGGACTCTCTTAAAGAAGTTCTCCCTCATTCATGTGGGACTATCCTCTGTTTCTCAATAGGGTATTTTTCTTCCCTTCCCAATTTTATTTCATTTCATGCATTATTGATACCACTTATTTTGTTTTTTATCTTGTCTTGCAGCTGCCAAGGAGATCAACGAGGATAACGTGCCCCTCGTTGAGGAAACTGCTAGAATGAAGAAAGCTCGTCTTGCGGGCCTGGACACTCGAGGAAAGGCCACGGAGCCTATCTTCTTAAGAAAACACAAGGAGCCCATGGGGGAGGCTTCAGCTGAGGGAGCTGAGGGCCACAGTGCTCCTATTACTGTTGCTGCTGCTGCTATAGGCGCCTTCCAGCCTCTTTGGGGATTCCGCCGAGGGGATATCGTGGTTGGATCCACGAAGCATGCTTGGGATTGGTCCTACCATGGCATGAATAAAGATTTTACTGATGTGGTTGCCACCCCTGATCTTGAGAGGATAAAGCTCATGGGAGCTCAGTCTCTGGCTTCGGTATGACCTTTTCTTGAATTTTATCTTTCTTACTTGTAGCATTCACTTGCCTTACACTTTGTTTATTGTTTCATTTCAGTCTAACGCCTACTTTTAAGACGCTGTAAGGGAAGCCGAGTCATGGAAGAGGGCATCTGACAAGGCCTACAATGCCCTCAGGAGGCAGCAGAAGAAGTATGTTGCTCGAGAGAAGAAGTTCAAGCGTAAGGAGGAAGAACGCGGAGAATCTAACGCCGAGTTGGTGGTGCTTCGGGCTGAGAAGGATAAGGCTATAGATAATTATCTGAACTCGGAGGAGTTTGCCCAGTCCATGAGGATAAGGGATGACTCAGTCTTCCCCCGGTTTTTTAGGACTGGTTGGGACACGGCCCTTGGGACCGTGAATAAGGCTTGTCCTGATATTAACCCGGTGGACTATATCTGCCCTGATGACGAGGCTTTGCTGTAAAGGTTTCGCACTCGAGTAGTTATCTCGGATCACGTCCCTCATGACCCGCTTCTTCCTCCTCCCGAGTCTTCTTCCAGGCCTGCTGAGGATGACAGCTCTTCCTCCTCCTCCGAGACGACAGAGACTTCTAGCGAGAGCGGAGGGGATGACGATATGGATGTCGAGGGCACCTCAGCTCCTTAGAGCTTTTCCAGCCCTGCATGGCTTGTTTACTTCATCTTATTTTCAAGACTTTATTTATCAAACTCTTGTAATATTTATTTGATCAATTTTATTTATCGGATTTTATGCTTGCATTTCACGCATTTAGTTTACTTGATTTGCCATAGAGATTTCAGATATATTTCAAAAACTTTCTGAATTTCATAGGTCATTGGGATTCATCCCTTACACAAATCTTAATAAACTTCAAAATAAAGCTAAAACATGTAAATCCTAAGAAAGCAAAGCTTCAAGGTACTTTTTAACCTACTTGTCACCTTGACAAGTGAGAATCATGTTCAACTGCTTCACACATAATAAACCTTCAGGTTTTGTGCATGCCAAGTTCTCGGGACTTCAAAACCATCCATAGTTTCCAGCTTGTAGGTTCCTCTACCTTTTACACTCTTGATCTTGTATGGCCCTTCCCAATTTGGGGCAAGCTTCCCTTTCTGTCCTACACCAGAAGCTTCTACCTACCTTAAGACTAAGTCACCTTGTTTGAAAAACTTTTCTTTATCCCTTAGGTGGTTGTAAAATGAAGCATTTTTCTGATATTCCACTATCTTTGCATGTGCCTCATCTCGCACTTCATCAATTAAATCCAGGGCTAACCTTTTCCCTTCCTCATTTTCCTCAGCATTGAAAACTTGAATCCTGGGAGAGGAATGTGATATCTCAACGGGAACAACTGCTTCTGCCCCATATGCTAACATGAAGGGAGTTTCTCCAGTCGTGACTCTACAGGTAGTCCTATAGGCCCATAGTATTGGGAGTATCTCATCCACCCAATTATTCCTCGATTTTTCGATCCTCTTCTTTAGTCCATCCAGGATTATTTGATTCGCTACTTCTGCTTGCCCATTGTCTTGTGGGTGAGCCACAGAGGTGAACCGTAACTCAATTTCATTTTCTTCACAGTACTTCTTGAATTCCTCGTTGTTGAATTGTGTTCCATTGTCAGTGACTAGGATGCGGGGAATTCCATACCGGCACATAATATTTTCCCACAGGAATTGTGCAACCTTCTTAGTTGTGATTTTGGCCAAGGGTTTGGCTTCAATCCACATAGTGAAATAATCAATGGCTACAATCAGGAACTTCCTTTGTGCCGTGGCCATGGGAAAAGGCCCCCGAATATCCATTCCCCACATAGCAAAGGGGATGGGTGAGTTGATAGAGGTCAGCATCTCGGGGGGTTGTCTAATGACCGGTGCATTCTTCTGACAGCGGTCACACTTCTTCACATATTCTTTGGCATCAGCCATCATTTCTGGCCAATAGAAGCCTAACCAGGTTATCTTATGAGCTAAGACCCTGCCCCCCAAGTGTTGCCCATAAATACCTTCATGTACTTCTTCAAGAGCCAAGCGTGCCTCATCGGGCCTGAGACACCTTAAGTAAGGAACCACAAAAGATCTTTTATACAGAATCCCATCTATCAAAGAGTACCTTAGTGCTCGAACAGCTAACTTCCGTGCTTCAGTAGCATCATTTGGCAACCAACCGGTTTGAATGTGGGCTTTAATGGGATCTATCCATGACGTCCCCAGGCCTATAGGAGCTACAAGCTTAACATCGATGCTTCGTGTCTTCAAAATGCGGAAGTATACACTTTCTGAACTTTCTTCTATCTCAGATGAAGCAAACTTTGATAATGCATCTGCCTTAGCATTTTCCTCCCTTGAAATGTGCTAAACATGGCACTCATCAAATTGGGTCATTACAGCCCTTACTAGGCGGACATACTTAGTCATCGTATCTTCCCTTGCCTCAAACTCTCCCTTTACCTGGGATATAACCAGCTTCGAATCTCCACGGACTTTTAAGTTCCTGACTCTAAGTGTCCCTGCTAGGCCGAGGCCAGCTATCAGAGCTTCATATTCTGCCTCATTGTTCGTGGTCGGGAAGTCTAACTTCATGGCATACTCAATCAAGAACCCATCAAGGCTTTGTAAAACCAAACCTGCTCCACTTGAGTTTGTTTCTGATGCTCCATCAAAATAGAGAACCCGATATTCTTTCTCCTTATCATCTTTTTCTTTGTCCCCCTTATCAACTTCCTTGTCTTGAGGTATGGTATCTTCCTGCCCCCTGACTTCTTGGTTGGGTATGGTACATTCCACCACGAAGTCAGCTAATGCCTGGGCTTTTATTGTCGTTCGTGGCTTATAGTTGATGTCGAATTCTCTCAGCTCTATTGCCCACTTGATCCACCTCCCACTAGCCTTGGGACTAGGAATGATATTTCTCAGGGGATGACTTGTTAGCACCTCAATTTGATGAGCCTGAAAGTAAGGACGTAACTTTCTTGAACCTGTTACCAAGGCTAGAGCAAATTTCTCAATAGTTGAATAATTTAACTCAGCACCATGCAGAATTTTGCTGACATAGTATACGGGTTTCTGGATTTTCAGTTCCTCCATAACCAATACAGCGCTCAAGGCACTCTCTGAAACGGCTAAGTACAAGTATAAAACTTCATTCAAAGCTGGCTTGGCCAACAACGGAGCCTGGGCCATGTATTTCTTTAATTCCTCGAATGCCTTCTGGTTTTCCTCATTCCATACAAAGTCCTTAATGTTCTTTAATGACTTGAAGAACGACAAATACTTGTCTCCCGACTTGGAGATGAATCGTCCCAGCGCAGCAACCCTTCCTGTGAGCTTCTGAACATCCTTGATAGTTTTTGGTGGCTCCATGTCCAGGATTGCCTTTATTTTATCGGAATTTGGCCTCGATCCCTCTCTTGGAGACCATCAATCCCAAAAAATTTCCAGATCCTACTCCGAAAGCACACTTCGTAGGATTTAACATCATTTTGTGGTACCTCAGAACCTCAAAAGCTTCCCTCAAATGGGTTATATGATCAGTCTTTACTAGACTCTTGACTAACATGTCATCCACATAGACTTCCATAGTCTTGCCAATAAGATCCTTAAAAATTTTATTTACCAACCTTTGATAGGTGGCTCCTGCATTTGGTCTAACAAGATAACAATAAACACCAAAGTCAGTGATGAATGATACCTTTAGAATGTCATCCTTGTGCATCTTAATCTGATTGTATCCACTAAATCCATCCATGAAGCTCAGCATCTCATGCCCAGCAGTGGCATCTATCAAAGTATCAATCCTTGGCAACGGAAAACAGTCCTTAGGGCATGCATCATTCAGATCAGTGAAGTCTTTACACATCCTCCATTTTCCATTGGCCTTCTTCACCATTACAGGGTTTGCTAAGCATTCGGGAAACTGTATCTCCTCAATGAAACCAGCCTCTAAGAGCTTCTCAACCTCCTGTTTTATAGCTTCTTATCTTTCCGGGGCAAAGTTTCTTTTCTTTTGCTTCACCGTCTTCCGATTTGGGTCCACATTTAACTTGTGAGTAATCAGTTCTGGGTCTATGCCTGGAATATCAGCTGCTGACCATGCAAACACATCACTATTTTCTTGCAAAAATCTCACCAACTTCCCTCTAAGGGGCTCCTCGAGTGTGGCTCCAATGAAAGTCACCCTCTCAGGATTCTCGGGGGCTAAAGAAATCGAAACCAAGTCTTCTGCTGGCTTTCCTCTTTTCTCATCATTCTCTTGGATATCCATATCTTCAATAGGAAGAACCTGCCCTCCAACTCCATCTGCCCTCAAAGAGGCTACATAACAGCTTCTAGCCATTTTTTGATCTCCTCTCTCTTCTCCAATCCCATTCCGGGTGGGAAACTTCATAACTGAATGGTAGGAAGAAGGGACTTCCTTGAAGGCATGTATCCCTGTTCTCCCCATGATAGCATTATAAGTTGAACTAGCCTTTACCACCACAAAGTCCCACATCTGCGTTGCTTGCCTGGGTTCCTTACCTATGGTGGTTGGCAACTTGATTATCCCTTCCACGGGGCACTCTACTCCCGCAAATCCATATATCAGCATGTCGATTGGGGTCAATTGGGAGTCATTATATCCCATCCTTAGAAAGGCGTCATGGAGCAAGATATCCACTGAAGCACCATTATCCACAAGGACTCTCTTGACCGGGCTATTATCTATTATCGGTGTTATGACCAGCACGTCGTCATGAGGAAATTTCACACCCTCTAGGTCAGAATCATCAAAAGCCAATGTCACTTCTGTCCTAGCCCTCTTCGGGGCTTCTCCAACAATATGCATAACCTCCCTAGTATATGCTTTTCTGGAGTTCCTGGATAATCCAGCAGCAGTTGGTCCTCCAAAGATTGTGTTTAACACAGGCCCTCGAGGTCGCGGCCCTCCAAAAGTTGCGTTTATAACTGATCATCTTGGCTGGGGATTCCGCACCTGATCGTCTTGGTCCCTCCTACGATCTTCAAAGTTCTTTCTTCCATTGTTATTCCTATCCCCTCCTTCTCCAGTGTATTTATTCAATCTTCCTTTTCGAATGAGGAACTCAATTTCATCTTTCAGCTGTCCACACTCATCGGTGCCATGACCAACATCTCTGTGAAATCTGCAATACTTGCTCTTATCTAGCTTGGCAGGATCAGCCTTCAAGGGCTTAGGCCAACGAATATCTCATTCTTTCTCGATTTCCATCAAGATCTGGCTTCTAGGAGCGTTCAGCTTAGCGTATTCAGTGAACTTTTGCCCAGGTCCTCCCTTCTTGAGGGCTGAATCAGGGTTTTGCTCAGTTCTAGGATACTTGTCCTTAGCGATATAATTTAGGTCAGTTTTCTGCTTCTTGCCTCCAGTGGGCTCATTACTCACTACGGTCTTCCTCATGCTCTCTTCCACCTTTATGTACTTCCCTGCCCTATCCTGGAGCTGCAACATGCTTTCAGGGGGCGTTTGGCCAAGGACATCTTGAAAAACTCATCCCTAGTTCCTTGTTGTAGTGCTATCATTGCGACCTTGTCATCAAGGTCCGGGACTTTAAAGCTTCCTTCGTAAAACGATTCAAGTAGTCTCTTAAGGATTCCTTCGCTCCCTGCACAATGCTCATGAGGGATGCTGAACTCTTCTCATGCACTCTCCCACTGATGAACTATTTAATGAAATCCTGACTTAATTCTATGAATGACCCAATAGAGTTTGGGGGCAAACGACTATACCGCCTTTGAGCCATACCCGACAGGGTTTGAGGAAAGGCCCGACATTTAATAGCATCATTCACGGGCTGCAATAGCAGTGCATTAGAGAATGTCCTAACATGATTAGCGGGATCTCCTGTGCCATCATAAGCTTTGATAGTTGGCATCTTGAACTTTCTTGAGATATGGGCATTCATTATTTCTTCAGTGAAGGGCGGAGTAGGATCATCAAGATCTTCAAGGGGAAGAAGATTGCTTGGATCAGCCCTTGGGACAACAGCCCTTCTCTATACTGGACCATCCAGGTCTATGATAGAAGGAGGATTTCTCCCCCTAGGAGGTACTGGGGGTCTGGTGGTCTGGTGCGCCTCCAAGTCGTGCCTCATCCTTTGAATCTCAGCCTCGTGAGCCCTGATCCTTTCCTGCACTTCTTGGGGATTCGTCCCTTGGGTGCTTTGAGGACGTTAGCTACCATCAGCCATCGGCTCTTTGCCAGCACGTCTCCTTTTTGGGGCTACTTCATCATCCGAAGATTCGGAGTCTCTCTCAGTGTAAGGACCAAAAAATTCCTGATCCTCAGGGATAAGAGCCAAACCTCGTATGTATGGGGGTGATCGCCCTCGTGCTTCACTTCGTCCAGCATGTCCACTTCCTCCAACCTCGGGGTAAAGGGGCATCCCATAAGGGGGGTTAGTAGTCATAACAGTTGAATATTCGTACCCGATAGGTTGAGAATTTAAAAGTGCGTGTAGTTGTGATTTCCCACAGACGGCGCCAAATGTTATGGATTAAAAACTAAGATATATAATTGTTGTATTTATTATTAAAGAATGTGAGCTTCGAGGCTCGATTTGACTGCTCTTGTATCTCGTGACTCGATCTGCCTTAACAAGATGCCTACATACCTTGCTGATTGCTAAGGATCAAGTCAAAAAATGTAGTTCTGATCTGTGGGGTGAGGCCCCTTATATAGATGTTGGGAGTCCTTGAATTGGACTTGGAATAGGAGACTTGGTGGTCAAGTCTCTGAATTATAATGGACTTTGGAGTCCTGGGAAGTAGGAAGCTGATCCCTTATCCCATGAGGTTCCTTGGAGGCCAATCTACAAGGATTTATATTTCCATCAGGACTTATCTTAATAGCTATTTTTCTCCCTTATTAATTAATTATGAAATTAATTAATATTCAGGGTTTTGGGCATTCTTTGTCTCATCAGGCCTGATCTGGTCCATCAGGCCTGATCAATGTGTTGACCTTTTTTGTTTGAATGTCATACATATTCTTATTGGGCCTTGCAGCCCAAATCATGTGTAATTAATGCAATATTAATTATGTAATCAGGATTTATGTATTCCCTATCAGATTGGTATTTGAATTTAGATGATGCATTGTGGGCTTACAGGATAGCTTATAAGACCCCTATTGGTACTACTCTGTATCGACTTGTTTATGGCAAGGCATGCCATTTGCCATTTGAGCTTAAACATCGTGCTTTTTGGGCTATCAAAGAGCTCAACATGGATTTGAAGGTTGCGGGAGAAGTAAGACTTCTTCAGATTAATAAGTTAGATGAGCTTCTTTTTTATGCTTATGACAATTCTCGGTTGTACACGGAACGAACGAAAAAATGCATGATAAGGTGATCCCGCGATGAGACTTTCAAGTTGGTGACAAAGTTCTGTCATTTAATTCAAGGCTTCGACTATTTCCTGAAAAGCTCAAATCTAGATGGTCCGGGCATTCACGGTTATTGGTGTTAAATTTTATGGTACTATTGAAATAATGCGATCTGATGGAGGAAAATTTATGGTAAACGGTCAACGCTTAATTTTATATGTGGATGGTGCATTTGTTGGAAAGTTGGAGACGGTTCGCCTCAACAACCTCGCTACTGAGCTTTAAATCAAAGTTAGAAGTCAAGCTAATGACTCTAAAAAAGCGCTTCTTGGGAGGCAATCCAATGTGTTGGTAATGTAATTTATTGTATTTTTTATTTTTTTATTATTATATAATATTTTTGTATACTTTTCAAATGTTAGTATTTTTTTTATTACTTCCGTTAGGTGCCTTGATGAATTTTATGTTTCAGGATTTAAAATAATTGCAGGCGAGATTCTCTGAAAATGTAACAACAGAACTTAATTTTGGTGCAGCAATTAATACCCACGGTGCGCAAATCCTCTGTTTACAAGTTTTTTTTGTTCCGTTGGCTACCCCGCATGCACATTTCTCTACCCGCAGTATATATTGCTTCTGTATTTTTTGAGAAGTTGGTCCATATTCACGCGCCACGGTGCGCATATTTCATCCCATGGTGCAAAAAGTCTCTGGAAATAATTTTTTTTTTCAACCCGCGGTGCGCTTTCCTCAACATGTGGTGTGTTTTGCTTCTGTTTGTTATGTGAATAATGCTCTGAACAAATCTGATCTCTCGCGCCTCGATGCACCGTCCCTTTCCATATTGTGTTATTTTACTGTTACTTATAACCAGCGCTGTAATCATTACATAATATGGATAGGTTTCTACCTCATCCATGTTCAACACATATATCAGACCCAGTTCAGTTAGCAATTCTACTAGCCCATCTACAATTTGGTCCACCACTTCCGGTCGACCACTTTAGCAAGCCAAGCTTCCATTTAGCCCAAATTTCCCAACTCGGATTACTTAGATCCTTGTTGCCTGAACTTCATCTCAATCCATATCAATCTGGTCAGCCCTCTTTCCTTGTCCGTGTATAGTCACCATCCACGTCAACAGTCAGTACCACATCAGATCCTTATCAGCGCCACGTCAGATTAATGTTACCATCCACGTTAGCAGTCAATACCACATCAAATCCTTATCAACGTCATGTCAGATGATAGCTAGCCGTTGTAACAAAAATGTTAAGAAATGGTGGGAAGGGGAATTGAACCCTGACCTTGTGCTTGCAAGGTTTCTACTTGCACATGCCAACCATCTGTGCTACATCACCTTCTGTGTTATTATGTGCACAAATATTTGTTATTAAATAAAGCTCAGCCCTGGAATTTAAACAAGGAATCCACATTTCTTAACTCTTTTTCAAGAGGTACTTCGTACGCAAGCACCATAGGAGTATTTCTTACTTTCTTTGTATAATTTATTATTATTATTATTTTCTTTTTATATTTTTTTTAGAATTGTGTTAGTTATTATTATAATATTATACTATAATATAGCTTTTTTTAGTAGTTTTTTTTCTTTTCTTTTTCATATTTGTTCATTGAGGACAATGAACCACTTAAGTGGGGGGATGTATTCTAAATAATATTATTTTTTTTAAATCCAAAAAAAATTATATATTATAAAATCCAAAAAAATATAAAAAAAAACATTTTGTATATAATTTTCCTGTCTCAAGAGCATGTTAGCTTGGATAAGTACCCGTTGTGTAGATTAATTTTGCATGATTAATTCTGAGTGTTATATCTGTAAAAATCATTTGTTGTTTGATAATTTCTTGTATGTGCTTGCGAAAATTTGAAAACTTGAGATGCTTATTAGTTAATTTTAGTGAGTCGAGCATGCTTTTTAATGGTGATGATTTGAGCCTAATTTATGATTGATACATTCTTTGTCAATCGATTTCTCCTGTTGTGTGATGTTCATCATTTGCATGTTGCTCTAGAACTTGTTTTAAACCATTTTGAGACTACGTGATATGTGTGTGCATGAATATGATAAAGGCACTAGGGTTAACTTCATTTACCTAAACAGTAACCATGAGAAATATATCCTTAGTGAACCACTTGAGCTTATATCATGTTTCTTTCGTATATCACCAATCCAAAATTCTTGAGCCTACTTATTTATTCTTATCTTGATTTACTGGTAGAGCATATTGATTCAACTTCAGGGTTGGTGAATCTTAAGTGTGGGGATTTCTTTTGTTAAGGTGATACATTACAGTGGTATTAAACATAAAATAGCTACTTGATCTTGAAAAAATTAAGAAAAAAGAAAAGAAAGATCAAGTACTCCTTTGAGATCATTGGGTGGCAATTGCAATGTCATTTAAAAGGAACAATCCATGGATGTGTCGGTATTAAGTTCATTCTTGGTGACTTTTCATTGCCCTTGATTACTGGAGAATTACTTGAATTTGAGAAAAAAAATTAAAAAAAAAAAAGAACAACAAGTTTAATTTTGTGTTCATTGCTTGTTACAATTTGAAAGTGGGGAAAGTACATGGGTTATATGTGCTTTGAAATTTAATGTTTTTGAGAGACTTGTCATCTTTTACATGATCTAATTTTCATGTTAGGTGCTTTAATTAAGAGTGAACAGTATGCTCTATTAGTTTATCAAGTTAGCCATTTGTTAGCCATTTTATTGATATCCTACCCGTACCTAAGCCTCGTTACAACCTTTACAAAGACCTTTTGATTCATGTATGCATGTATACGAAGTAGTGGAGATTTGGTGGACAACCAGGCATATGGTCGCACATGTACATTGATTGAATGAGTGAAACACTTATACCTATACACTTGTGTGAGTTGAGAGTCATGTGAAATTTTAATCCATAGCGTGCTCACTTACTGATTACGACTTTGATGTATATTTCATGATATTTTTGTCTATCAAGACATTGTGTGCATACTTTGATTATTTTGTGTCAATTGATGCTTAAGTGAGAGTACTTGTATTTTTCAGACACTTTTAAGTTGTTATGTGATTGAGGTTTACAATGTGTGGAGTACTATGATATGTTGCATATTTCAGAGGCTTGGTGATTGAAAATATTTGATTTTGTGGGTACATCTTCTACAGGCCCTCACGAGACAACACTCTTCCTATAGGGCTCCCTAGGGGTTTAACAGCTTGTTGCATATGCTCAATGCAATCGTGTCATCGACGAAAGTGATGTTAGTTAGTTAGGACTTAGTTTTTATTTCACTTATTTTTCCGAGGACGTGCAAATGCTTAGTGTGGGGATGTTTGATAGAATATGTTTTTATATATATATTTTATATAATTTTATTCTTATATTTATTATGTCTTGTACTGATTTGGATATTTATTTACTAGGTTTTGATATTTTATTGTAGATTACAAGGAAATTCTAGACTTCTAAGAATTTGGAGCAAAAAGTCCTATTTTGGAGTGAAAATAAAAGAAAATTTGTAATATTGGACTACATGGGCTGCAAATATTATTTGGGTCGTATCTTGAGTTCTAGAAGTCTGTTTTTGACGATCTTAGAGTCCACGCGAAGCCCACAAAATTTTCTTTAATTAAGAGGTGGTCCATTAAGGAGAATCCAGATGGATCAGCCCAGAAATAGCAGAGAACAGAAAGCTACAAATTTTTATTATACAATCCTACTCGGTCTAGAATTCTCACTTGTAATTTGATTAAAATAAGAAAATACTTTTATTATTAGACTAGACATCAGATTTTATTATTAACATGGGAGAGAGATACATACGTTCATATATACATAGAGAACTAGGGTTTTTCTTCATCTCTTTTAATCGATACACTTGTTTTAGCTTGGATTCATTATTCTCCATTAGTATAAAGTTCAAGGTATTCTTTATTCTCTTGTTTTCATTAGTATATGTTTTACATGGCGTTCATCATTGTTTTATTTCTTTTACATCTAACATGAGTAAGTAGTTTAATTCTATGGCGCAAAATGGAAGCCATGTTTGCACCGTAAATATGCTTTAATTTGATTAGTAGTTTAATGGGTAAAAAGTAATTCTAGTCGATATGTTTTAATACTTAATTTGTGTAATTGGCCAATATCATATATTATATGTATGCAATAGGGGTAATTGATCGGGAGATTTTACTCATTAGAGGCACACATACGATAGCAGAATTGAAAGTGAGAGCGGGAGCATCACTGAATTTCTGAAGATGTTAATATTTGGGAAAGATTAATTGTTACTTTAATTACTTGACCCACTCAATTGCTATACTTTTATGATCAGTTTGGTGTAAACATGGTTAACATGCATCGCCCTAGACCTTTAGTTAATTGATTTAAAAACATATTTAATTTGCATTAGTAAGTTAGTTAAAAACCTTCAATATTCGTTCTTCTCTCGGAAATAATTCATTACAGTTAAATCGAAATTCTTAGAACTTAGTCTCCTTGTGGATACGACCTGCACTTGCCACTTTGTGCTAGAAATAGACACCGTGCGCTTGCAGTTAGATATAATTTTACACATCAGTAACCCTGACGATCGGGAAAAATGTTTTAGCCCACACTATGTTATGCATGGAAAATTTAGTTTCCAGGTCGATATTGTGATAATACGTACCAAATGAGTGTATGTAAAAGCCGTTAGTTTTTGAAGAAAACAAACTTTATAAAATGACCTTATCTTACCAACCATCAAGGAATACGAGAATCACGTTACAATCACGAATCTAGGATTCTACAAATTAAAACCTAAGTACAAGATTTCAAAGCATAAAGGACTTATAAGAAAAGGATTTACCCTGCGAGTCGCTTACGAAGATTTATCACGAAAATGAATAAGCGACCAATCAAATACGTAAGCGAATAAATAAACGTATCAAGCCCATGCAACTTCCCATGCAAGCCATGCAAACTAATTAGTAAGATTGCTACCAAGAATTAAAATCAAATAGTGATCATCCAAGGAGAATAGTAACCTAGTAGGATGAATAGTAAGCAAGCTGGTAGTTATAGTACTTCGATAGTATTTTAGGGTTTGAAGAAGATATGCATATATAGATTATGTACATCAAATAATCCAACACTTATTTAAGAAGCAACCAAGCAAGCAAGCAAAAACTTCTCTCTTCTCCCTCACCAAGCTCCACTCGGTTTTTTCTATAAAAAACAAAAGAAACCAAAATCAAATCATCAACTTGTAGCCATGGATAAATGCTACAATTAATTCCTAAGCTTCCTCATCATTAAAATAAGGTAAGATAAATCTTTCATAGCATTCCTTAAGGTCTTGATGGTCAAATAAAATGATGAAAGTGATTATGAATAGTGTCAAATAGTAATTTTTCTTGATTTCTTGATTTTCATGGAAACATCTAGGATTCTTAAGCACACCCAAACCTCACTAAGAATCATTCATCAAGAGGAGAACCTCCCAAGTTACCAATAAAGGTATAAACATTCATCCAAACTTTGTTTATGTTTTAAGTTTCAAGAAAAGTATGGATCTTGGATGTAAACCTAGTTTTGATGGTTGTTTTGTGATTTCTTGATGATTAGTTAGTTAGATGCTAATATTGATGTTGTGGCATCAAGAACTTGATGTTCTTGGGATGATTAAGTAGTTAAATATTGGTATGATGATTTTTGGTTAGTGATTAGTTTAGAGCGAAAACGAAACTCGAATCGTTAGCGTAACGTCGATAAAATCAACGAATCGTAACATTATGTTTTTTGCAGAAATACAGAATTCTTGAAAAGTAAGACTTTAAAATGATATAGCTTGTTGTAAGGATCATTTAGGCGCTTGAATCGCCTGATTTTGATTTATGGTTCAAAAGTTAGGTATGTTTTAGTGAAAACAATTTACGCGATAAAAATTGCTACGAATTACGAATTTTGGAAGTATAAATGATCGACTGTAAATTATTCAAAAATCATGAAAATTTTACAGAGTGTAATAAATGGAGTATACTAACTTTCATAAAAATTTATGTGAAAATATGGATGTTTCAATTTTATAAAAATGTCGGAGCCGAGATCGCGCGAGTAGAAATCCTTAAGAATCGCGAGTGGAGCCGAGTGGCAAAAGTAAAAGAGATTAATGGACATAAAGGATCGTGAAAAGAAAATGAAGTCAACAAGTACTCGTACTTTATTAAAATGATGAGAGTAAAGCGAGTCATGTAAATTGATTATAAATATTGCGTATTTACCAAATGACGATAAATACGATTAGAATCTAGCGAAACGATAATGTTCTTGATTTTAGATTTTCGGACAAACTCTAGAGCGCCCTCCACCTCGAAACACCCAGGCAAGTTTACAAACTCGACTTCATATATTGTTGCATTGTGAGGATTGTTTTACTATCTTTTGTAGAAATGTCATATTTTTCATGATAGTAAAATATGTATCGATAATAATTGAGATTACGATAAATGTATCGTAGATTATATTACTGCTATTGAATAAGCGTGATGTATAAGTTATAAGACCGAGAGTCGGTCAGTTTTTATAAATTATAAACCCGGGAATCATCTCCGAAATATTTTGGACGATTAAAATTCCGTAGCTAATTTATTCCAAGGGACTCGATGTCCTTTTGTGAAATATTAATTACCTCAAATTTATTTAAAACTATTTCCAAAGATCGTATTCTCTCAACTATATTTAAATACTCGATCAATGAATATTATTTCGGATATTCATTTAAATAGGAGAAGTATTCTCCAGTGATTATTTTATTTTAAATTTAATTATTTAATATTATTATAAATCAATTTAAATTCTTAAACATAAATTAGTTGAGAAATATTATTTCAAATAATATTTTAGAAATAGAATTATTCGAGGTTTAATTATTTATAAAGTATAAACCCGGAAATCATCCCGAAGATGTTTTGGACGATTAAAAGTCCTTAGTTATTTTATTCCAAGGGACTTGATGTCCTTTAGTGAAATATTAATTACCTCGAATTTATTTAAAATGATTTTCAAAGATCGTATTCTCTCAACTATATTTAAATACTCGATCAATTAATATTATTCCGGATATTCATTTAAATAGGAGAAGTATTCTCCAATGATTATTTTATTTTAAATTCAATTATTTAATATTATTATAAATCAATTTAAATTCTTAAACATAAATTAGTTGAGAAATAATATTTTAAATAATCTTTTAAAAATAGAATTATTCGAGGTTTAATTATTTATAAAGTATAAACCCGGGAATCATCCCGGAGATATTTTGGACGATTAAAAGTCCGTAGCTATTTTATTCCAAGAGATTCGATATCCTCTTGCGAAATATTAATTACCTCGAATTTATTTAAAATGATTTCCAAATATCATATTCTCTCAACTATATTTAAATACTCGATCAATGAATATAATTTCGGATATTCATTTAAATAGGAGAAGTATTCTCCAATAATTATTTTATTTTAAATTTAATTATTTAATATTATTATAAATCCATTTAAATTCTTAAACATAAATTAGTTGAGGAATATTATTTCAAATAATCTTTTTAAAATAGAATTATTTGAGGTTTAATTATTTAATTATTAAATATTTATTTAATGATTTAATAAGATTTAAAAATCATAAAACCTGTTTTAAAATATCTGAGTTTCAGAAAATCATTTGAATCTTTTCGGATCATCGAAAATATTAATCTGGACCTATTTTTTATATTTTGACTATAGTGTCAAAAGAAACTCTCCCTTAATTATTTATTTGTTAACAACGGTCAACTCACATTATCATAATACTTTCTCCGAAAATTCTTGGATGTATGTATATATATATCGGTGTGTACTTATCATCAAGGAATATGTTTGGGGGACAATATAAGGTCCAGATATATGATAGGATTCGTAAAAGAATAAGGAGGGGTAGACTCCAGTACTTTGTGGACTGGGGAGACTACTACTTTACTATCGCATGAGAAGGTAGCATCTATACCGATGAACCTATGGAGTATTGCGTACCTGGAAAGGATAGATGCAAAATCGTGTCTTGAGAGGGATAGACACGAAGTGTGTACCTGAGAGGGATGGACACAGAAAAGGCCCGAATGCGGCCAGGGTAATAACCGATAATAAAGGGAATCGTCATTCTACATGTAGAGAACAATAATAATATTTTGCTATACGACTGATCATCGTATAGTAGGGGCTCCGGTGAATTTTCTATTCTTCTACTTGGAATTGAGATGCGATGTTGTAACCCAAGCCTAGGTGCTAGGTTTACCATTAAGGTATTTGTAGACTAATAAGTCAATCAAGAATTATTTTGAAAAGAGGTGTAAATCACCAGGAAAATTTACTTTAAACAAACATATATCCATATACAGGAATCAGATATGAATTTCTTATACAGTCTTTTCATATTGTAAATTACTATGATGGGCATTATAGCTCACACTTGTTTTCTTAAAATGACACAATACAAAAGTGAATCAAGATGTCGGTTAGAAAGCTCATAGCCCGGAAGCGAGTAGGAAATGGCCAACTTTTCCGTAAATTGTTTGGTACAGTGCCACAAGTAGACCGTATGAGCTGGATTGGTTTTCAGTTATTTTTAGTCCGGCTTATATATAAGTATGATCTATGTAAGGTAGTAATGAAGAAACCGATATTTTGCTGCCGGTCTAACCTTAAATAAAGGTTACACCCGTGGTAAGACTTAATTACTTTTGGTCTTTAATAATTATCACTTTGCGTATTTAATAACTCTAGTAATGTGTTGTTTGTTTCCAAGACAATAACATGTAAGTGTGTATGTGTGTGTGTGTGTGTTGATAAGTGTGGGGTTGTAGATGTGTGAGTATATATAATAATTGTGCAAAGATAAGTGTTTAAACAGGATTCAAGATGGTGTGGTCTCTTAAATCGCCGACCCCGGATTTGTGGCGTCACAATAATTGTCTAGTCTATACGTCTATCCTTATCGTCTATCTACCCGATAATAACAGATAAGGATCACATTTAATCATATAAAGTTTAAAGACACGTGGACTCAGAACTTACATAACACGTAAACACATAAGTCATGTATCACATAATTCATGTAACATATGATTCAGTTCGTCAAAAAATTTGACCCGGTATGTTTAGAATTGAAATCAAGTCGAAAACTAGGTTGAGAAGATTAAAACCGGGTCGGGGTTAGAACAAAACGGAACTGAGGAACAGCTGCCGGGTCGGGTTGAAGGCGACCGTTCAACCCGACCCGAAACTAGGTTGAACCCAGAATTTGGTGTCTTTTTCCGGACTCCGGTGAGCCAAAAACGGCTCGATTGTTTCGTTTTTTTCTAGTTCTACATACTCAAAACAGCTCTCCCCGTTCAGCACAAGCAACAAAAACATTCACCTCCTCCCCGTTCATCTTCTCTGATCAAAACCGATCACTATCCTCGATTTTCCGGCCAAACGCCGATTTCTCCCATTCCTTAACCAAAATCGATGATTTATATGGCAAAATAAAGCTCAGGTTATATACAATCTAGTACTATTATCACAATCATTAAACAATTAACATACAACACAGAAAATCGAAAATCAAAATCAATAAAATTCAAAAACTCGACTTATACTTTCCGGTAATCGTTTGATACATTAAAATATACGAATCAATTGAAAATCACCTCAGGAAGTCTAATCAAGCATCAAAATCAATCAATAACCCTAGAATCAAAAAGTCTCAATTCAAACCATAAACCCTAAAATTTGAAATTAAAATTTACTAACCTGATATACGATTTGATGGCATAATCTGATAGAGCTTTTCAAGAGTTTCAGATTGACTACAAACATGACATGATTTTCTTTCCAGATCATTTCGAAATCATGATTTGGTTCCAAGAACAGTTCTTGAAAGCCTAACCCTTATTTTAGAGAATTTTCTGAATCTTTATATATTTTTCTGATTTTGTATAATTAAATAATAAATAAATTCTATTTATAATTATAAAAATAATACCCCCAAATTTATTTAGGGCCTAATTATATCATTTATTAAAATAAATAGCCCAAAATTAATAATTAACGGGAAATAATTTTTAATCATATAAATACAAAAATTATGTCAAAATTTCCCAAAAATCACGAATAATCCAAAAATGCAAAAAAAATAATATTGGATATTTGAGTCCCACAATTTTATAAAAATAAAAATATGATTTTTGTGGGTTTTTACGTCCCAATAGGGGCCCGATAAAATCATTTTTCACGAAACAATACATTTTCTAAATCAACTAGATGTTCCGAAAATCAATATAGTAATTACCATTTTACGCGAAATAAGGCCAAACGCCCTACACGCAATAACGGTGATAACATAGTACTCAATACAAACACATTTAACACGTAATAAAATAGCCCAAAAATATCCCGAAACACAATACATATATACTCAGCACATAATAGATAACATCTTATGATCAATCATAATTTATAATATCATGAATCACATAATACTCATTTAATATAACACAAAACAGCAGTAATTTTCGGGTTGTTACGATTTGTGCAAAAGATATATTGGGAAATTTAGGGATCTGATGGTGGCAGTGTTAACTGTTATGTGATGGCGGCGAACATATCTCAGTTACGAATTCAGTAGTGGCTCAAGGTACTGATGTAACTGGAGAATACTTGTATCAGAGTATGCCTGCCTCAACAGAATGTGGCCTGTTGACAGAGGACTAGCACTCCACATCTGATCAAATGGGGTTATAAACCGTAATATTATTTTGATTTTTTAATCAACAGATCCAACTAAGTTAACAAAATTAAAATTAAAATAAAATGGGCTTATGTAAGACTCCAGAATCAGTTCATCCTGTCAAATTTCGTTATCACTTGTGGAAACAAGAATTGTGCTCTGTTTGTGTATCATAGATTAATAGACATTTATGTAAAGTCGGCACAGAACATGTACAGATTACAAAAAGGCAGCAAATGATATAAATGTCTCAATCATGCATAATGTATGAAGTTACGTTTGCTACAAAGCTCAAGTATAACAGAAATCCGAAAATATAGTTACTGCAACATCAACATATCGAATTTACAATGGTTTGTCTACCATTATTACATATGCTATTATGTTGGATCTAATAAATATGTCTAATATCAATGAAGATGGTTGCAGCTTAATTCATCTGGTTATAAGTTGTTGCAATTCTGCAGGTGGATGTCTGTAAATAGAAGCAACAGCAATCTGCACATAGATATGAACGCCAGAAATACAAAAAAAATCTTAGTAAATTTCTCCTAAGCATTAATACTCTTCACAGCCATAAATGGTTTTGTAAGCTAAGATACATATGCATCAGTATTAGTTTGAGTATCTGGGGCTGTGTAAGTCTACTCTTAATGAGTATATGTTTCAGAATATTGTCTGCATATTAAAGTTTAAAGTAAATTTAAAGTTTGTTGTATGAAAGCAGCAATGCACCCTGTATGTCTAGATATGGTAAAAGAATATATTGACAGTTTAATTTCAGTAACATTATCTTGTTACTTTCAAAAGTATGCAATTGCTTGAGAACTACCAAGATGTCTTGTTTACATAAACCAAGTGATCAGGAAAAAGAAACTGCATTTAATCATGGGCATGAAAAAAGGAAGATGATTCTAATTTCCCTTGTCAAATTAGATCATTAAACACATTTCAGTATAATAATGCCACTGTACAGTCATGAATATTGTTATCAGTTACTATAATTGTTTTAGACAAATTTCTATGATAATCATATACTGGGAGCAAGCTGCAATATATAGACATTATAGAGAAAGTAACTGCATGTTGAATGAATGATTTGTCCTTGCTAATTGACTGTTTTAATCTTAAATAGGTGTCAATTGAATTTTGAATATAACAAACAGAAACTTGCCAAAAATACACCATTTCATAAAAAATGCAGATTTTATCTGCAAGATTTTCAAGAGGACTTACCTAGTAACTACTAGTTGGCTGGCTGGCTGCATACTCTCTGTCCACAACATCAATCAGCTTGTTTGCTATTGCACTTGCATACACTGAAGAACCTTCATAAATCTGGAAAAACAATTGGAATTAGTATCTTTGAAAAAGAAATTTAACCATCCAACCAGATTTATGTTAATTATACAAAGCATTGAACATTTTCATGAATGACAGAATAAAGAATATTTGCTTAGCATTTAAAAGTCTTTTACCTTTGTATTAAACAGAAAGCTGTAGAAATCACCAACAAGTCCTCCGGAAACATGTTGAAGATCCAACTGCAGCTCATCAAGAACTTTAGACACAAACAACAAACTATTGATCCTCTTCTGTTGAACTAGTTTGATGGTTACTTCATCGTCGATGATTCGAACATCAACCTCGGTGTTCTTGGACTTCCTCTGGAGCCATGAGCTTCTTAGTGCATTCCCATTATAGACCTGGTCTGAATCACCATGAGGCTTCACCATGTTTTTGCTCTCAACCTCTAACACAGATTCATCCTCAGTCTTGTGCCTTCTTAGCCTTTCTCTGCTATACCTTTTTTTCTCCACCAAAATCTGAAGCTCATTCACCGTTCTCTGGAGTTCTTTTATGTAGTCAATTGCATCCCCCACAACTGAAGCTCTATCAGGCTATAAAATTCACTCAGACTACAACAAATTAACATTTATATCACTCATGAAAAAAGCAAAAAACTGAATATCTATGCTTGTAGTAATGCAAATCCAATTAAAAAAAATCAAATAGAGATGCATTATTTATTTTACACTACACATGTATAATGTATTTAGGGAAGGGAAAGAGCATAATGTAAATACCTTGGTGGATATACAAAATTTATTCGATTAAAGCTCTGTAATTGTCATTCAAATGCAGAACAACAAGGTATATGAATGTTTATCAGACATAAAAAATGCACACAATCCAATAGTATATGCAACATTAGTAGTCATCATGTTCCTCGATAATTTTTAAAAAATAATAAGCACAATACACAATAAAAAATGTACAAAAAGAGGCCAGGGAGTAAGATTTGTTATGCATACCTTAGTTGAGATTGGCACTAATTCCTTTAAAACAGTGTACTTTCCATTCAAGTGAACTCTCCTTTGCTTCTCTGTAGCAAAGTGTTTGATATCTTTACCTCCCTTCCCTTTAGCCATACAATTCAAGTCTCTACTGAACTCCAAAACCCCAGCATCAAATTCACCATTCCCTTCCGTATCCTCCATTCCATCGAACAACACTCCATTTCTTGTGCCAGAAAAATTATACCCATGTGGAAAATTAGACTGAAACAAGTCCCTAAATATAGGAGGGGGTGGAGGAAGGTTCAAATGGAACATTGGGTCATAAAGAACAGAACCTGAACCCACCGCGGTGTCTTGAGTGTTTGGTAAATCACCAAAAAAGCCCGACTTGTGAGTCGGGTTGGTGAGTGAGATTGATGGATTTGGGAGCACAGAAGATGAACAATTAGGCAAGTGAAAAAGATTTAAGAGGTCAGGTGTTTGAGGGTACTGAGAAGCAGTGTTTTCTAATGAACAATTATTGTTATTATTATGTTGCATTTCTTGAATTTGGTGGTAATGATTGTAGTTCAAAACTTGATGAGGTTCCCAACCAGGCTGATGATGTTGGTCTTGCAACAAATGAGACTCACCATTATTGTTTGGATTGTAACAGTTTTCGAGGTCTAACCCAATTTGCTGGTTGATTTCAAGCTCCATGTTGGCTGCAGCAGCCGCAGCAGCTGCAGCAGCAGCATCTTGCTGAGGATAAGAGAGTAGCTGTTGCTGATCATCCATCGAAAAATTAGCCGAGTTGCAATTTTGAACCATGGTTTGTGAGTAACCATTTTCCTCAAGTGCTTGATATTGCATGTTTGATGGATCAATACATGCACTGTCCTCTTCATAAAGTTCTTGATTCACAATCATGTTTCTTTTCTTTGTTTCTGCAATGTAAAGATGAACACAAAATCAAGAAAATGGAGGAAATTAAAAAAAAAAAACAGGTAAAGAGAGAAACATCAAAGGCCTTACCTTGTGAAAGAAATATTTGAGGCAACTGCCTTGTGAATATTTTCTTGCACCTACCTTGTGAATATTTTCTTGAAAAGAAGCACAGTTTTTCAAGAACTCCTCAAGCGTAGGGTACAGAAGATTAAAAAATGTAGGATTATGGGAATGGATATATAGGCAGGTTGAGGTTGGGGTTGGTTTGGCTCAACTGAAACCTGTAAATACTTTATATTTGTATTTATTTACTGATTTGATTTTACAAAAATAGATCCCCTGAAATTTGGTTTTTTTTGCATTCATTTTTCCTACAGCATTCAAGTTTGTTACTGAAATTTTGTTTAGTGGGCCCCACAAAAGTCTTGAATATCAGCATCATCTTGGTTTTCTGATACAAGTACTTGACTGTAACTCTGATTCCCCTTGTCCCATCATTTTTTGTTTTATATAAACTCATTCTTTTTTGTTCTCATAAAAATCTCACTTCCTGAATGGTACATGTATTGTATGGCCAAAAAACAGCTTCTTGACAGTGTAGTGTAATTGCATGACTAACTGATATCTAAATAATTTTTAAAATTTATATAAAAAAAACAAATGCATTAATCTAATTTCCATTTACAAGTTGTTATCATGAAAACTCCGGCTTCAGAGTAACTACTATTTTAAAAATCGTGGAAGATTATATATGTTTTTCAGAATTGAAGTATAAAAATATCAAACACTTTGAATCATCTGCAAAGGACTGAGTGATAAAAAAACAAAATGAAGAGTTTTTAGAAGACAAAATACTAGTAACCAAATGCAGATTGCAGAACTTGGTCATACAAAGGACCTTATATTACCCAAATTGGACATGGGAAAACTGTCCATACAAAAAAGAGAATTGGCATCAAAGCTTAAATGCCAAACTGCCATGTTCATAAGCTGTATCAATGTATAGCTCACTGCTGCAGTACTCTCTGTAAGTCTGCAGTTAAAAAGACAAGTATGACATAATAATCTCAGTAACTTTGTTATATAAGCAAATTGTACAGACCCTTTGAATTACATTACATTAACATATGTTTACTGTTCCATGTGGTTGAATGAGGTAAATAGGTTCTTCTTTCAGAAGTAAACACAATTTAGTTTCAAAAAGAAAAGTATTCCGGTTATTCTCACTAAAATGTAGGAGAAATGAACATGAGAAAAGGCTATTTTTGTGAGCCAATGGCATGCTTGTAATTTGCAAAGAACTTATGGCTTCATTTATTGAACTGTTTTTTTTTTCAAATAATTATTCAAATGACCACTTATCCTAAAACCAAAATATAAATAGAACAAGACCTTAATTCCAAAAGTTTTAATTGACATATGACACCAATTGAGCAAAATAGTGTTGGGCAACTCTCACTAGTTATTCTCTGCATGCAACAAACCATCTACCTAACTTTAATAACAACTTACACACATCAGTATTCTCTCCAAGAATAATGTTTTTTTCCGAAAATATGAATAACAGCACAATGTAAACATATGGCATACATTACCAATATATCAAATTTTGTCTAAAAGTATATCTTTTCTAAAAGTGGAAAAATAGTTACTTCTAAAATATTTAAATTTTGCTTCAGATTTAGATTGAAATCAAGTCCGGGGAAAGTTTGAAACTTATTTAACTTACAACATATATTCTTTTGTTCATACAATTTTGAAATTCCAGAAGCTTTTTAATCCTATTTTCGAAGTTATTGTACTTTACCATAGGAAATTTTTAAAATTAGCAATATTTCGCTTAATTTGCATGTGTGTTAAATACACCCGTATAAATTTCTCATGGGAGGACACACAAATTAGAAAGTGTACTGCAAAGACTCATGTAAGAATTACGAAGAAATATATTTCTTGTAAAATTGTGAAATTTTAATAAAAAATATTAATTTCTTGTACATAAATTTACAACATTAACTTTCTAGTACCTCATAGACTGCTGTACAGGTATACAAACATTGCATGCATTGAAATTGTAAAACTAGTATTGGATGGAATGGAAGTGTATGTGTGGTGCAAAAGAATGGAAGTCCCATACAAATTTTCATTTAAAATTAGTTGGAATATGGAAGTTGGGAAATGCGAGACATGCTTCTTAACAACCAGCCCCAATCAAAGATTTTTAATAAACTTACCAACTTGGTTGTTCCCCTACACTCACGCAACTTTATTGCCTCATTTCAGTTTTTCATTTTCGGACTTATTTTCTTTTTAAATAATCTACAAATAGTTATGTTTCACATGAGTTGAGAGTAACTCGGTCCTATCCACTCGTCTCGGTTCAATTCTCACCTATATCCAAACTTATATTAGACTCAATAGCTTATACACTAGTAAGTAATAGTATCAGCTATGTGTTATGTCAAACAATATTGTTTTATTTACCGATTTCGTTAATTTTCCATCAACTTATGTTTGTCATAAAATTCAAAGATATATATAATAAAACATTCACAAAATACATATTATCAAAAAAATTAATCGTACAATAAATGAGTATGGAATAATAAATAGTCAATATATTATTTAAATTTAATAAAATATAATAAGTTTATTCTTCCCACTGATTTCTAGTTACCTGAGATTAATTGCCACACGTTGTATGTGCATCTTGATCCAATTAACTAATTTTTAAACACTAACGAGTATACTTTTGTATCAAATCAAAATTCATAATTAGTGAATATACATAGTATTAAGTTTGTAAGTGTCCGTGTATTATTTGTATAGTTAGTTAGCCCAAAAGGTGGGGATATATGTAACTAGTTTGCCCAAAACTGAAAACAAGGATTGGTATCACAGCTTACAAGTTAATTAACTATCAAAGTAACCCTTCTTTAAACAATCATATTATCCCTTTATATATTCAATGATATACAAATATTGTAGTATTTATCAGTACTAGTTAGTTTCCAAGGCCCTTGGATTTAGAAACAAACACGTTTCTTGAATGGAGTTGTGGTCTCATAAGTTGCTACTTGCTAGGATGTGGCCAAGTTAGTACAGTATAATCTAGGCACAAAAGTTGCTAGTTACCAGGAGGCAAGATATTCATGTGCTTCCCAGGCCTCCTCCTTTTTCCAAAGATCCCCAATTTCTAATTATTCTTTTAACAAATCACGCATCAATATTTACTAAACAAATCAAGGTTTTTCATCATTTCATATTTTTCAGTAAAAGTTTAATCTTAGATTACAGTTATATTAGACAACTGTACCGTGCACCCTGCTGATATAGGACAAAAATACCTGAACCTCATCCACAAATTATATTGTGCAAGACGAGAAACTCCGAATATCCTCCTCAAATATATCATTTTACATATTTTAGGCACTAAGAACTCCTTTCCTTTCAAATTATTTGTTCATGAACCACTTCTGCATTCATGTGTTCAACTTGTTATGTCTAAACGCTACAAATATCTTGGTGCCTTGTAATGCATAACTCTGCCTTGCGTTTAACACACAGAATCCATTTACCTTACCAAAGGAATCTTAATCTTGTGGTGTTGCTTCAATCGCTGTCAAAGATATATAGTAAGCTTGTGTGTTCTCTGTGTGTGTAATTTAGCTGGGGAAAAACTAAGCTACTCACTGTAATTGCTCTATAATCAGGGACCTGAACTTAAATGTACTAAAAGAAAGGAGGTTTACAAAGATACAAGTGAAAATTTCAACTAACATGATTGGACTAATGCTAAGCAGAAAACTGTTGCATCTTCCTTGTCTATAGGAACGAAAGTATCTATGCGCTCCATTTGATATCATATTATAATACAATACATAATATAAGGCCTAATTCAAGTAATGATTTTGATTTCATTCATCATTTCCTTATATGATGGTATTATTAAGATTTTCACATATTGGTCATTTCTAGGTATAACCAAGACAGCTGATGCTGAACAATGCTTTTAAAATTTCCTTTGGATATAACATGTACTCATTTACTACGCTTCTATAGGCACGAGTCAACTTGAAACAAAGCCCAATTCTACACAGCACAACAATTATGCTCTTAAAACCATGGGAACGTTAACCACCTAAGGAAAATTCCATTGCATCGAGTATCTAAAAATTTAACAACTGTAAAGGTAGTTATGCTATAAATATGCAAAAAGCAACTGCAGCAGTCATGAAAATTATATCAACCAACGTACCTAATTGCATCAAAGAAATAAGAACTTGTGAAACTGCAAAATTTAAGTGAAAGAACAGCTTCTACAAGGCCTATCTTAGTCAAAACTAAGCCAAATGTAACTCCTTATGTTATATCTCAAGCATTGGCAACTATAAAACAATATGTTGATACTCAAACTACACTAGATAAAACATAAAAATGCTAAAGACTGGAAATATAACCGGCCCACATCATATTCCATTAGTTCAAAATTTATAAAAAAAATCTTCATTTTCAATAGGCAGTTGATTAAAAGATAAAATAGATGCCCATGGAACTTAGGGATAGCAACAGGTCAGGTTCGGATCGGCTATTGTAAAATCCAAATCCAAATCCAAATATTCTTTGGTTATCCAAATCCAAATCCATCGGGTTTCGGATCGGATCGGATATTTTTCAGATATCCAAGATTACAAATAATGTAATCATATTATATATTATTTATACATGAAAACACCATTAATTACATTTACATAATAGATAAAAGTTAAAATATATTAATAAAGAAGAGTCAAACGGATTATATTGTACGGGTCGACATGGTGAGTAAAATCTAAGATACATTAATAACATAATATTTAGTATTCCGTCACAAAATGACTTTTTTTATCTAAATATGTAAAAATAACATCTTAAATAATAAAAAATTGAGATTGAAATAAAGAGTTATAATTCATTAAATAAGTGTTATGTTGACATTTATCTACTACTAATCAAATAATATTATAAAAATATGTAAATTATATGTCTTACATTTAAAATATTATATATAATATATTATTTATATGTTGGGTTTTAATCGGGTTTCGGGTTGGATCGTGTTTGGGAATTCAGATGGGGTATCGATTCGGTATCTTTGATATCCAAATCCAAATCCAGAATTTCGGGTTCGGTATATAAAAGGTTCCGGATTTTGGATCGGGTATCCGTCGGATCGGATTAATTTGTCATCCCTGATGTAACTATTACAACTTTTGGCCACTTGCAAACCCAAAATAAAGATTAGCCAAAAGATACTTGGAACTTAATTAACAAGTACAAAGAACCCACAATAAGAACTTCCACATTAATGAGATGCCTCAGTGAGAGCGAGCTAATGTGTATCATACTCATAGGATATGCATGCTAGACTTTAGTTTAACACGTCAAGTAGGCAATATCACAGATTTATGCTGGAAGACAAGTCTTAGTAACTGACAACAAGACTTTTATTGCTATATGTATTGGGATTTCACCTTTCCTAGAGAATATGTTCAAATCTGGGTTTACGGCGCTTTACAAGAGGACGGTTAAAAGGGAATTTAAGCAGTAGAGAGACTTTTACCACATGTACATGCTATAATCAAGGACTTAAACTAAATGTACTAAAAGTAAGGCATTCGATTATTTCCAACCATCTGGTTTAGAAATACATTATTATAACATGATAATTATCATCTAACAAACTCCATAAATGTGAACGTTAACTGCCCTGGGGAAGATTCATCTTAATTAAGTGTCTGGAGTTTTCACTAATCGTAAGCTAATTACGCTAGAGATTTGCAAAATAACCACCTCGGTCAACTAAATGAATTCAATTTTATGACTTAAAAACCTAATTGCATCAACTAAATGCATCAGCATCACTGTAAAATTGTAAATTTCAAGTGAAACAAATGTTCCAATTAGGCATCTTGGTCTACTAAGCTGATGTGTTTATATCTCAAACACTATGACAAATAACTAAAAAACAGTTATACCTCGTCTACACTGTAAAACAGTTAAAATTGCTGAAGAACCTTATCAAATTGATAACATTAAGCGTCATCAAATTGATCTAATATTTTTATCTTTATTTACTATAGGCGTTTTGATTAAAGATCGTGCTATTGGGTATGGCCATATAACTATTACAACTTTTCCCCCTTGTATACCCACGATAAAAATTGGCCAATAGATACTTGGAACTTTATGAACACAAGGACCAAGAAGCTACAAAACGACTACTTTATCAATCAGATGTGCATCACATTCAAATGATATGCACACACGACTTCACTTTAACATGTTAAGTAGGCATTCTAACTGTCAGAAATGTATGCAGAAAGGACAGGTCTTGGTAACTGACGCGCACATTGATATTACTGAATGCATTTTGGGATTTCACCTTTCCTCGAGAGGAAGAGCGCGTACTCGCCTGTATCAATAAGATCATCAACATTATGCAATGATCTTTCCTCAGAAGCCAGCATAAATATCGCACGAACCTCTGCTTTCCTGGCTAGTCTAGCAGCCAAGTTCAATGGCAGATTAGTTGAGTTGAGGCTTCTCAATAACTGGTGATATAATGACAGAACCCGGCCTCTATTCCTAGCCAAATCTTCAGCTGTTGCCCATATTAAACCTTTCGCCATTTATCCACACTTAAGCAAACAAAAGATAAAAGTAAGATCGCAAAATTTTACAGCACAAGTTTTCGAAGGTCAGAAATCCAAATGAAATACATTCAAAAATCCATTATATTGTTCTAAAATTCTTAAAGAAATTACATAAAATATTTTATGCATAGTACATATAGACACACATATATGAATATAATATATATATATATTAGATAATGCAATTTCAATCTAAAGTAGTTGAAAGGTCTCTTAGAATAACGAAAATCAGAGGTTCAAAAATGTTATACAACATAACAGAATCTCCCCGAAGCATGAGTAGTTCTATCCGTGTTTTGACCATTATTGTAGATCGAAAGTACATACATCAATTTAAAATTTATATGACAGATTCTCATGTCATAAAAAATTTAGAAAAAAAACAGGTTTTAATCAATCTAACTAACCATGTCCACTCTAAAATTTAAGAGAGATTGTAAAATACTTATGTTAGGTCACACACTGTGGAGGGGTGAATACAGTGTATAGTACACTCAAATCGAACTTAAAGAACTTAAGTAACAGAAAACAAACTTTATTGAAACAATAAACTCTGTTACAATATGGAACTGTTACCTCTCAGTGATGAACAAATATCACGAGAGCTGCTAGGGTTATATAGAATAATAACTTCGATAATGATAACACTTATAGTGTAAACCCTATGCCTGTGTTTATATACTACACAGTTACAAGATAATCGCTAATTGATATGGAATATAATTCTGCTTCCTAAAATATATCAATCAGATATCTTCTATTCCAAGTATTCCATTCTTCACGGAATTCCTTCTTCATGCATATCTCTTCTTATGTTTATCTCGATCTTCTTTCCTTTAATCAGCTACTGTCCTTATCTGATTTTCCTCCAGCACTTAAGTTCTGATATCTATCTTCTGATGACTATCTCCTGATAATATAAGTACTGATATCCTTAAGTCCTGACTTCCAGTATAAGTACTGATCAACAGTTAAGTACAGATCTATCCTGTTCACACAAGATCTGAAAGCTAAACATAAAATATATTAGCCATGACATTATCAAATATATCTAACAATCTCCCCCAACTTGTAAATTAACAAAATATACAAGTTAAACAGATATTTGATGATGTCAAAAACATTAAGTACAAATGCATGAGAAATAGACTAGATAACTACAACTTACAGTCCTTAAAGTTTTACCACTTTCAACTTCTGATAACAACTTCAATCTGTATAAATATCAGAATTTAAGCAGTTGTAGATCTTCGACTTGGCTTCATCAACTTCTGATCTCTCTGATGTCAGGAGTTGTTCTGAGATAGTTCTTCAACAAACATTTCTCAGCATATCTTAGTTCATCAATCATTGTAACATCCGGGAAATATCGTATAATTATTATATCAATATATGATTATTATGGGAAATATTATGTATTTATTTTTATCAATAAATGATTATTATGTGATTTTATGTGAATTTGGTGAATTAATTGATGATGGATAATAATATTTGGATGATTATTTATAATAAAATTTAGATATTTTAATTTCCAATTATCCACAATTAAATCTAGATAATTTTGGTATTTTTCTGGTAATTTTTGGACAATCCTACGATTTTATAAGGATTTATAGAATTAATAATGATTATTTTTACATAATTATAAAATTAATTTTTAGAATCAGAAATCGTCCCACTTCAACTGTTTTTGCGTTTTTACAACCCGAAACTCTTCCGAAAACTCCTTTCTAACCTAATCTGATAATTCTGAACACTTTTCATGTTTTGACTTTCTCGATCCGGGATACGGTTTGACCAGTACGCGTCCCAGTGTGAAATTTTCGATACGCAAATCATTTTATATATCGATAAAAGTCCATATTCTCAAAAGGCGAGACATTATTACCTTAATTTCGTATAAAGTATTTTATAGAAAGCTCTGTTTGATAATTATCCAATTCTGATATTCAAATTGTATCGTCTTTTCAATTACTTAGCGGCTAAGTAACCTATTTTCGAATCCGATCTGTAAATGTAATTATTGAATTATTAAATAAATAAAATAGGTGATAGTTCTGTCAGCTATGTGTCATTGTGGTATAAATTGTTTATAAAATTAATTTTGTTGTTCTATAATTTATTATTATTATTAGGGGTTTATAAAATTTAGAAATCAATAATTAATTAATTATTTATTTTTAAATGATTTTCTGAATTGCACTTAACGGTAAAATTAGTATTTAATTCAAAAATGTTTCAAAAATCTTGAAAATTTTATTTTATTAACTTTAAAATATTTCGAGAATTTTAAAACTATTCTGACAATTTGCTGGCTTTTATTTAACCGCCCGCCTGTTCGTTAATTTGCAAAATGCAGGTTGGGTGCGCGTTTTAAAAACGATTTAAAAATTCTGAAAATTTTGTATTAGTAATTTTAAATTTACTCGAGATTTTTAAATTGCTTTTGTGAATCTTCGGATTACTTCTACCCGTAAATAACTCGTTTAAATATTAAACGCGGTGTCAAATTCAGGAATAACGCGATAAGATTACCCAATTTATCCCATTTTCTTCCTTTTTCCCCCTGTTCTACTCGGCCGCCTCTCTCTCCCTAATCCTCTCTCGTCTCTCTCTCAATTTCTCTCTTCTCTCTCTTTTTAATCTCTCAAAAATCTCTCATGTACTCTCTCCCTCTCTCAAATCTGTCTCTCTCACGATTCTCTACTTCATCCGTTTCTTTTCCCCCTGATTCTCCCCTCCCTGTTCCAGTGAGTTTCCTCCGGCCGCCGCCTTACTTTTTCCGATTCATTTTTCCAATTGATTATTGGTTCGGTTCCTGCATATTCGCTGTATATACATAAGTATACACGCATATTACAAGCGTGTGTTGTGTGTGTAGTTTCGATTGATGTTTTACTGTGTAGCCGGTTTCTTTTTCCGGTTGCCGCCGGTTTCCACTCCGGCGAGGTGACCGGGTGCGCGTGATATGCACGTTTGCGCGTGTGTTGTTGCCGTGTTACATGGATAATTCGAAGTATGGTTTTGTGTATATTCGAATTATTAAATTTTGTGAATAAAATTCGAATGAATATTTTGTGATTATTCGAATCATTATTTTAGTTATTCCGAGATTTTATCGGTGAAATTCGTGTCGGACGTCCGTTATAAATGGGAACCCGCGAAATTTACCGCCGTCGGCGATGAGCCTCGGCGAGCCGACGGTGGGCGATGATGATTTTTATCTGAGTCCTACATTTATAAATGAAATAAATTAATTTTGAAACGAAAATTACGAATAAAAATATAAAAAAATAAGAATAAAAGTAAATAATAATGAATAAATTAAGTTCGTATTGGTGAATGGGATTAGTGAAATTAGTTGTAAATTGGATGATTGCGATTGTTGGTTGTTGTTGGGTTGTGAAATTGACGTCGATTTGATTTCGACGGGTAGGCCGATAAATAAAGGAGATGCTGCCCGATTTTCGGGAAATTAATTTCAAAATTTCGGGAACGTAACCTGTAATTATCGGAGACGTCGAATAATCATATACAATTATATTATATGAACTGAACTGCGATTGAGACAAGATAACCGATAAATAATCAGTTACCCTGTTTTACAAAACGACGAGTATACGTATTTTCTGAAAATAAATACCGAACCGAGTTTCGAAGATGTGAACCATAACTGCTATGTGTATTTCGATAATACATATAAATATGAATCTAGTTATCAAATCGTATGGGTAGAATATGATAACGAGTTGATGTTAAGCTTAAGCGGTTATCTGAATTAGGGTATTTCAACCCTGTAGGTTTTAGACGGAAGACCCGAGACGTGACATCGGACTAGGAAGGATCTAAAGATTAGACATTGAGATCAACGAAGTTCCAACCAAAGGGTCTGAATGTTGAGATCGTATCGAGAATAGGATAGTAGGTAGACGATAAAGCTGAACGATCAAAGTCGAACTAAAGTCAATAGCGGTTAAAGCTTATTGAGGCAAGTATCTCTATCATCACTTATTGTTCAAGTGATATTTATTTTAAATTTTACCATGCAAGTATTGCTTTCCCTATTCTCAGTTTAGAATCGATAAACATATCGCTGAATTAAATAATTCTGTTTATGCAAGTATCCCCGAACTTTCTTTTAAATACTGCAAGTATTCCTAATTTTTCTCCTTAAATACTGCAAATATTTATTCGCTCCTATTATAAGTTCAGAATAGTTAACTGTTCTATATTTCGCTGCAATTACTCTTATTATGCCAGTTCTTTTAAATTCTTGTTCCTATAATTCGATTGCTCTCTTGAGCAAATACCCATTCGTTCGGGTTATTTGCGAACCCTAATTTGGGATGTTTTGAAATCAGAATGATTTGATATCAAAATACTCTACGGGCTGGATGATTTTTATGAGGACCAGTGATGAGCTGGATCCTATGGGCCGGAGATGGACCGGACCCTTTAGGCCATAGTTGCCTGGGTGCCCCATATGTTGGTTGGGTCTATGCAGTTGGGTATAGATCCGCACTATCTCTTGACTGATCAGCAGGTTATAGTGCATATGTTGGTTTCTAGTGTTCAGTCCAATTTGTTGTTGATCGCCATTAACGGCATTCCCTCTTGAAGTAAAATGTGATTATGGGTTAAAGTTATTCTTTCTTAGCCCTCAGTTTCGGGAAATTACAGTGTTTATAAATGAATTCGAGGTTCAGAGTGTTGCTGCAGCATTGGTTGCTCAGTGATATTTAGAATCTTGAATGAATTGGGAATTTCTTAATTATTCAACCCGTCCTTATCAGGCTGGTTTAGCAGGCTAAGTCTATGGAAACTTAGTCGATAATGATGGATACTGAATAGTTAGGAATTTCTTGAACGTCGTTTTATGAATAGTTAGTGCATCCCTTGCTCAATTATGAGATGATACCAGAAGCTATTTTGAAAACACGCGATCTCTAAAGTTCTTACAAAAATGTCATTATGTCCTAAGTGATTCATAGCAATGCAAATCAAATTGATTTTAAGATAACGAGATATATCCTTCAAATGATTTCGTGTTTCGCCCTTCAAAATATTGCAGAGATTTTGTCTGGAAGTTTTCAATAAAATTAATATTTGAAACTCAAATTATATACTTGCTGGGCATTTTTGGCTCACTCTTGCTTTGTCAATTCTTATTTCTGCCAGAAACAGATAAGGACTAAAGTGAATAGCTTTGATAGACAGCAGAAGTTAGAGAAGTTCCGTTGCGAGAGGTTGAAGGTGTTAGAAGAATGTGACAAGAGCATTAGTTCAAAGGTATATATACTTGTATTATAGTTGAAGTGAGTTATAGAAGGTTAGATTCTTGTTTCATACCATGACCTGTAAAAGATCCGGACTTAAGGGGTTATTTATTTATTTCTTTACTTTATGTAATAATGGTTTAGTAACACCAAATCTTGACCCCGGATTTGGGGCGTTACAGTTGGTATCAGAGCTGCAGGTTATTGGTCACTGAAATAAGAATAGCTGAGAGTAGGATAGAAATGATAGGTCGTACAAGATAGGAAAGTCCCTAGACATATTCAGGAAAAATTGAGTTGAGTGCGAATTAGGGTTAGCAGATCCGATAAGGAGTTGGTAAGATAGGATTGATGAGAAAGTGTAAGGCGAATATCACAACATCATAGGTATATTGAAACCTCAGATCATACAATAATGAGAAATCGACGGATCGACGGAGACTGGGTATGTTACCCTACTTTTCACATGGTTTTGAAAAATATGCGATCTATTCTTGTGAGAATTTGTGTAAGAGAAGCCACGATTTAACTTAGGTATTAGGACGAGTTCCACGTCAAAGGCCACCAGTTGATGGAAGCTGATGAAGAAATGATGTTGCGCATTTCGAAGGCACCACCGTTGCGAGAAGATTCTTATCACGTATCGGAAGCTGCGCATGGAACAATATTTACCTTACTAGGTATAGGTGCGAATAGCAAGAAGATGCGCCCTTATCTACAGACAGAACATCAAATCGCATGAGTGGTTGTGAGCATAACGTCAAGGACGACGACAGAAATGTCAAAGATAGTACTAAACGTCAGTGTTGCGATAGAATTGCGAATACAATGATTTACGATGGCAAATGAAGTTTCGGCGACTAATCAGTGCGAGCAGAATCCAAGGAAAAGTGGAAGAGGTACCAAAGTGGAGAGACCCTTATATGGGCATTATTTTAGTTTGACATTTCATTGGTAAATCAGGAAAATAGCAGGTAACTTATATAGTGATAACGACCAAATATTTGATTTCCAAAACTTTAAAATGAGATTGCAGAAAAGATTTTCTTAATCAGGTTTCAGAAGAATTTTAGTATTAAATGAGTTTTACAAATTGGTTGTCAAATTACTACTTATGTTCTTGTTATTATAAACAGAAAATGATCTAAAAAGAAGAATGGAATTAGACTCAGTGTAGTTATTCCAAGGGCCAAATAGACCCATCAGCAGGAAGAAGGTTTAAAGTTTTCTGTGAAAAATAAAGGTAAATTTGGTTTAATAATATCAATAATTGAATCAACATGTTAAAATATTATTTATCCAGTTTATAAAATTATTAAAATTTAACGAGATTCGTGATTCGAATGGACGGAGGATGATTGAAGGAAATGGCAGAATCTTCCAGATGATTGGAGAAGAATCGTATTATTATCGACGAAATTGAGGCATTGCGTGATAGATGGGTATTTTACACTATATAAATGCAATCTGAAGCCGTGATTTTAACTTCGGAATGATGCGATTAAGATTAAATTATTGAAGTAGTTGATGTAAAGGCATTTCCAGGAAGCATTTCAAAGCAGTGATGTGACTTGAATCGTAAACCTGTGTCCGCATGATCCTGAAGGCATACGTAAGTGAAGCGTGGAAGGTGATCGGCATTGATATTCTTTCTTCTAAATACGATAGCATATATTCTTCTCGAGTTTGAATATGTATGAGCTTCTTCTGTTAATAAATCATATGAGGCAGAAACGAAAGAACATTCTTATATCCCTTCTGAATTGTTTCTCTTCTCAAACAATTGATTCCTGATTGAGACCACAGTGTTATGATATGACGCTTTGTCGAAATGACGAAGAGTCGGGTGGGACGCCACCTAATCATGTGCTGTATGCCATATAGTATGAAAGACTGGCCATCTTGAGTACGAATATGGTTGTCTCATCCTTCACTCATTTTTCTTCCTTCAACCAGTTGTCGCATTGTTATTCCTTATTCCGTTTTTCAATCAAAATCATGTTTACAAACTCTCATCTTGCATCGAGTCTGTTCTTTGACGATTCCAAAAGAAATAGAATAGTCAGTGCGACAGGTAGAATTACGTGTCAAAGAAGAATATGATTGCAAGTTGATAAATAATACACTTCAAACTAGAGGATTTCGACGCGAAATGAATGGTTAGTGAATCGTACATTTATTACAAAATAAGGAAGCAAAGTTATGTGCGTCAGACGCTGCAAACAAGTATCGGGACGATAATCAAAGATCAAGGAAATTTTGAACAATGACCCAGACATGTAATTACGACGTGAAACATCCCTTCGTCGCTGGAAGATACTGTTCGTGAAGACTCAAGATGGAAGAAATCTTAAATGTAATCAAACTTCGAACGTGTTCTTCAAGAAATTGTAAAATTTTCTAATTTGCGTAAGTAAGGGATGATGAATCCAATGCTCATACCCGGGTCAGTAACGGAAGTTCGATGCGAAGCCATAAATAGAGATGAAGCAATGGTGACTCGATTGTGAAATTTTTCAAGAAATAATAATCTAACGGTTGAGTTTTTACGAGATTGTGACGGTAATAGTGAAGACCATGTGCAGTTATTAAAAGATAAACCGATTAATAATGGTCAAAAATAAATTAACAGAATCATGAAATCAAACCTTAAATTCATCAAGGACAATTCGTAATATTCTAAAAAGAATTGAGAAAGGTATGGTTATATTAATCATTGTGGGTTTCAGATCCAATTCCAATTAAAAGAGATATGCTATACTAGTTAGATGCTGATTAAAGGTGAATTGTGGGAATTGATGATTTGGTTGATGGAAGTGGACGTATATGATTATGGATGACTTGGTTGATTGATGGTGTCGGCTTGAGTCCGACTGGTAGTAAATAGTGTAGGGGGGAAAGTGCTACCTAAATTTTCAGAAATTACCCTATAGTTAAGAACAAAGAAGTATATTGTCGTTCTCGTCAGTATTCCAAATAATTGTGATCTCGGTTCTTGAGAAAGTTGTTATGACCAAACTGACTTTATGTAATTGGTTTTTGATTCCAGTTAACTAGTTATCACTTGGTTTAAGTGATCATTTAAAGGAGTTGATTGAACCACTTTGCCAACTAATGGTTAGTTAAATGGAAATCGATTCCAATTAGATTGAGTCAAGCTCTAACATGATTTCCAGCTCCGAAATCAAAGCAATAAGAAATTTGGAAAGTAATGACGTTAACGTAAATTAAAAGGCCTAGTTCAATTAGCATGATGATATTGTAATCAGGTGCAAGGTGTGATCCAGAAGAATATGCTCTTTTTGATGAATAAAAAGAATAAGAAGTTATTGGTTCATGCTAGTAAGAAGAATATTTCAAGACCTGAAGGTATGAGATAAAGCCAAGAAAATATTTCATCTGCAATAGCGTTCCAGGAAGAACTTGAGCGTATACCCATATTGAATGACGAATTAATAAAATATTTGAATGTACACTTCTTTTGAATGGCAGTTGAATAGAAGTTGCTGCAGAATAATGGAAAGCTCACAAATTCAGGCATCCAATAAACGACGGGGATTGATGAAGTCCGCATGTGAACTCAGGAAAAGAGATGATAATCAATGAAGAGAAGTCAAACACGCGATTTGTGATACGCCAAGCAAGGTTAAGAAACTAGCTACCGAGGAAATTCGATAATTCTATTAGTAAGAATTTAGATAGTACAGATAAAAGGCTTCATTCCAGTGAGAACTGCAGAAATGACTTATCCAATAATAAACAGAGTAATATTACTAAGAAATCGTTATGTTTAAGAGAGATAATAAATAATAAAAATGAAGAACTAATCAAGACAGGAAGTGGAATCAAAAGGATGATAAAGAAATTTTATAAAATAATCCAAGATTTATGCAAGGTATGAATTTCAGTTGGGCCAGAAGTGATTGGGAAATGAAGTGGAATGTCGATAATTAAAGATGGAATTTCAGTCAAGGAATGCGTGTAAACAGGAATGATTAGACCAAGGTATTGATTGCGAACTGCTGAAGAAGAAAGTTGCAATGAATCTCATGTCAGAATTCTTTCAAATTAAAGTGAAATCCCGGAGGTTTGAACAAATGATTTACCAAGGTTACCTCAGGGAATGAGGTAAGAATTTCTCGTCAGTGACTGCACAGAATCATGCTGATATCAAAAGCCGGTATCGTATAACTTAATAGGGATAAAATAATAAGTAAAGGAAAACTTCAGAAATGTGGAATGAAAGAATAATGAAATAAAGGGTACCGTGCGCTATGCACAAAAGCGGTCATAGAAAAGAGAATGAAGGTATGAAGATACGCGTCGATTATCAGAAATTGTAAGTTTGAAGGTTAAGTGAACACAATGTACCAGGAGTATTGAGATAGTATGATTGTATTTATTGATAACATCCTCGCTAATTCAAGGACTAAGGAAAACTAAGTCGAACGATTGAAGATATGCTTGCGAAGAACTGGAAAATAGCAGCTGCATTCTTAGCTTCAAAGATATGAACTCTGGTTATGAGCTCCAGTGCGTGGGTAAATATCAAACCGGGAAGGTCCATTTAGAAACAGATGTTCCAAATAGAAAGAAAAGAGGAAATACCATTAAGATTGTTGCGAAATGGTTAAGAAATACCATTAAGATTGTTGCGAAATGGCTAAAAGAATTGAAAAAAAAATAATAATTAGAAATTGAAGAATAGATTTTGATCCGTCTTCTGGGTTATGCTGATACTTACTTTGTTGTGGAATATCAAAGGTGGTATTAATGCAGATGATTGATGTTGACTTCAGTAGGAAACGTGGTGAGCATCAAAGTTCGTATTGATATCTATTTTGATAGGACAACAAAATGAGTATTAATATCAAGAGACCGGATTTTGAACAAAATTCTAATTCATTCCGTTCCTAATTAATGTACTTTCTTTTAGATATTAGGGGATTCTCGCTTGATGAAGCTACTTAATAGTGATTGAAAAGAAATGGAAGTATGCTATCAAGTGGTGAGTAAATGCAATTGCCGAGATTTTTCTTTTTAGCATTTGAATAGATGTAGAACATTTCGAAGCATCAGACGTCATGAACTCAGGACATCGGGTGCAGACGAATAGGAAATGCAAAAGACCGATTAAAGATTCTTGAATACGATTAGAAACGATTATAGGTCAATTTAACCAAACAGAAGGAGACATGATAAGTAGAGAAGAACAGTCAGTGAAAATAGAAAGTTCATGAACAAGAAATATTAAATTGGAAAGAAAAGAAGGGTAGTGTAAATTGAGTTAGTCCTTTGAAACAGTGAGATAGATAGAACGATTGTGGATGAGTTGGTCTTGTTGTCACCGGTATAATGAATTTATAAGGCATTCATGTGTGTATGACTATGAAGAGTAATTTAGCTCTCAATGTGAGAAGTAGAAGATTGAATTAAGAGTTGCATGAGCAACTGATAAATTTGATGACGGCAGGAGACCGTTGAAACGAGGTTAGAGTAGTGAGTCCTAAGAAATTTTAAGTAGATACTCGAAATGTATCAGTGTCTGTTCTTTAGCATGATTCTGAGGACAGAATCCTTTTAAGGAGGGAAGGATGTAACATCCGGGAAATATCGTATAATTATTATATCAATATATGATTATTATGGGAAATATTATGTATTTATTTTTATCAATAAATGATTATTATGTGATTTTATGTGAATTTGGTGAATTAATTGATGATGGATAATAATATTTGGATGATTATTTATAATAAAATTTAGATATTTTAATTTCCAATTATCCACAATTAAATCTAGATAATTTTGGTATTTTTCTGGTAATTTTTGGACAATCCTACGATTTTATAAGGATTTATAGAATTAATAATGATTATTTTTACATAATTATAAAATTAATTTTTAGAATCAGAAATCGTCCCACTTCAACTGTTTTTGCGTTTTTACAACCCGAAACTCTTCCGAAAACTCCTTTCTAACCTAATCTGATAATTCTGAACACTTTTCATGTTTTGACTTTCTCGATCCGGGATACGGTTTGACCAGTACGCGTCCCAATGTGAAATTTTCGATACGCAAATCATTTTATATATCGATAAAAGTCCATATTCTCAAAAGGCGAGACATTATTACCTTAATTTCGTATAAAGTATTTTATAGAAAGCTCTGTTTGATAATTATCCAATTCTGATATTCAAATTGTATCGTCTTTTCAATTACTTAGCGGCTAAGTAACCTATTTTCGAATCCGATCTGTAAATGTAATTATTGAATTATTAAATAAATAAAATAGGTGATAGTTCTGTCAGCTATGTGTCATTGTGGTATAAATTGTTTATAAAATTAATTTTGTTGTTCTATAATTTATTATTATTATTAGGGGTTTATAAAATTTAGAAATCAATAATTAATTAATTATTTATTTTTAAATGATTTTCTGAATTGCACTTAACGGTAAAATTAGTATTTAATTCAAAAATGTTTCAAAAATCTTGAAAATTTTATTTTATTAACTTTAAAATATTTCGAGAATTTTAAAACTATTCTGACAATTTGCTGGCTTTTATTTAACCGCCCGCCTGTTCGTTAATTTGCAAAATGCAGGTTGGGTGCGCGTTTTAAAAACGATTTAAAAATTCTGAAAATTTTGTATTAGTAATTTTAAATTTACTCGAGATTTTTAAATTGCTTTTGTGAATCTTCGGATTACTTCTACCCGTAAATAACTCGTTTAAATATTAAACGCGGTGTCAAATTCAGGAATAACGCGATAAGATTACCCAATTTATCCCATTTTCTTCCTTTTTCCCCCTGTTCTACTCGGCCGCCTCTCTCTCCCTAATCCTCTCTCGTCTCTCTCTCAATTTCTCTCTTCTCTCTCTTTTTAATCTCTCAAAAATCTCTCATGTACTCTCTCCCTCTCTCAAATCTGTCTCTCTCACGATTCTCTACTTCATCCGTTTCTTTTCCCCCTGATTCTCCCCTCCCTGTTCCAGTGAGTTTCCTCCGGCCGCCGCCTTACTTTTTCCGATTCATTTTTCCAATTGATTATTGGTTCGGTTCCTGCATATTCGCTGTATATACATAAGTATACACGCATATTACAAGCGTGTGTTGTGTGTGTAGTTTCGATTGATGTTTTACTGTGTAGCCGGTTTCTTTTTCCGGTTGCCGCCGGTTTCCACTCCGGCGAGGTGACCGGGTGCGCGTGATATGCACGTTTGCGCGTGTGTTGTTGCCGTGTTACATGGATAATTCGAAGTATGGTTTTGTGTATATTCGAATTATTAAATTTTGTGAATAAAATTCGAATGAATATTTTGTGATTATTCGAATCATTATTTTAGTTATTCCGAGATTTTATCGGTGAAATTCGTGTCGGACGTCCGTTATAAATGGGAACCCGCGAAATTTACCGCCGTCGGCGATGAGCCTCGGCGAGCCGACGGTGGGCGATGATGATTTTTATCTGAGTCCTACATTTATAAATGAAATAAATTAATTTTGAAACGAAAATTACGAATAAAAATATAAAAAAATAAGAATAAAAGTAAATAATAATGAATAAATTAAGTTCGTATTGGTGAATGGGATTAGTGAAATTAGTTGTAAATTGGATTATTGCGATTGTTGGTTGTTGTTGGGTTGTGAAATTGACGTCGATTTGATTTCGACGGGTAGGCCGATAAATAAAGGAGATGCTGCCCGATTTTCGGGAAATTAATTCCAAAATTTCGGGAACGTAACCTGTAATTATCGGAGACGTCGAATAATCATATACAATTATATTATATGAACTGAACTGCGATTGAGACAAGATAACCGATAAATAATCAGTTACCCTGTTTTACAAAACGACGAGTATACGTATTTTCTGAAAATAAATACCGAACCGAGTTTCGAAGATGTGAACCATAACTGCTATGTGTATTTCGATAATACATATAAATATGAATCTAGTTATCAAATCGTATGGGTAGAATATGATAACGAGTTGATGTTAAGCTTAAGCGGTTATCTGAATTAGGGTATTTCAACCCTGTAGGTTTTAGACGGAAGACCCGAGACGTGACATCGGACTAGGAAGGATCTAAAGATTAGACATTGAGATCAACGAAGTTCCAACCAAAGGGTCTGAATGTTGAGATCGTATCGAGAATAGGATAGTAGGTAGACGATAAAGCTGAACGATCAAAGTCGAACTAAAGTCAATAGCGGTTAAAGCTTATTGAGGCAAGTATCTCTATCATCACTTATTGTTCAAGTGATATTTATTTTAAATTTTACCATGCAAGTATTGCTTTCCCTATTCTCAGTTTAGAATCGATAAACATATCGCTGAATTAAATAATTCTGTTTATGCAAGTATCCCCGAACTTTCTTTTAAATACTGCAAGTATTCCTAATTTTTCTCCTTAAATACTGCAAATATTTATTCGCTCCTATTATAAGTTCAGAATAGTTAACTGTTCTATATTTCGCTGCAATTACTCTTATTATGCCAGTTCTTTTAAATTCTTGTTCCTATAATTCGATTGCTCTCTTGAGCAAATACCCATTCGTTCGGGTTATTTGCGAACCCTAATTTGGGATGTTTTGAAATCAGAATGATTTGATATCAAAATACTCTACGGGCTGGATGATTTTTATGAGGACCAGTGATGAGCTGGATCCTATGGGCCGGAGATGGACCGGACCCTTTAGGCCATAGTTGCCTGGGTGCCCCATATGTTGGTTGGGTCTATGCAGTTGGGTATAGATCCGCACTATCTCTTGACTGATCAGCAGGTTATAGTGCATATGTTGGTTTCTAGTGTTCAGTCCAATTTGTTGTTGATCGCCATTAACGGCATTCCCTCTTGAAGTAAAATGTGATTATGGGTTAAAGTTATTCTTTCTTAGCCCTCAGTTTCGGGAAATTACAGTGTTTATAAATGAATTCGAGGTTCAGAGTGTTGCTGCAGCATTGGTTGCTCAGTGATATTTAGAATCTTGAATGAATTGGGAATTTCTTAATTATTCAACCCGTCCTTATCAGGCTGGTTTAGCAGGCTAAGTCTATGGAAACTTAGTCGATAATGATGGATACTGAATAGTTAGGAATTTCTTGAACGTCGTTTTATGAATAGTTAGTGCATCCCTTGCTCAATTATGAGATGATACCAGAAGCTATTTTGAAAACACGCGATCTCTAAAGTTCTTACAAAAATGTCATTATGTCCTAAGTGATTCATAGCAATGCAAATCAAATTGATTTTAAGATAACGAGATATATCCTTCAAATGATTTCGTGTTTCGCCCTTCAAAATATTGCAGAGATTTTGTCTGGAAGTTTTCAATAAAATTAATATTTGAAACTCAAATTATATACTTGCTGGGCATTTTTGGCTCACTCTTGCTTTGTCAATTCTTATTTCTGCCAGAAACAGATAAGGACTAAAGTGAATAGCTTTGATAGACAGCAGAAGTTAGAGAAGTTCCGTTGCGAGAGGTTGAAGGTGTTAGAAGAATGTGACAAGAGCATTAGTTCAAAGGTATATATACTTGTATTATAGTTGAAGTGAGTTATAGAAGGTTAGATTCTTGTTTCATACCATGACCTGTAAAAGATCCGGACTTAAGGGGTTATTTATTTATTTCTTTACTTTATGTAATAATGGTTTAGTAACACCAAATCTTGACCCCGGATTTGGGGCGTTACAATCATTCTCCTTTTAACACCTTTAAGCTCTGCAGTATCTTCACCAGTTTGAAAGATTGCAGCTCTGAGATCATTAATCTTTGCTTTCCTTAACTCCTGATCTAGTCTTATGACATAAGCTTTGTCAGATTCAAGATTGAATTCAAGTCCCTTAATACCAAGATACGTTCTGATCTGTGCAGTATTAGGCTTCATATCAACAATATCACCATTGTGATCTCTGTACTTTGGAACATATCTGCTGTCAGACTTAACAGAATAAAGCCTTTTCTGTCTCTGAATCTGTTCTTTTAAGTAGTTCGCAGCAGTCTCTGTTATTCTGTCATCCACTTGAAGTAAGAAAAGTACATGCTCCAATTCTTCAAAATACTTCAAAGGAATGACATTTTGTCTTATATGATAAACCCTACCATCTGTCATGAAATACAACATGATGTATTCTTTCAAGTAGGTATGGTAAACCATCTGTACAGATTCCAGTTGATTCAATCTCTCAGGAGTTGCTCCAATACCTGGTTCACTCAAGGAAGTTGGATCATCGGTAGTGTTGTGTACTCTTCTTTCATCAGCACTTCCCAATCCAGTTTTATCTCTAGCTTCCTTTCCAGTAACTACTCTTGCTTCAAAACCACTTGGAGTAGTCTTCAAAGATTGAGTCTGTTTTGCTTTAGTGAATCCTGGTAGGAGTGTTTTAGATCTATTTTCTGATATCAAGTTAACTTGAGCACTGTCAGAGGTTACTTGCTTCTTCTGAATATCAGAACTTACAATTTCTTGACTCTGAACAACTTGAGCCATGCCAGAGGTTGTTTTAAGAACTTTTCTTGAAGTCAGAGCAAGATCATCTTTTCTATCAGTAATTTCTTCTTCCTCAGGAGGTACATAAGGCTTGATAGGTTCACCAACCTTTTCTTTACCCTTGGATCTTGGATCTATCTGTGGTTGTGATCTAGCCAAAGTTTCTTCAGTATGTATCCTTTCTTTGATCACAATGTCTTTAGGTTTTGGAAGTAACTTTTTACCAGAAGCTTCAAATTTAGATGTGACTTTCTCTGATTTAAGTCTGGCTTCTTCTTCCTTTAAACTTTCCAAGTCCATCCCTGGATTTTCTTGAAAAAATAACTGTCTTGACATTTCCTCATCAAGATCTAGAAGTTCATCAGAACTTATCCTTTTACCAGCAGCAGAACTTATTCTTTTCCCAGTATCAGAACTTGTTCTGTGACTAGCTTGTCTTGATGTAAACCTTCTACCTTGACTATGACCACTACCCATTCCAGAGTTTCCTTGGTCATCTTTTCCATCATCCTTTCCTTGCATTGTCTTGTTGGTTTTGCATTTGGACTTAATTACCTTCTCCCCCTTTTTGGCATCAGCAGGTAATAAAAGAGAGATAAGTAGTTCCACTGAGGTCTGGATTTCAGTAAGTTGCGATTGCTGAGAAGCTTGATTTGTCAGAATTTGATCAATCTGAGCTTGTTGCTTCTCTTGAGTTTTCTCAATATAAGCAACCCTGTCAATGGTAGGTTGGAAGAACTTTTTCTTATCAATTTTCCAAACTTGTTCCTGTTTGATAAAGTTCTCCTGAATCTTGTGTAGCTCTGCATGAGTGTTGGAATGAAGACCTTGTAGATGTTTAGTACTCAATGCAGTGACTCTAAGCTGGGTTTTAAAATCATCAGAATGTAACATTTCATCAGCTTTAGTCAAGTGCTCAGCAAGATATAAAGCATTTGGAACACATGAAACTGAGTTCCATTCCTTAGTCCACTTCTGACCTGCAGGAGTTTCACTCCAAGGTACTGGTGCATCCCTGATAACAAACTCCTTTACCAGTTCAGACTTAGGAAGAGTCAGTGGAGGAGTATGTCCTGAAGGACCTGCTTCATCAGCATCTACAGTTGTAGCAGCCTCACCAGTATCTCCAACATTTGCAGCATCAGAAGTTAGAGAATCAGTATCTTCTGATAAGACAACAGTGTGAGTAGCAATGGAGGCTTCAGCATCCTCTAATTGCTGATCTGATACTAAGTTCTGATCAACAGCCATATCCTGATGCTTACCTAAAATCTGATCATCAGCATCTTGATGCAGAGAAGGTGTTGGTGATAACTCAGGAGTTTGAACAGCATCAGTAACAGGTGTTGTGGAAGGATTATTTGTTGTTGGAGCTTCTAAGAAAAGTATTTCAGGCACAACCAGGTTCTGAATATCAATTTCAGCACTTGTGCCTGGATCAACAAGAGACACAGAAGGTGAATTAGCCTTGTCAGATACAGCTTCCTGAGATGGAGTTGATGGAGAAGAAGTGACTGGAGCAAATTCCTTGTCTTGTGAGATCAGAGATTCTTGATCCCCTTCCTTAGCTGCTTCCTCCTCATCATCTGAAACCGGCCTTTGTGCCCTCTGTTTCTTGTACTTCCTTGTTGATTTGGATTCCTTGGGAGTTTCAGGAACTGTCATACGTCTAAGCCTCTTGAGAAGCCTAGAACCCCCAATTGCAGAATCCTTCTGAGAAGTTGTCTTCTCAGCTTCATCTACCACAGGTTCTGAAGAAGGAATCTGATCCTCAGAATCTGATTCATCTCTCAAAGTAATTCTCCTCCTCTTTTGAGGTGTTTGAGGAACAGTCTTTGTTCTCTTTGGCTTAGAGGATGTAGGCTTCACAATAGGTGCTGAAGAAGAAGGTTGAGCAGTCTGTGAAGTGGAGAGATAGGATTTGAGATAAGTTCTGAGGGTAGGTTGAGTAGAATGAGAGGTAGGTACTGAGGTTGATGGATTTTGGGTGGTTGGAGGTGGTTGAACATCAGAGTAAACAGATCTATAGGTATCAGGATCAGCATTTACCAGGATCTATTTTACAGACTTAGGAATCTGTAATGGTCTAACCATTTTCTTCTTAGTATCAGCATTTACCAGATCATTAAAGTACCTTTTTGCAACCTTAAAATGTGGGGTTTGGGTGCTGACTAACTGAGGTTCATCAGTACAATAAGTGTAAATAAGTTGACAGAATCTAGCAAAATAAACAACATCTCGATCCTCTGTCATCCTATCCCCAATAAAACCAATTAAAGCAGTTGCAAAATCAAAATGAGTTTGATTGATAATTGCATACCCGATGTGCTGACTCATAATGGGAATAGCATCAAAATTCGAACATTTATTTCCAAAAGCTTTGGTGATGCAATCAAAGAAGAAACTCCATTCTCTTCTGATATTAGCTCATTTCAATTGTCCAAGTTTCGTCAGACTCTTTTCATATCCCAATGCAGCTATAAATTCCCTAAGGGCTGAGTCCTCTGAAACTGAGAAAGTACAATCCTCTGGAAGATGTAAAGCCCTGCGTAATGTACCAGGAGTGACTACAAAAGATGAATCACCCACTTGGAAGATAATACTAGGAGTTCCACGATTACCACCATCATCAAAAACGCCAGTCCTCCAGAACCTCAGAACTTGTTGACTTGAAAATAATTCAGGTTGAGTTAAGGCGTACCAACCTCACTATGTGCAAGAAGATCTTGCACAAAGTGTAATTCAGATGGAGCTTCAGCATGATCAAGAATTGCAGCATAGTTGTTTGGAACAAACTTAGCTCCATCAATGATTAAATCCTTTGGTGCCATGTGAAAAAAAATTAGAGTTAAGTATGCCTGATAGGTGTTTGATATAATATCTGTATGAAAACAACGGAAATAGTAAAGTGAAGGAGAGTAAAAGTAAGAAGAGAGATAGAAGATGAAGAAATTAAAAAGATTAAAGAAATCTTCTCTCTGCTGTACTTATACAAAAAAAAATATTACCGTTGGACACCTGTCAGACATGCAGTAATAACGGATAGTTACTGGGCTCGAGAAAACAGTAATCATGACTTACCCATTTGCCGAGTTTCAAGGAAAAACTGTTCCATTTATCAAGGGAAACAATTCAAATTTTAACCCGTTATCACTGATTGAATTATTTGTCACTGCAACATTAATATTCTGAAAATAAATCATGTTAAAAATGACCGAGATAATGTCGATGAATAAGTGCTGACAGAGAATCAGAACTTAACTAAAAGTACAATTTAAATGGTCATCAGAATATCAATCAGGATTTATCAACTCAAGATAAAATAACTCAGAGACACAATCTTGAAGTAAAAACAATTTTCATTAATATATCAAGTCAATACATTTATGAAATGGAAATTACATCAATACTTATACAAGATTTTCCCTAAGCTTCTAATCCTAACATCAACAGCTTTAGTCCTGGCTAAGAAGCCTGACAAAGCTGAGGATGAAGAAGAACAGGAAGAAGACAAGATTAAGTCATCTTCCTCTTCCTATCTTCGACGAACAAGATGGCGAGTCATATGATTCGCTCTTGCTGACGGATAGCTTCCCGCCTTTCCTCCTCCAAGCGCTCCAGATGGCGATGGTAATCCATCTCGAAGAATAGAAGGTGAGCCAACACCTCATGCAGGACAGAGTTCCAGATCTCCTCAGGAATGGCTGTTATATGCCACTCCTGCTGCCACTCGGCACAACTGAGCTCCATTGTGAAGGTTTGTGTGTTCAAAAACATGTTGTATCGAACCATTGTGTTTTTGACAGAAGAAGGAGGATAAGTGTGTGAGAAGAATGTGATGGAAAGACTGATGTGAAGTGGTTGCTTATATAGGCAAGAGATGCAAAGATATTTAATGCTGACATGTAGAATTAATTCTACCTCGGCTCCCTAGACTTTGAAAAAGAATAACAGTCATTGGAAAGAGGAATCATGGTCTAGACCGCACAAGACACAAGAAACAGTGGACTGTTCAAGTACAAAACCATTAATCCTAATCATAGTGACTATTAATCTTCCACTTCAACATATGTGAGTACAAACTGAGACTGTTATCAAATTTTATTCAAAGATAAGCCAAGTAAAGGATTAGACTGAGAAATCAGAACTTAGACCTATACCAGAACTTAACAGTCATCAGAACATAATTTCTTAACTCGAAAAAGGAATGCCCATCTTAGTAAATCCTCATACAAGTTCTGAGTTATGGACGTCAGAACTTAATCATCAGAACGTGTAACTTAGAACTTGTCCTCAGAATTTGTGCAATAAGGACACACTGACTGTTTATCGAAAATAACATAGACCACCACAGAAATTGTCATCATTCAGATGGAGTGATTAGTGTGTGCATTAAGCTAAAAACAGACAAAGAGTAAAGTCTGATTCACTGCAGTACATCTTAGAAATAAGGCATAACTAAAATTTTGCTAAAGATCTGTCATTGTCCTGAAACCGACTGAAGAATGAGTTTATGCTTGAGTCCACCTCAACTATTTTGTGCTAATTTTATGCATCTTTTGAAATTCTATTTTACAGTGGCTTCTCAGTGTAAGTGAGTCACGACTATTTATCAGAATTTATGCTATTTTCAGAGTATTTCTCCAGTAATCATAGAGTGTGAAAAGTTACCAAGAAAATATTTTGCTTTTCTGATGCATATTTACTTAATACCAGCAATGCACTTGGTCGTCCCTTCCACATTTTTACTCTAGATCTCAAAGGAGTACCTGATTTTATTCTTTGATCTTTTTGCTTTTTCTTTTGATAAGAGAGGTCTATCAACACTTAGTGCATTCAGCAATTTTACTAGTATCAGAACTTAACAGATGAGTAGCATTATTCTAATTTGTGACTTAGTAATAAGATATACAAAGTGAACTTAACTAAGCTCAATTATCAAAATTTGCTAGTGTCATAAGATTTCCACTGAAATAATTACTTCTTCCATGGAATCATTTGTTTATTGAAGACTACTAGGTCAGTATCTAGCACAGTTATCCTCATAGGATTGAATAATTACTGAAACAGACATATCACTTATCAGAGTTGAGAAATATATATCAGACAACAGTCAGTACTTAAAAATATTTAACAATTAAGCATAGAATACACAATGAGATTAATTCTGTAAATACTGAGCATAAAGTCTGATAACACAGAACAAGTCTAAGCAGATTTAGAGAAGGAACCTGAAACCATTCCAAGTTCATTTACCAATCTTGTAAAAGTAGCTTCACATAATGGTTTTGTGAAGATATCTGCCAACTATTGATCTGTGGGAACAAAATGCAATTCCACTGTACCTTCATCCACATGTTCCCTGATGAAGTGGTACCTGATGCTGATGTGCTTTGTCATAGAGTGTTGAACTGGATTACCTGTCATAGCAATAGCACTTTGATTATCACAGTAAATAGGGATTTTGAAATATGTTAACCCATAATCCAGTAACTGATTCTTCATCCAAAGAATCTGTGCACAACAGCTTCCTGCAACAATATACTCTGCTTCTGCAGTTGATGTGGAAATTGACTTTTGTTTCTTGCTGTACCAAGAAACCAATCTGCCTCCAAGAAATTGGCAGCTTCCACTTGTGCTTTTCCTGTCAATTTTGCAACCTGCAAAATCTGCATCTGAGTAACCTATTAGTTTAAAATCTGATTCTCTAGGATACCATAATCCCAGAGCAGCTGTTCCTTTAAGATACTTAAAGATTCTTTTTACAGCTGTTAAGTGAGGTTCTCTTGGATCTGCTTGAAATCTTGCACAAAGACAGGTAGCATACATGATATCAGGTCTACTAGCAGTTAGATAGAGTAGAGAGCCAATCATACCTCTGTAGTCAGTAATATCTACTGATTTACCGATATCCTTATCCAGTTTTGTTGCAGTGGCCATTGGAGTGGATGCACCTGAACAATCTTGCATTCCAAATTTCTTTAGCAAGTTTCTGGTGTACTTGGTTTGACAAATAAAAGTGCCTTCCTCATTCTGCTTGACTTGAAGGCCCAGAAAATAGCTAAGTTCCCCCATCATACTCATCTGATATCTTGACTGCATTAGTTTGGCAAACTTCTTGCAAAGTTTGTCATTTGTAGATCCAAAAATGATATCATCAACATAAATCTGGACCAGAAGTAAGTCCTTTCCATGGTTGAGGTAGAACAGTATTTTGTCTATTGTCCCTCTGTTGAATCCACTTTCCAGAAGAAACTGAGCTAAAGTCTCAAACCATGCTCTAGGAGCTTGTTTAAGTCCATAAAGTGCTTTATCAAGCCTATAGACATAATCTGGATGTTTGGTATCTACAAAACCTGGAGGTTGTTCAACATATACCTCTTCCTCCAATTCTCCATTGAGAAAAGCACTTTTCACATCCATTTGAAAGACAGTAAACTTTTTGTGAGCAGCATAAGCCAAAAATATCCTTATGGCTTCTAACCTAGCAACTGGTGTAAATGTTTCATCATAATCAATTCCCTCCTATTGAGAATATCCTTTTGCAACCAACCTTGCCTTATTCCTTGTAATTATGCCATCACTGTCAGTTTTGTTTCTGAATACCCACTTTGTACCAACAACAGATCTATTCTTTGGTCTTGGCACTAGGGTCCAGACTTTGTTTCTTTCAAATTCATTCAACTCTTCCTGCATTGCTTGCACCCAATCAGCATCTTGAAGAGCTTCTTCTACTTTCTTTGGCTCAGTCTGAGAGAGAAAAGAATTGTATAGACACTCATTTGAAGTACCTGTTCTAGTTCTGACACCTGCATCAAGATTTCCAATTATCAAATCAGGTGTATGTGATTTTGTCCACTTTCTTGCAGATGGAATATTTTCTCTAGAACTGGATGCTCCCCCATGATCCATGCTATCTTTATTTTCATTTTCTGATGCTCCCCCTGAAACTATGCTCTCTGAGTTGGATTCTTCAGAATTAAGATTTTCAGCATTATCAGAACTTGGCTTATCAAAACTTGACGAATCAGAACTTGAAGAGCCAGATGCATGTTCTGATGTTTCTTGAGATGTGGTAGGATCTTGAGTATGCTCCCCCTGCATAGGTGCATCTTCCTTTAACGTAGTCACCACAGTTTCAATAACATCAGAGTTTAATCCGTCAGAGTTTGTAGTATCAGGACTTAGACTGTCAGGATTTTCAGTATCAGAATATGAGTCTTCATTTACAAATCTCAGCTGATCATGGTCAATGAAATCTTTAAGACCAGTGATCTTCTTGTCATCAAAAGAGACATTGATAGATTCCATGACCACTTTTGTTCTCAAATTATAGACTCTGAAGGCTTTTGTGGAAAGTGGATATCCAACAAAGATTCCTTCATCAGCTTTTAGATCAAACTTTGATAGCTGTTCAGGATGAGTCTTGAGAACAAAACACTTGCATCCAAATACATGAAAATATTTCAGATTTGGCTTCTTTTTCTTCACCATCTCATATGGTGTTTTTCCATGCTTGTTAATGAGTGTTGCATTTTGAGTAAAACAAGCAGTCTGCACAGCTTCAGCCCAGAAATAGGTTGGAAGCTTTGCTTCTTCAAGCATTGTACGTGCAACTTCAATGAGAGTTCTATTCTTCCTTTCAACAACTCCATTTTGCTGTGGAGTTCCAGGAGCAGAAAATTCCTGCTTTATTCCATGGCTTTTGCAGAACTCTTCCATTATCAAATTCTTGAACGCAGTGCCATTATCACTCCTTAAAATTTTCACAGAATCTTTGACCATTTTATCCAGCTGTTTGACATGATCAATCAAGATAGATGCAGTTTCACTTTTTGTGTGCAAGAAATACACCCATGTGTATCTGGTGAACTCATCCACTATGACCAACGCATACTTCTTCTTTGCAGTAGTCATGACATTTACTGGACCAAATAGATCAACATGTATAAGATGATAAGGCTCAAGAATTGATGATTCAGTCTTGCTCTTGAATGAGGATTTTCTTTGTTTGGCTTTTTGACATGAATCACAAAGACCATCAGGAGCAAATACTGTGTTTGGCAATCCTCTCACAAGATCTTTCTTGACCAGTTCATTTATATTGTTGAAATTTAAATGAGAGAGTTTCTTATGCCAATTCCAGCTTTCTTCAATTGATGCTCTACTTAACAGACAGATTACAGAGCCATCAGTACTTGTTGAAAGCTTAGCTTCATAAATATTATCACGTCTATATCCTTTCAGAACAACTTTGCCTTTAGATTTACTCACAATTTCACAGTATTCTTCAAAGAAATCAACATGATAACCTCTGTCACAGATTTGACTTATACTCAGAAGGTTGTGTTTAAGTCCTGAGACCAGAGCTACTTCTTTAATGATGACATTCCCAAGATTGATATTGCCATATCCCAATGTTTTTCCAATGTTGTCATCTCCATAAGAAACACTTGGGCCAGCTTTCTCCACAAAGTCTGATAGCAGGGCCTTATTTCCAGTCATATGACCTGAACATCCACTGTCCAGAACTAGAATATTTTTCATGTTGCCCTGCAATCATAAAGAACACTAATTATTAGTTTTAAGGACCCAGACTTGCTTGGATCCTTTGGCCTTATTAAGTTTGTTAACATTTGCAGCGGATTTAGCATCAGAGTTTATGGTAACATTTTTCTTATCAGAATTTACATTATCAGACTTTGAATCAGAATTTATACTAGAAGGAACAATGGAAACTTTCTTCAAAGAAGGTTTTATTTGATAATAATCATAGTACAAACTATGATATTCCTTACAAGTATAAATGGAATGCCATAAACTACCACAATGAAAACAAGGATTTTGTTGTTTGTATCTAACTGACTGACTCTTAACTCCTGATTTTGAAGGTAAGGAGTTAATATTTTTATTTTTCCTGCAAAAAGAAGCCAGATGGTTAGAACTTCCACAGTTATGACATGTTTTCCTAGGAGCATCAGGAACAGGTTTATAATCATTGCTTTTATTCACACCTTCCTTTCCACTCCTATTTTTCCTAGGTGATTTTACCTTGTTTGCATTCTTGACATCTTTCAGCATAGGCTTAAGCTGCTTCTTTGTCATTAAGCCTATGTTTACTTCAGCTGTCTTTTCCTGTTTTAGTTTGTCAGAAGTTAATTCCTCTTTAACTTCTGATTTCTCATTATCAAACTTTACAGTTACAAACTTAACAGGTTTTAACTTTGGCTTTTGCTTAACAACAGGCTTAATTTCTTCAGTTCCTTTATTATTCTTATTTTCTCCATAACCTAAGCCCTCTTTCCAATTTTCACTACTTAGCAAATTTTGAGTTGTTCTGCCAGAGTTAGTCCAAGTCCTGATTATCTCTCTTTCCTTTTCTAACTCAGTTTTTAGAGATTCATTCATTTTTAGCACTTCATCCCTAACATAAAAAGCATCATCTCTATCCTTCTGAGTTTGATGGAATATAACTAACTCTTTTTCTAAGAAATCATTTCTTTTCTTAAAAACAAGATTTTCAGAAGTTAATCTTTCACATGTTAAGGTTTGATCTCTATAACTAACAAACATGGTTTTAAGATATCTTCCCAACTCATTAATATCATCAGTATGAAAAGCATAAGTAGTCTGAGGTACCTTTGTTTCAGCAGCTTAAGAACTGCTCTCAGCACTTTTTTTATCAGCATTTTCCATCAATGCATAGTTCTCCTCACTTTCAGAGTCTGAAGTGTCTGTCCAGCTTTTTTGCTTTGTGACAAGAGCCTTGCCTCTGTCACCCTTTACCTTCTTGCAGTCAGGAGATATGTGGCCTTTCTCACCACAGTTATAGCATTTAACATTGGTGTAATCTCCTCTGTCAGACTTTCCTCCTCTGCTTTCAGATCTTCTGAAATTCTTCTTATCAGAACTTATGCTTTTCCTGGAAAACTTCTTTCCCTTCCTGAACTTCCTGTATGCAATCTTTGTGATTCCTTTCACCATAAGAGCACACAGTTTCATCATCTCCTCATCAGCATCAGTCTCAGGCAAGCTTTCAGAATCTGAGTCATCATCACTCTCAGAACTTGATGACTCAGTATCAGACTTTATGAAAAGAGCTTTACCCTTGTCTTTCTTTGAGGAAGCTGCTTTGGGGAATTCTTCTTCAGTCTTAAGAGCAACTGTCCTTGACTTTCCTCCTTTCCTCTTGCTTCTTTGTTCCATCTCCAGCTCGTGTGTCTTGAGCATTCCATAGATTTCGTCAAGAGTTATTTCATCAAGATTGTAGTTGTCTCTTATTGTCGTTGCCTTCAAATCCCAGCATTCAGGAAGAGCTAACAGGAACTTAAGGTTTGAATCTTCAAGATCATACTCTTTATCAACCAATGACAAATCATTCAAAAGTTTGACAAATCTATCATATAAATCATTCAATGACTCATTAGTCTTTGAGTCAAAGTGTTCATACTCTTGAGTGAGTATTGTCTTCCTGTTCTTCTTAATTGTGTCAGTTCCCTGACATCTTGTTTCCAGAGCATCCCATATCTCCTTAGCAGTCTTGCAGTTGATTACCCTGTTTGACATTACATTATCAATGGCACTATGCAGTAAGTGTCGTACCTTAGCATCCTTAGCAATTGATGCTATGTCCTCAGCAGTATAATCACTCTTCTCCTTTGGTACGGTCATTGCTGCTTCACCTGCAACTGCAACTGCGAGTTTGGTTGGTTTGTGAGGACCTTCTTTGATTCTATCAAGGTATTCTGGATCTGTTGCTTCCAGGAACATGGTCATCCTTACCTTCCATATGGGAAATTCAGATGGTCTCAGTATGGGGACTCTGATGGTCTCATACCGACTCTGAATTTGTGTCTTCGGTGGTTCCTCAGTTTTAGTAGGCTTAGTTGGAGTTTCTGTGTCCGACATGATTGTGTTTGGATCTTTAACTGTATGTATGTTAACAGATAGGCTCTGATACCAATTGTTAGGTCACACACACACTGTAGAGGGGGTGAATACAGTGTATAGTACACTCAAATCGAACTTAAAGAACTTAAGTAACAGAAAACAAACTTTATTGAAACAATAAACTCTGTTACAATATGGAACTGTTACCTCTCAGTGATGAACAAATATCACGAGAGCTGCTAGGGTTATATAGAATAATAACTTCGATAATGATAACACTTATAGTGTAAACCCTATGCCTGTGTTTATATACTACACAGTTACAAGATAATCGCTAATTGATATGGAATATAATTCTGCTTCCTAAAATATATCAATCAGATATCTTCTATTCCAAGTATTCCATTCTTCACGGAATTCCTTCTTCATGCATATCTCTTCTTATGTTTATCTCGATCTTCTTTCCTTTAATCAGCTACTGTCCTTATCTGATTTTCCTCCAGCACTTAAGTTCTGATATCTATTTTCTGATGATTATCTCCTGATAATATAAGTACTGATATCCTTAAGTCCTGACTTCCAGTATAAGTACTGATCAACAGTTAAGTACTGATCTATCCTGTTCACACAAGATCTGAAAGCTAAACATAAAACATATTAGTCATGACATTATCAAATATATCTAACAACTTACTAGAGAAAAACATTAAACTTGAAGAGGAGCAAAGCTAGCTATATTTAAAACAACGCATAGGTACCTTACAAGGAATGGCTAAAAGGATTCAAGAAAACAACAGTTGCAGTGATACTAAAATATTTTTTGCAGCAGCCAAGTTTAACAAGTGTAACTTGTAAGCAAAAGGGTGTTTAACTACAACTAAAGGTGGCCAAACGAACGATTTGGCTCGGCACGATCGTGATTCGGCTCGCAAAAAACTCGTATAACTCGGCTCGTCACGTGTCGATTCAATATTCGGCACAAACCGTGTATTTAGACGAAGCGAGCACGAGTTAGACTTTGTTGAACCGCAACCGGCCCGGAACCGGCACGCGATTCTGAACAGGCACGCAGTTCGGACCGGCCCGCGAATTGAACCGCCAGCTTGATTCATATACACTTGCACTTGATTCATTCTACTCTTTGATTAAAATAAATAATTTTTATTATTATTATATTAAACACGTGAGATGTGATCATGTAAAAGCTGACAAATTAAAATAATCAATTATTTATTGTTGTGCTTGTATTTGTACCGCCTGAATGTCCACCGCACCTTAATTAAAAAAAAAATATAGCTCGTGTAAATCGGCTCGCCAAACTCGGCATGCCCGGCTTGCCGTCTCCACTCCACAGTTCACATATGGCAGCAAATAGTGTAAATCGTCAAATTCGTCTGACTCGTGTAAATCGCGAGCCGTCAACGAGTTGCTATTTGTTGAACCGGCCCGAACCCGGTACGGCTCATCCTGTCATACGGGCCGTTTACGAGTTCATAGTTAGACAAACCGACCCGCCGAAAATTCGGCACGGCACGTTCTTGTGGCCACCTCTAACTACAACTGCTATTTTTAACAAATTCAAACTAAACAACTGAGTATAAGAGTATGAACATTGATACTCAACAGTTGGCATGAAAAAAAAATGAATGCTCATAAACCCTAAACAGGAGAAATGAGATATAAAAAACATTTGTACACTATCTTGTTACACAATTGTAGCAGAAAATTGATCAAACATCTTATGGGTGTGTCCATATTCAACACATTATCCTCTTATTTACTCAAATATGGCATAGTGGGGAAGTAGAGGGGGGCACCTGCTAGTTGAATCCAAATGAGTGAATGGGTTTGTTTGTAAGTATATTTCTTGGAACCCCCCTTTGAAAGTTAAGTGAAAGAAGCAACCCCAATTGAAGGCTACAAGATGGAAAGGGGTTTGTGTGTTTCTTGAAATCTCGGGTCAAAAAAACAGAAAACAAACTCAATTGGAGCCAGTAGATTAGGGTTAATAGGCATATTCATCACTGTACTCGTTAAAAACTTTCAAGTGGGTCACTAAGTTAAAAAACCTTACAATCGCATCACTGAACAACTTAAAACTTTCAAGTTAGTCATGTCCGTCAGTCCCGTTACAATTTTTAACAGTTTGCTGACTTGGAGTGATTACATGGCAAATTATCCAATAAAATGAAAAAACCTTTTTTACCCGACCCAGTCTCTTACATGTTTCTTTGTCATCATTGCTGTGTGTGTTTGGGTTAATTTTTTAATCAATTTTTTCTTCATTTTTTGGGTTTTCCTTTACAGGCGCATATTCTTCATTTTTGCTTCTTGTTATTCACATATGATAAACATTTAAAACAATATTTAAAGGCCTTACTGAATCAAAAATAATGATAAAAAATAGTAATATTTAAAGCCCCCGTTCAAGAGATTGAACAAATCACAAAAGAGTTAAAGTCACAAAATATTAGGTCATATTGTCTTGTTCTAGCATAGACATTGCAATAAAAAACACTAACATAAATATTAAAATAAAGTTCATTAACATTTTTTCACTTCTTTTTGGGTCTTGGTGCTGTGAATGCCATCACTGTCTTGGCCCTCTTGATTGGAAGCTTTTTTCTTGTTGTTTGACTAGTCCCAACAGCATGTGATTGTGGCATTGAAGGTGGAGGAGTCCCACCAACTACATGTGCAGTTTGAAGATTAGGTGTGGGCATCTGTTTTAGAGAGAATAATTAGAAATATATTAATGATAGGAATAAATAAAAAAAAGAATTGGAATAGCCCTTCAATTAATAAATGTAAGAACCAACTCCAGCTAGCATAGCTTTCAGTCTCCACAACCGCCATGGCTATCGGAAACATTGAGTTATTACCATCTCTACCAACTGCTGATAGCAATTGTCCGCCACACACGGTCTTCAAAAAGCAGCCATCGAGACCAATAATAGGTCTGCATCCTTCTTTCCATGCTTTTTTCAACTGATCATAACATACATAAAATCTTTGAAAGTGGGGAGCATCCTCTTCATTGACTCTAGTTGTAGTAATTTTAACAGTGTTGTTTTTGTTACTTCTTAGTATTTCACCAGCAAACTTCCTAAGCCCTGCATAATGTTTCTTCATCTCTTCTTGAACACCACTTAAGGCCATTTGTCTCACTCTGCAACACTTTGCTTCACACACCTCTACTTTTAATACCTTTTTGAATTCTTCTTGCATTTCTTTCAACTTCCAGCTTGGATTTCTTCTTATCTTATTACCATACACATCTACTAGGTACTTCACGGTGACAAGTTTGTTAGAATAATGGTAGATGCAATTATGCACGTCATTTACAGTCTTTATCTGCCAACAATCACGTATCTGAATGTAAGAAATCCACATTTTGAAGGGACATCCTTTTGCACAAGCCACTTGTATCCTCTGTTTATCATCAACTAGATATCTAAGTGGTCTTCCAGATTCAATTGAGAAGTTCCTTACAGTTGCCTTAATTTGACTTTTGTCTCCAAAAATAAGCCCAGGAACCCACTTTATATCCTTTCCAGCCGTGTTCATGTTGAAAACCTCATTCACCTTTGTCTGTTTTTTGAATTTAGGGGGCTCGGCATATGCAATATCCTCATCAGTTTCATCTTCACTATTGTAAGAACCATAATAATCAGAATCAGAATCAAATTCTTCAGCCTTATTCTTATACTTCAGCAAACTCTTTTTTATTTCTTCGTCGAGTTCCTCATCCAGTGCCTTTTGTTCTTTTCTAACTTCCTCTCTAATTCTTCTACAATCAGAGAAGTCAGACTCACTACCATCTCCTATAGAATATTCACTTTCATCACTTTCGCTTTCATACATACCTTCATCATTTTCTCCGGCCCATAAATCATCCCTATCACCTTGACCTTCAGTCCATAAATCATTATCACCTCCCTCCTTACCATTCCCCAAATAAGTTTCATCCCTGTTAAATACATAAAGTACATTTACATATAATATACATATGTACGAAGAGACAATACATATAATATACATCATCATCCGGTGTTTCATATAATTCTGGTTCTACATGAAATTAGGTTTTTTTGTAGAATTAGAATTACTTGGTTAAACACGCTTGGAAGCAAAAATAAACATAAGAAATAGCAAGGATGACGAAAAGATAGAGAACTTACATGATTTCCCTCTGATTGTTCATCTCTCTCGATCCTGATTGTTCATCTCTCTCGATCGCCGTTCTTTCTCTCTTCGTCATACTTTTTGTCACCGTATATTTGTTCTTTTAGGGGCTAATTGTTTGTTTTATTTTAGGAGTTTTAACCAGGCCGGGTTTAGTTAATAATTGTGCAACCCAATCTGCTGACATGGCACCTGCTTGGCTACTTATGTGGCAAAAATTAACGGCTCTCCGTCAAAAGTTCAAGGATTTTAACGTCACTCACAATTATTTGCAACTACAATGATGTAATTGATAGGTATTAGTTGTTCAGTGATGCAATTGTAAGCTTTTTTAACTTAGTGACCCACTTGAAAGTTTTTAACGAGTACAGTGATTAATATGCCTATTACCCCCAGTAGATTAAGGCTGTTAGTAAGTATGTTGTTAGTTTGTTTGACCCGGATTATCCGATTTTTTTGTTATAAGAAAAAGAAACAGAAATATCCCACTTTTTTAGGCAACAACGTTGGAATGGAGACCCTAATCAACTCATTTTAAGCCCTTCAACACTACATGTAGTTTTGTTGCTATCACAAAATAGGTCTTTTTGTTGGTGTTTGCCAAGTCCAATTAGTAAGGGTTTTTCCTTTCTTTCTATTAGCCCCAAAGTACAATACAATGAATTTTTACTTGTTGCTTCTTCTTTTCTTTTATTTTGGTTAAAATGCATTTAATTATGAAAAAGTGAGATTTTTCTAATTAATTACTAAGCTTTTACATCAGTTTAAGGTCCACTTGGTTTGTAAATATGTTGAAACGTATGTTGTGTTTGGTTAAAATATATGTGTTGTGTTTGTTTGCTTGTCACTCCATCAACTGCTTTAGTTGCAGGTATAAATAGATGAGGCTAAAAGCATTCCAATATTGAGAAGAAGAAGAAGAAGAAGAAGAAGAAGAAGAAGAAGAAGATTCACAACAGAATGGCCACCAAACATGTTGCATCATCATCCAGGTACCTGCTACATCTTTTCATCTGATTTATACTCAGTTTATCCCATATGAAACTAATTTTTGCGGTTTATGTCTATGTTTTAGGATATCGACATCTAAATTTCCCAAAGATCTCTGCCTTCGGGTGTGTGGGCAGCCTTTTATGTTAAACTCGGTAAGAATGTATACAGATTCATTTGTTCCTCAACTTGTAAATGAACAAGTTATCTGTAATTTAACCCCCTTTTTTGTGTGCATGTTTAGAATATTATAGCTTCAAAATCTGCTAAGCTTGATAAACTGCTCAAAGAGAATCATGTAGAAGACGTTCCTCGTTTACTAGGAGACATCCGTGCTGACCCAAACACATTTATGATTGTTGCAAGATTCTGTTATGGTTATGAAATCAATATCACGACTGAGAATGTCATCCGTGTCTGTTGCGTTGCAGATTACCTTGAAATGACCGACTCTCACAGCTTGAACAATCTTTTATTGAAGGCCATTACCTTCTTCAAAGAGGATGTCATTCCTTTTTGGGATAGCTCCGTGATAGCGCTCAAGAGCGCAGAAAATGTTTTTCAACAAGTACTGCATCTTGGCCTGATCGATGCATTGTTTGAATCTATTATTGAAAAGGTACTAGCTGATCCATGCCTGCTTGGAAAACCAATCAAATGTATGACATTCGATGCTTATGGAGAGAAGTATGATGACCCGTATAGGCCTAATGCAAGGAGGCGGCTTTTTGGTTCTAATTTAATATCAGAAGATTTGGCAACACTCTCTGTGCAGCTCTATGAACTGATGATCCATGATATGATTCTTCACCAAGTCCCATTAGAGTATGTGGCTGCATCTCTTTGTCAATATGTTGAAAATTGGGTCTCTGCCGCTTCACAAGTGGAGGGTGACATATCATTTGCCAGATGGATGTCTCAAAGGGCAGCCATTGAAGCAGTAGAGAGACTTTTACCACATGAACGAGGACTAGTTCCTTGTAATTTATTGTTTGAAATGCTCCAATTTTCCATAGCTTTAGAAGCAACCACTGATTGTAGAAACGGATTTGAGGTAAGAATAGGAAAGCAGCTAGATCAGGCGACTGTCAATGATTTGCTAATACCTTGTTTTGGGTACGCTAGAGAACAAGAGTATGATACAGATTGCATAAGAAGGATTCTGAAACATTTCTACAGTAATCTCTCTAGTCCTTATAACTCTTCAAGATTGAAGGTAGCTGAACTTGTCGAAAAATATTTAGCAGAAGTGGCTAGTGATGTTAATCTTAAGAAGAGTACGTTCGTGTCACTAGCAGAAATGGCATTTGCAGCATCCATAAAAACACAAAGACTCTCTGATGGTTTATACAGGGCAATAAGCATATACCTGGATAACCACACATATTTAACAGAGTACGAAAAAGAAGACGTATGCAAACTGCTAGATTGCAGCAAGATGTCTCCCGAGGCTTGTGAGCATGCTGCAACAAATAAGCGACTGCCGCTAAGAATAGTGGTCAATGTGTTATTTGTGCATCAGTTACACCTGAGAGACACCTTTTTGAAAGAGGTGAGTAGTTCGGATGATGGATTAGTGAAGCCACTTGAGGAAGAAATTTTAAAGGGTGTTGGTCGAAGTAGCAAGGATAGATCAATGGTAGAGATGGAGAGGATGAACTGCAAAGTGCAAGAGTTGGAGAAAGAATGTTCAGCATTGAAGAAAGAATTATGTGGTGCTTCTGGTAGCAGGTTGAAAAGGGACAAAGGTGCAGTGTGGATAAAAATGAAGAGGAAGTTCAGGTGCATAAGTACAACACAGGACCATGATAACTGCCATATGAAGAAGATAAAAGTACATCCAAAGTAGAGATTACTGTTTACTTTGCTTCAGCCTTATTGCAAATAATAATGTCGATTGGGGAATAAATCTACCAATTTAGAGAATAAAGAAAATAAATAAACTAGTTTGCAAATATAATCTGCTTTTAAAGAATAGGCTAGCAATGTGGTTATTACCAGCTTTTGATAAATACTACCCAATGACATCGATACCCCAGACGAAAGTCACAGCCTATGTGTTTATCGGGTTTTCTAATGTGTGTTCAAGTGCACACAATAAATACTAACTCCCATAAATTTGGTGCATTTTGATTGGTCCTCTAATTATAAATATTGATGGACTCCTGCATTTACATCAACTCTGCCAATAAATGTTTGGTTAATTCTAAAAATTGATGTCTTAAAAAGCATTTTTGGTCTAAAAATTATTTTTAGCAAAAACATACCCCCGCTTTTGGAAAAAACTGTTTTCAGTTTTTGCAGAAAGCAGCATCAAACCTTTTCAAAAACATTATTTTTATATATTATATCTCAAAATATGTATAAATTAAAAAAAATACCAAACAATCATCTAATTTTCCTAACAGCGCTTTTTCCGCTTTTTCCACCGGCACTTTTTTTCACACAGCAATTTTTAAAAGCACTATCAAACAGAGCCTTACACTATGTTTAGTTGAAAAAAGTTATAGGGAAAGAAGGTACCAAGGCTTGAGTGATAATGGAAGGCGCCGTGAGAAACTTTGAAATAAACAATTTTTTAAAGCTACGGAATAAAGCAATAAGGAAATGAAATTCTCTGTTCAAAAATGCATTAGAATTCCGTGTGCTCCCTTCTTTCCAACCACATATACAAATACAAATATATTAAATTGAGCCTATGTTGTATACAAATATATTGAATTGAGCCTATCTGTAATATAACATAATAACATTCATAATGAAGGTCGAAATAAAACTTAAAATGGTCAACTCGGAGTATCAGGTACCCTGATGATGCACAAAAGGGCTAAAAAAATATATCTGTGCAATAGCAGTGCCGTAAACTGTAAATACATGTGCTCCAGTGCAAAATTTGACATTTAGATATCTAATTCAGCAATTGAGCAACTTGACAAAATAAAATGGCCAATACAAAAGCTATTGCATTTCTAAAATCATTATGAAGTCACTAAATAAATACAAGGATAACACAACTGACAAGTCTTAATAAACATGGAGTTCAAGGTGTAGCTACTAAGAGTTGCAAAATGATAAAGCCGGAACAAATCTGTTGCAGTTTTAACAGTTGTAGAAAACCATATCACAGGATGATAGGTTTATCACGAGTTACACCATCAACGCTATTTAGCAACTGAGATGGGAAGTCACCTCTGAGAAGCTGAACTCTGATCTTAATGCCTGCATTGCTGCGCTCAGTTAACTCGAATACACATGCATCTCCTTCCTTCAGATGGTTTTCAGTTGCAAAGTCCCTCCACTTGATTGTGGTCCTCCAGGTACGACCTTCTTTTGTTTCAACCGTATATGGAATCTTCCATTCTTTGCCACGATATTTGAAAACTAAAGGACCGGCGAAAGGCGGAAGTGAAGCGGACACTTTTGCTGGAACATACTGACAGGAATAGTGGATTGACAGACTAGTTGAGCTTAAAGAAAAATTAAAAAATATTTAATAACAGGACTACTATGTGCAGCTATTGCTAGCTGAGTATCTATAATTCTAAGGTATATGAGAATCAGCAAACAAATATATGAGGCTATAAATTTCAACCTTTCCTTTCCACAAGAAATTGTAGAACACATTTCAAAAACAAATAGAATACTGACCAGGGTATATGTAGGCCTCATGTGTGATTTTTTAAGAATCACATTAAAGCATGGTTTCCCGGAAAGTGGCCAAAACTCATCTTCAGAAGCATTTTTGAGATTAGCAACGTCTTGCGATGAATCCATCTAAAAAGAAATAAATAAATAAATTCATCTATAAATGAAAACATGCAGACTAAACCCCGCAACATTAGCCATATTAAATTAAGCTTTTGCCGCAGCTGATAACATATAAACAAAAAAAAAAAAACTAATTTTGCCAATTTGATATTTAAAAACAAAGCAAAATATCTTCAACATATCCTCTATCTTAACAAGATTATATAAAACTCAAACTATACTAACTTGGACTTAATAGTTAATTAAAAAAATTCAAATTAGCACTAACCCAAGTTTACCAAGTCATCAGTAGTATAAAGGTCCACTGATAATTAATAGAAAACAAAAATGTAAGTGTTTCTATTTATTTATAGCAGTATCCGATCCTAAATAGAATCTTCTTGGTAATAAAATACAGAACCACCGAGATTCAACACATGAGTCTATTAATTCTAGCATCTCCCAGGGCCCTGCCAACAAAACTCCGTTGCTTTTCTTCTTTACTGTTAAATTATAGGAACAAAACCAATAAATAATCAAGAAAGTTGTATAACAAAACAAATAATAATAATAATAATAATAATCTAGAAAGTGTCGCATAATCAACAAAGGGAAGTATAAATATACAAGTGGGCTCTTAAAAGAAAATTAATAATGACAAAAACAAAGATGCATAATCACATGTCTAGAACAGAAACAAAGAGCATTTAAAAACCCCCGGAGATTCACAAGAGTAACTCTGATATTTGCAGAAAATACCCAAATTAGATTTCTTCAAGAATTTGAGATGGGTGGGAAAAAGGAGCAAATCACTTCTTAACAAAACCTGAAAATCAGATGCGACAGCAAACCCTTTTTGCTCTAACTTTTTCTTTCTTTCCTGAGGTATTGTTTTTGTGTGTACTGCCAAAAGCAAAATATTTATTAGTAATTGTTATAAACTAATATTAAACGGGCTTGCTGTTTATGCTGTGTTTGGATGCTTGGATTTTATTCATTTAATCAAATCACATTGGTAGTCACCGAAATTTATATTTGGAATTTGTTCAAATCTAACATAATTAAATAACAAGTTTAATTTTGTCAAAAAAAAATAACAAATTTAAAATTTAGAATTTAAAATACTAGTAAAATATATGTCATTTCAAATAAAAAAATTGAAATTTTCCGGGAACTTTTTTCTCCATAACGTACTCGGAAATATTTTCCCAACAACTTTATAACGGAAAAATATTTTCGGAGAAATTTTTTTTGGAATTTTTTTCCCGAGATTTTTTTTCAAGAAATTTTTTTCCGAAAATTATTTTTTGGAAAAATTCTCAAGAGTAGAAACATTTCTCGGGAATTTTTTAGAGAAACATTTTTCGGAAATTTTTCCCGAGAAAATTTTCCTGATAATTTTTTTTCGAGAAATTGTTCCCCTAACTTTTTCTCGGAATTTTGTTTCTCGTGAACAGATTTTTGGGAAATATTTCTCGATAAACCTTTCTCATGAATTTTTTTCTCATGACGTTTTTCCCCGAGAATTCTCTATAAACTTTTCTCACATTTTTATGGAAATTTTTCTCGATAACGTTTCTCGGGAATATTTTCCATTGAGAACTTTTTCTCGAAAAATATTTTCCAAAAAAAAATATGTGAAAACGTTTTTTCAAATGAAATTATTTATCGGTAGAATTTTCCGAAACATTTTCCGGATGAAAACTTATTTCAATTCTTCGACAGAAAAAATAAAAAAAAAATCAAATTTTAAAAAATTTCTAAAAACAAAATTTTGAAATTCAATTTTTTGAATTTCCAAACAAAATATTTGGAATTGAAATTCAAGATTTCAAATTCTAGAATTTAAATTCTGGATTTGAAATGAAATCAATGTTTCTGAACGCTATCTAATAGAATTCGCACTCTAAACTCAAATATGTTAAATATTTTTACACGATCCAACTACGGATATGAAAATTAAGTCAAAATATAACTATAAAAAAGTTTATACAAATTCAAGTGTTATAATATTAGTTTTATAATGATTATATTTTATTATATAATATTAACGGTGAAAATTAAACAATTATTTTTTGTAATAAAGTGAGGGATTTAAATAATAAAATAATTTAAAATTTGTACACGTACTTATTTTTACAATAAATTTACAATTATACTGTTAGGAATACGTTGTAAGCTTGACAATATTTCACCAAAACATCTTAGTAGATTTAATTAAGTGTGTTTGTAACCATCAACGGATAACCACACTTGTTCATCCGTTGATAGAGTAACTTATGTTTAAATAAGTTTTGTAGCACATTTTGTATACTGTAATGTCTTAAAGAATTAGAGAGTATAGGATATTCTAAGTCATGTTAATTACTCGAATGCTATGCAAAATAGGTTGTCTAATTGTAAATATTAGATGCCTTGCAATTTTACATTAATGAAATGGTGTCAACGGCTATGGAAATACCATCAACGAATAATCTGCGAAGCTCTCAACGGATGACACATGGCAACTTCAACGGATGATCCATAACAGACTCAACGGATAATGTTGTAGTCTCAAGGAACATCATATTCAAATAGCAGTTGAAAGCGACTTGAAAGTTACATGGGTTGATTGTATACAAAAGGAATGGGTAGCCTATAATTAGATTTATGAAAACAAAGAAGCATTTCCATTTCCATGCTTACTTGAAGAAATACAAAGATGATGGATAGAGAGATGAAGAAACATGTGATTAGACTTAGACATTTTGTTTTATATGTTTCTCTTTTTCATATGTAACTTGGTGATATATAAATCAAGAGTAGCGAGTAAAAAAAGATCGAAAAAACTGAGAAATAGAAAAAGCTAAATATGTTAAGAATTTCTATGTTCTTCCTTTGTATCTTTACTTGTAAGCAGCTTTGTGGATTCTTGCATCATAGAGTTCTCAATCAATATATATCTTCGGCGGAAAAGATCAATCCACCAGAAAGTTTTTAAATCTTTGTGTTTAATTACTTTGTGTTTTGGATACCTATATATATTTCATTTTCGCACACTTGCATATTCAAACACAGATTTATTTTAGTAAAGAGTTTTCTTAATTTCCAAAAAAAATCAAAAATTACATTCAACCCCCCTTCTGTAATTCTATTGTTAGATTGTTTGGGAATAACAATTGTGATTAGAGAAAGCTCTTGACACACTAAGAGTTAAAAGATCAAAACAACTAACAACATGAGTAGGAAGGATGTTGGAGTAAAGATTTCTTTTTGGGATAAAGAAAGTTATCACCATTTGAAGGTGAAAATGCACCTGCATCTTCTCTCTCAAGATGAAAGGTATGTTGATTGCATTGAGAAAGGCCCTCGTATTCCGCGAAGATCTGCTATAGATGTTGAAGGAGCTGCAGGCAATGAGCAAAGCATTCCAAAGCCACAATCAAAATGGACAGATGAAGACATTGAGCAAGTGCACAAAGATAAAAAGGCTATGAACATTATGTTCAATGTCTTGATAGTGATATGTTTGACAATGTTATCAACTGTAAATCTGCTAAGGATATTTATGATACAGTTCAAATCATATGTGATGGAATTGAACAAGTGAGGAAAAACAAGATGCAACTTCTAATACAGCAGTATGAGCACTTTCATTATGAAGAAAGTGAGTCTTTAAGTGACATTTTCAGTAGGTTTCAAAAACTACTAAATGCACTGAAACTGCATGGAAGAATCTACCAGACAAAAGATTCAAACCTGAAATTTCTTAGATCTCTACCAAAAGACTGGAAGCCTATGACTGTCTCTCTTAGAAACTCTCAAGATTATAAGGAGTTTACTTTAGAAAGACTGTATGGTATTTTAAAAACTTATGAGCTTGAGTTGGAACAAGATAAACAATTAGAAAAAGGAAGGAAGAAGGGATGATGTTGGTGAGACTGCGTAGCTGTATGAATAGTTACGTGATAACTTAACACGAGAACAACACTAGAACATGACAGGTTAATAATACTACGTTTACACAAGAAATCAAGAAGAAATGAAGACAAGGCAAATACAAAGAATCAAAATATTAGAAGAAAGCTTGAAGTCTGTTTATTGGTCACTGAAAGAAGCTCATTAATATGTTCATGCCTCAGTTAAGAATAAAGGTTAAAGACTTTCAAGGTTTCAGAAATGTTGAAGATTCAGTGTATAAGTGCCACCAGAAGATTTCAGTGTATTAGCATTGATTGAAGATAGACAGTGTTCGAAGCATAGGAATCTGAAGAATTGAAGACATGGTATAGACAGAGGTTAAAGAAGACAACTACATTCTTGAAGTTATACTCACTGACAGGAGTTCATTTATATGTTCAAGCGTCGGTGAAGAACAGTGAATGAAGTATTCAAGATTGTAGTAGCAATGAAGACATTGTATAAAGTACCAAAAAGGATTCCAGTGAAAGTACATTTGTTTATTGATAATCAGTGTTTGAAGCGATAAAGTTGTTGCAGGCTTAACAATGTAATCAAGGCTATAATACGAAGACCTGAATTGGAGTTAGTCATCTGTGAATCAGACCAATTGCACTAGGCGTCAACAGCTCGTGAAAGGAATCTGGGTATTATTTTTAGAAGAATTGTTAAGTTGAGTAACATACTTGAATTGAACATTTATCTGTTAAAGTACGAGAAGAGGTGCGCAAGGTATACAGCTAAACTGCTCGAGGGATTGGCGAAGCTCAAAGTTAAATTGTTAAATTAAATAAATTTATTTAGTGGACTTTAATATAATTTATTTAATAAACTTAAAATGATTTATTTTATAAATTTTAAATAAATTTATTTTATAAATCTAAATTAGTTTATTTATATAAGTTATATTTAAGTTTATTTTATAAATTAATTTAGTTACAATTTAAACTTAAATAAAAATAAAAACAAAAAAAAATACAAAAAGAAAACAAAAAAAAGGAAAAAGAAAAGAAAACAAGAAAAGCAAATAAAAAGAAAAAAAAGGA